>NC_088648.1:24830347-25027847 GCF_964019385.1 Sycon ciliatum
TCCGTCGACATTGGCGGTACGAAAGCATCAGTCAGCTCTTCGATTTGCTGCTTCAGGCCACCAATGTCCGCAAACGTAACATCCAATGCTAGCTGCTTCGGCATACCCTGCATGAAGAATACAGAGCATTTAAGAAACCACAGGTAAAAAAATGTGATCAGTGCTTCGGGATAAAAAAATGACGACGCACTAGGACTGGGTGTGGACATAGAAATCCAGTGGAATGAGTGAGGCCGGCACCCTTGCTTACTTAGCGCGTACTACACCCACTGCAACACTGTGACAATGGAGCAGCATGCATGCAGTAGTGGCCACAACTGCAAGGCCAGCGCCCCCGGCGGCCGCTTGACTTGTCAGCGGATTTCGATGTCCGCAGCACCAGTAGCTTCTCTGAAGACGATGCGCGCCATGCCTTTAGAACATGTAGCCAGCATACACAGCTAATGAAGAGGTGAGAGAAACGGCCGAGCAAGAAAACCACCAGTTAGCAGCAGAACTCAAAGAAGGGAACTTTCCTGCAAGCCACAGCCAGCAATACTCTACACCCCCCACCCCCACCAATCAATGATGTAGAAAACCAGGCAGCTGATAATCTCCTTCACTTTTCAAGCCCATAGCATCCACATGTATGGTTCAATCTGCGGACTTGGCCTTCCAAGACCTACAGCCACGCTGATTTGCGGCCGTATAGGCGTAGATCGCAGTGCATACAGTATATTTACCGTAACTAGGAAATAAAATAAATTGGACGGGAGGGCGAAAATTCGGGCCGGGCGCTGACGATAAACAATCGATTTTTACATAGCCTTACTTTAAGGTCGTCCACAAATATCAATATTTTTTAGAGAAGATATTCGTTCGTTTGGGGGTGGGGGGTGGGGGTGGGGGTTGGTCCCTGTTCATCTCATCCTTCTGAAAAAAATATCGATCTCTAAATTTGGGCGGGCACTGTGCAAACATGTAGTTGATGACCTACAGAAAGTGACAGTCAACTCCAAGAATACAGCCATGGCAAGGTGTATGGTGAATTTGGAGTTCCTGTTGGTCATGTTTCACGAGGAGATTACACTTCATTAAAAAATACCGATACCCTGCATAAACGTGTGTGTGTTCGTTTTGACGGGAGGGGGCGGGGGAGGGGGTCCGGGGACATAATGAACAAATATCGTCTTGAAAAAAAATATTCGCATGCAACGACGCAAATCCACACAATTCAGTAGACACTTCTTTTCTATCAAACGTTTTCTTTCCCTTCTCTTCAGGATAGTACAGGGAATGTTGGAAATTTGGAAAAACACATAACTATATAGAAAAATAGAGAAAAAGTCAACACTTCAACATAGGCGATAAAATGACTAAAGTGTGAAAAAAAAACTCGAAAACAAAAGCAGCAAGTTGTAGACAAGTTGTAGACAAACACACCCTTCAACACCTGGGCGCACGCATCCATCAACAAGTGCCGTTAGGTCTTGTCCCTGTTGACGCTCGTGGTACTCGTCCTCGTCGTGGCCGTCCTCCAAAATGTGCTGTGCAGTCCGATACTGGAACGCCTTTGTCTGCGTCCAGTGTAGATGTACGCATGCGCGCCTCCGCCTCGACGGGCGGGGAGCTTGGCCCATCTCAGACTAGCGTGAGGAAGCGAGGAAGACCATCCCGAAAACCGCCCAATGTGACACCGGAGCTCACGGACACCGGAAGAGTTACCAGAAGCAAGGTGAAGAGACGAAGTACTGGAGATTTGAATATGTCGGTACTGGAAGTGACAACAACGATCAACAAGAGGAAACGAGGAAGACCGAGGAGTCAAACGAAAACGACCATGAATTCAAAGGACGTTGGAGGTGTCAACAAGCCCAACGGAAGAGAACAACGGCAAACGTCGAAGGTGACAGAGCTAAATGATCGGACATCGTCCATCAAGCGTCATTTGTCGGGAAGTGCTAATTGTCGTGAGTTGTATAGTGATGATGTCTTTTCGGTTTTAACTCGTGGAAGGTCTAAGTTACATCTTGCTGTGTTAGAAGCTCTGTATATTCGTAAACTAGATCCAGAACTATGTGTACAGAAGGAGAATGTGTTATCGTTGCAGTTGTTTGGTGTCACACCTCGTGAAAGTGTGACAAGTGCTTCTTGATGTGTTCAACGTGTTTGTCTACAACTTGCTGCTTTTGTTTTCGAGTTTTTTTTTTCACACTTTAGTCATTTTATCGCCTATGTTGAAGTGTTGACTTTTTCTCTATTTTTCTATATAGTTATGTGTTTTTCCAAATTTCCAACATTCCCTGTACTATCCTGAAGAGAAGGGAAAGAAAACGTTTGATAGAAAAGAAGTGTCTACTGAATTGTGTGGATTTGCGTCGTTGCATGCGAATACTTATTACGAAACTGTTTTCCCACCGCCTCCAAACTACTGTTTGAAAAAAAATATCGATATTTACGGACAGTCCCTTACCTTTCTAACCTGTCCCGGCGCGTCAAGCACAAGTGACGTCTCAGTGGCGCTCCAGACAAACGGGGAAGCCCCTGCAAGCTGCGCCGGTGGACCGCCTGGGTGGAACGGCGTGGATGCGAGTCCTGCACTCGCCTGCACGGGAGAATCCTGCAGAGACATGGAGCTGAGACCCATCGCCAAGGACGAGGAGTCCGCCGCTGGTTTCTCGGACAATGCCGACGACGACGACGATGACGATGAGAGGACGGAGGACGTTGGCTGGCGTGCCACTGGCGTTGAGTGCTGCGCTGGCATGGATACGGGGGTTGAGTGCTGCGTTGCCATGGAGATGGGCGTGGTCGAGACTGAGCGAGTCGCAGACCTGTCAAACGACGCGTAAGCCGATGGCACTCCGGGCGTCGCGGGAGCGGAGGTCGGAGCAGCGATGGCAGCAGCGGTCGCTAGAGTGCAGTCGGACACCGTGAAGGCAGCGTTCTCACCGCAGTAGCTCACCTCAATGCAGTTAGACAGGAAGAACATACGGCGATCTGCACAGAAACACGCAGACAATACCGTAGTCACGCGATTAGAGCCCTCTCTCTCAAAGAGAGACACATACCGTACTCGCGCTATTAGCACCCTCTATCGAATAGTGCCCCTGTCTCTAAGAGCCAACGGAAAAATAAAGCCCTCTTTTGAATAGTGCCCCCTCCCCCGGGCTTGTAGTCAAGCGGATGTGCAAGTTTGGTGTTGTTTTACTAATGTTCTTGTCCATGCAATAACCTTGGTGGATTCGGGACCAAAATCGCAATTCTTCTTGCAGTTTCTGTTGAGCCATGATAGTTTATAGTAAACTTTAGACCGTGTTTTTCTTATTTTTATGGTGAAGGACGTAAATGTACCAGCATTGAAAAATAGTACCCTCTCTTGAACAGTGCCCCATCTGTGATGAACTTCAAAAGAATAGGCTCGGATGGGGAGCCAAGGATAAAATTATAGAAAAGAAAAAAGGACCGAGGAACTACAAGTTACGCTATAATGTCCACTAACACCACCAGTCACTAAACAATCAGCTCATGCGATAACATTGCACGACACTGACCGACTGTTATCGCATGAGCTGATTGTTTAGTAACTGGTAGTGTTAGTGGACATTATTATAGCGTAACTTGTAGTTCCTCGGTCCTTTTTTTCTTTTCCCAAGATTAGTGCCCCTGGGGCACTAATCGGTCACGCTTATTCACACATATCCGCAGGATTAGTAAGCGTGGCCTATGCAGTATAGGGATACATGAACACAGACCAGCATCACGTACCCTCCGTACTGCTAGCAAAGAGAAGATTCTCATCCAGACATACATGTACACGATCATACTGAATACGCAAGCCAAGCCATATCACTACAGAACCAGCACAACCAAGACCAACGTCATGTACAAACTAACCCGTACACACACACACACACACACACACTCAGACTCAGACTCGGACTCAGACATGCCCATCGCGGAAGCGATGATAGCGCAACTTGTGCTGGGATTACACCATTCAACAGCTTGCAAGGCTGATGAATTGACCACCACCAATTTTAGCCTGGTCTACACCACGCACACACGCACGCACATGCATGCACGCGCACACATGCACGCGCGCGCGCGCACACACACACACACACACACACACACACACACACACACACACGGCACACGAGTGCACTGCATCGCTTACCGAGAACACGTATCAGGTACCGCTTGAAAACATCGTTGAAGGATGGCGGAAGAGCAACACTGCAGCCAACACCACACAAGGACAAAATCACTGGTACTGAGGGAACCGCAGATCACAGAACGCGATTTTCCAGAGTATGAAGTGCATGCCCAAACATTCCTATGCTCGTCGTAATGGCTTCCCCAAGGACCCCAACTTCATCAGCCGTTGTAATGGAAAGGGCTGTCGAGCCTGCGATGTCTTCACCGACACCAGGGTTGGCAGCATCTCTGCTCGTTTCTTGTAAGTAATACACCGGCGCCAAGTCCCACAACACCGTCGTGCCAAGTGGCTCCAGTGGTGAGGTTCAACCTTCACATGGATCTCGGCATGCTGCGCCAGCTCTGTGCGCATGATGCCCCGTTCAAGCGTGGCTGCTTCGCTTTCGAGACTGTGGCGGAGGAGCTGTGCCACTTCAATCCTAGCAAATTCGGGTCGATGTCGAAGAAGGCCGTTCGGGATCGCGTGCTGAAGTGTATAGACCAGCACGTGAACAGGGAGAAGTGGGCGAAGAGGTAGTGAGTTTCCACGTGACGTTTGTTCATGTACCGGTACTGTACCACCGGTGAGGAAATCCTTCACGGCAAAGAAGAAAGTAGCGCGCTGGATTAGAATTGTAGAGACTACTGCTTGTGTGCAGCGCCGGCTTTGCTGCCGCAACCGACTGCGAGGCGCAGCCCCGGAATTCGGGAGAGCACATGATTGCTCGGCATCACGTTTAACGCGACGCTGTGCTGGTTGTGGAAGCGATGGGGGCAACTGCACGACGACACATGTCACGCAGCCGTACTTCACACAGGCAAGGGTAGCTTCCTACGCTATTGCCATCGTGGATCTCTGCAAAAGAGTTGATCTACCCGTGTGGGGCTTTATCGATGGAACGATCAGCCGTGTGTGCCACCCGGAACTTCATCAGCGCGTGTACTTCAGTGGGCACAAGCACACTCTGCTGTTGTAGATATTAAAGAGCATGACCACATCCTCCTTACAGCTGTGCTTGATTATACAGATCTCATCAGTGAAGGTTGAAAGAATACTGAACTTGGACTTGGAGTCCATCCGGTGGTGCTGGAGTGGTGAAAATATATTTTCGCATCACCCCCCGCCCAAGTTCGAACTTCCATGTTGCTAAGCGTCCCTCAAAGGAGCGTTTAGCAATGTGAAAGTTCGAACGAAAATTTGAGTCTGGGAGCAAGATCAGAAACAAAAAGTCAAAACTTCGCAAACTTGGACGCGAAGTTGTAAAATATTTTACTACTCCCCTTACTGAAGTGCATACTGAGGAAAGAGAAAGTTTCTTCCGCAAATCACTACAACTTCGCGTCCAAGTTTGCAAAGTTTCAACCTTTGTTTCTGAGCTCGTTCCCAGCTCAAAATGTTCACTCTACTCCCTGCTTGAGACTGAGTGTTCGAGTAGAAGGGATAAGAACCTGTTCTGGGATCGCACCACTCAACAGCTTGCAAGGCTGAAGAATTGACCGCCACTTATTCAGCTTGGTCTACACCACACAGCTAGAGTTGTGCTCACTGAAATCCGACCCAAAGTGCAAACCTGGCGCCCTGGTCCCTGGACACGTTCCGATTACATCATTGTATTTGTACATGTGTACGTCCAGCCGCATTCATGCCACTTCCAGGGCGTCAAGGGCCGTGCAAGTTGAGTGCGCCAGTTTCGCACTTTGGGTCGGATATCAGTGAGCGTAACTTTACTTGAAGTGGCTTTTTCTGCCAAGTGAATCCCTACTTCACACACACACACACGCACGCACACGCACACACGCACACACACACACACACACACACACACACACACACACACAACCTGCTTTACCTGCTCTTGAGCGTGACTGAGTGCGCAAGCGGAACTTCACCAGTCACTTTACTGACAGTGACCATGTCTTGGGCAGAGAGCTGGAAAAACAGAACACACCGAGACAGCGCAATGAGTTGTGGAGAGACGACAGCTGTCAACGCCATTGTGCACCTGATGTTCAAAGTGACTACTTGTCCCAAGTACATGTATCAATAATTTAGCACACTTTACCACTGTCACAGGCGTATAAAACGCAATTGGATGATGCCATCTTCATTTGGTCTGTCCAGTCAACTAGTGGTAGAAGTTTTTTTTTCCTTTTTTTCTTTCTTTCGACCAGACGAGAGACCGCACGACGCTTGCAAACACCAGCACGAACGTCTTGTGGACTGTTGCTGGTGAACTACCCATGACGGTGTTTTCAAACGCTGTGTGGTCTTGTCTGTTCCAAAAAAAGCACCTACTACTGGTATAAAACATAGCCTATCCCAGACCCCCCCCCCCCCCCCCGGGAGTATACCCGCAGCCTAATACCAAGAGTACATAACCCCCAAGAGTGTGCAACTGCCTGCACAACCTCTATGCTGTGCTGCGACGGCAGAACTTCACATCACCTGACATGGTTCAAAAGGTTATGCTGGCAAACAGTGCAAAGTGACCCCAAGAGAGTTGTACCCAAAGCTGGGTTGCGTACAACCCTGTATCTATCATGCACAGAGTGCAAAATTAATAATGTGTACGGGTTCATCACGTGACGTGAAGTTCTGCCGTCGCAGACCCCATAGCTATAATATAGCTAGCTGGAGTTGCACACTCTTGGGGGTTATGTACTCTTGTTAATACTAATATACACACTTGACTGCAGCCAATCAAGTATACAGGTGGAATCCTGATAATTCGAACCTCAAAATGCTAGGAAAACACTTCTAATTATCCGGACATTCGAATTATCCAAACATGAACCCATAGCACAATAGGTACTTATGTCAAAATGCTCTCATGGTCACGCAGAGTTGCGCTATGGACCTTGGACACAGATTTCACGGATACTGAACTGACCGGCACAGCCTGCTCATGCATACTGAACTGACCAGTACAGTGTACAGTGAACTTCGAATTACACTTTGCTAAACTTCGAATTACCACAGGGCTGCCACTTGCTCCGATTTTTCGGAAATCGTCCGATTTTTGATCGCCTGTCGGACAAACCGACCGACTTTGTTTCCAAAGAGAGACAACCGATTATTTTATTTTGAGCGCTTTTTAGTCCAGTTGGCCATTAATTCGGCGCTTCCAGGTCGCGTTTGGCCGGTCATTGTACATGTACATGTAGCTGTAAAATGCACGCGTGCTTGCAAGCACTTGGAGTATGTACGGTGTACGGGATGAGCTGTAGCAACGGCGGTTGCTACAGGCGCTAGGCAGCTTTGCAACTGCAGTACATGTACTGCCAATGCCACTGGATCAACGATCATTGACGCAGCGATGATTGATTCAACCGTTTCAGCATTGCGTTGCGCTGCGCTGCATGCCGTTCACAGGGTTCATGCCCTGTTCCTGAATCCTGGCGTGACATCCGATCCGTCGTGTCAACACTTACATGACTGTACTTGGACCAACGACCTCTGCACGCGCATGCAGGCGCATGGGGAGTAGGACGGTTGATCTTCTTCTCGACTTCTGGTGGTAGTTGAAGTGGTAGTTAGTTCAACTAATTTTTCATCGTTCACAATGTCGTTAGACTATCACTCAGACTCCGAGGATTTCCAGCTGATAGTGTCGGATTCGCCGCCTTAAACGCCGCCGCGAAGGCCATGGTTCGAGGACAAAACATCGTCTTTGGATGAGAGTCGTGCGGAGGAACCGTTTCTGGTGTGTGACGACGATCTTTCCGTTTGCTCTGATGATGGTTCCGTACCTCGTCCACCCGCAGCTACGAAGAGAAGGATTGCAGTGTCTGATTCGTCGTCTGACTCGGATTCAAGTGAAACTGAAGCAGTTGAAACACAGTCTGTGGCTGCTGTACCCGCTGGCAAAAAGAAACAGGGTTGTGTGAGCTATCAAGCTGCCTGGGAGGAGAACCCTGTCCTGAAAGATTGGCTGACCAAATCAAAACGCGCGGATGGAAAAGCCTTCTGCAAAATATGCCAGAAGGACTTGGAGTTTGGGAATGGAGGAGCATATGACTTGGAGTGCCATGGAAAATCGGTGGCTCATCAGAAGCGAGCGGAGTCTGCAAAGACACAACCCAGTCTTTCTGCTACAGTGTCGCAGGCCTCTGCTATGTCGCAAGCGGTGACTGACGGTGAGCTGTCAATGGCCTTTTTCATTGCGGAACACAGACTTCTTTCACGACGGCTGACCATTTGAGTCAACTGTTCGGAAAGGTATGCCCAGATTCGGCTATTGCACAGCGTATGAAAGCTGCCCGCACAAAGACTAGTGCAGCAGTCGAGGTGATTGCCAATACCTACCACAGCCAGCTTGTTACTTGGATGAAGGAAAAGCCATTCTTCATTCTGGTTGACGAGTCTGCTGACATATCCGTGATGGAGCAAGTGGCATTCGCTGTCCGTATTTGCCGCAACGAGACGAAAACGTACCACTATGTAACCAAGACGGTCAGCGCCCCGGATGCCGACAATATCTTCAGTGCGCTAGCTGAGGCCTTTACGGAAGATGCCATACCGTGGGACGTGTTGTGCTTCTGCAGCGACGGGGCTAACGTCATGAGAGGCAGCAAAAACTCCGTCCTGACACGTGTCCTTGCTGAGCAGCCATCAGCATATGCAATGTACTGCCCATTCCATGTGTTGGCGTTGTGTGCCAGTAATGCGGCGACATCTTATGATGAGGAGATGCAGCCACTGCTGGTGGGCATAGCATATCATTTTGAGCATAGCCCCAGACGGTGTGCAGCATTGGAGGATGTGCAGAAGAACCTTGGCTTACCGCAACACTAGATGGTGAAGCCGGCAACAACTCGTTGGCTCGCTCTTGAGCAATCGATCAGCCGCGTTCTTGACCAGTGGCGTGCCCTGAAGGAGTTCTTCTCCAACGGGCCATCATCGTCCACCACGAAAGCGACGAGCATTCGCAAGGCCATTCAAGAACCGTCAACCAAGGCACCAGAGTATGCACTGTATGTGCAGGGAATGCTGGTCACCTAATTCTAAATTACACCTGAAACCTGGCAGGTCCCTGACACCGAAATTTGAATACACCTAAAATTACATGTTTTACAGTATTCGAATTCTCAGGATTCCACCTGTACTGGACTGTATGTGCATACCGTGAGACAGCACTGGGCGTACGGCGACATTGAACTACATGTAACTTACCGATAAACTTCTCATGGACGGACTCCATACGGACACATCTGCGGAAAACACAAAAGCAGCAAACCAAAAAGAGATTTACCTGATCCGCCTGCAGCACACAGATACCTGCTGGGAACTCTTGCATGCCAATAACGCACCTCCTCTAAGCACGCAGGATAAGGGTCAAAAATGTAATTGCTGGCTTCTCGATCGTGTTAGGGCTCATGAGTGGAGATCAGAGTTACTGGCCAAACAAAACATAATCAAGTCCACCAAAAAAACACAAAAAAAACAAACAAACAAGCAGACCCAACCCCATGGCATTCTCTCCGGGCTGCATGTTTGCATTCCGTTCCTGGGCATTTTCAGCTACGGCACACCTCGCACCCTGTCTCAGCATTCTATCTATGCACTGTCTGAACTTTACTCAAGTATACCCTGATACCATGATCCGTCTGTCTTTTCCTCCAGCACAACAAGGACACTCAGAAGGTGGTGGACATCACGCTACTGCATTGTAAATAAAAGGGGGTTTGTCAACTGACAACCACTCTATTGCTATTCAGTCAACAAGTATACATACCCGTGTTATCTTATTCATGTAAAGATGCAAGAACGCTCCACTACCAAAGGCGTTGCCGATGTTCTAACGCTTGAAATCTGAACAGCCACAGCAGGGGTAGACATACCGGCGAGACGAAGAGTGGAGCTTGGCCAAGCCGTGCAGACAACTTTCTGTATGGGCATGGCAAAACAAAGTCCAGAAAAGACCATGTAAATACTAGAGGGAGGGAGAGAGGAGAGAGAGAGAGAGAGAGAGAGAGAGAGAGAGAGAGAGAGAGAGAGAGAGAGAGAGAGAGAGAGAGAGAGAGAGAGAGAGAGAGAGAGAGAGAGAGAGAGAGAGAGAGAGAGAGAGAGAGAGAGATATGGATGGCATGGGTGCCGGATCAGCGGCACTTTACGGTACACCCATGACGTCCAATTTCTCAAGCCAAGGACTGAACATCAGGACAGCGCTACATTGGAAAAGCCAAGGTTGGCGAATTCTGTCCTTGTACAGCTGGGCGGCGAAATCCGACCCAAAGTGCATGCCGTTATTTAGCGCCCTGGCAGTGCACTGCCGCTGATGCTTTGAAATCAGCGTGAATACTTAGGAGCATACACATGCACAAATACGAGTACAACGGTGAGATCATAAATAGCCCAGGGCACCGCCAGCCCTGAAGGCTGGTACTCAGGATGAGATTTAAACTAGTGCAGTGGTACTGTCGTGGGAATAGAACTCCGATGGGATGACCCCCCCCCCCCCCCCCTTTACTGCTTTTAGCATTCATGCACATACTGTAAGCATGGACCAGCAGTGCTCGTGCCAGCAAGGCTAGCGCCCCATGGGAGCGCGACTTCTCAACGGATTTCAATGTCCGCGCTGGTAGTTACTTTCAGCCGCCCAATATTTGCGTCACTAAATTTTCGCGATTTCTCAGAAGCAGTGAGTTTACGATGGCAAATTTTCGCAAAACACTGCGGCTACACACATGCACCCACTGTTGAAGTTTGATGGCACGATGGTTAACCCTTTCCCTGCCACGTCTTGATCGGGGGTGCTGGGCACGTCATGGTGAACGCAAACTCACAATGCACTCACCTACATGCTCAGGTTCAGAACTAAATTTATTTTATTGTCACTTCACATTGACAGATTTCCACGATCTATGGCTTGTTGGAAAGATGTGGATCTGACGAAGACACCACGATAGTTTCCAGCTCAAAAGACACGCCAGGAAGACTGCTATATTCTCTCCAAGTCCCCCTACCATGCCTGAAAATTGCAAAACAACAACATCTCGCATTTTCTATCGTCTCCTTACTCACTCTGAAAGTATTTTCACGATTCCAACTGCAAAGGAAAGCTGAGATTCAAGCGCTTCTTTTGATACGCAATACGCATGCATTGCTCTCAAGAGAAATCCCCAGCATGCACGTAGTGACGAGCAAAAAGTTTGAGTTAATCGCCGGCAGGTAATATTTAAAATTGCCAGCTATTCACATCGTCGGCGCTCAGTCATACATTGGGCTATCGCGAAGATCATTACATCAGTGGAAAGCTGAGTCCAATATCTTTCCAACGATGCATCATTTGTGAGAATCCCTTGCCGTTTGAGTGAGTTACGATAGTTTGAACACTCGTCTATATGCCGTGATGGGTCGTAGTGTACACTGTACACTTTGGGTGCGTCGCGTATACTCGACGCTGGCCACCCAGGGTACATCCTGAGCGTCGCGTATACGCGACGCTGGCGTGCAAAGGGTTAATACCCGCGGTATTCTCTTCTCGCAAAACTAGCAAACACGAATAAGTCGCAAACATTAGGCAGTGGCAGTTATTGCATGCACCGGTGCTATGTGACCTACCTGGTCGGTGCCAGTGAGCAGTACGTTATCACCGATACTCATCTGGCAGGCCTCCATAGTCTTCGTGTGCAGGAACACATAGTGGTCCTGCTTAGGGCCAGACTTTGGTGCGGCGTCTTCAAAGCAGAAGAAAATGGGAAACACACACACACACACACACACACACACATACACACACACACACCACACACACACATACACGCACACACGGCATGACATGAACCCATGATTATTGATAGCATGTCCATGAAAAACACTCCAGTCATGAACATAAGTTCAAGCCATGAGCCGCACAAAAAAAGTACACAATCTGTGCTGAAGACGTTCGCCACAATGTGAACTGATGCAGCTATGTAATCTTGTCGTGGTTCATGGATTTGTGTTATTAGTTGGCTTTCATGTATGTGCCTTGACATCTTCGAATTGCGTAAGGGGCCATCCGTAAATATAAATATTTATTCAGAAACGAAAACTACCGTATTTGTCGGAGTATAGTGCGCACCTTTGTATAACGCGCACCCCCAATCTTCATTGGGGGTGCGCCCTTCAATCTTCATTGAAGTACATGCATTTCATATTCGGAGCATAGTGCGCACCTGCGATTTATGGCCTAAAATAGCACATCTAAAGTGCGCACTATACTCCGGAAAATACGGTAGTCGTTTAGGGGGGGAGGGGGTTGAGCGCTTGTTCGTTTCTCGAAAAAAAATATCGATGCACAGATTGTATGTGTGGGCACGTCCAGAAAAGAAAAGACTAAATACCGATACTATGTATCGTTTGTACGTGTTTATTTCTGAGGGAGGGGGGGGGGGGGGGGAGGGGGGTTGAAGAGAACCGACTAGTTTTCGTTTCTAAATAAATATCGGTATTTACAGATGATCCCTAATTATTCTCAGAATTTATTGTTGTATTTTAGTATAGCGTTTGTAGTTGAGACACATTGTTGCGTCGATACAATTCAGTTCTCCTTATTAGTATCGCGCTAGTTGTATGAATTACAAAGTAGCAGTCAAAATGCCTGGCAGTCGCACTGTGCATCTACTGCTTACACAGCTGCATAATGCCGTTTATTATTCCCGTAGCTATGCAGAAGACGTTATTTCAGTAACTTCTGGCGCTAGCCAGGGTCCACACAGCTTTAATTTGGTATTTGTGTGTGTGTTTGTTTGTTTGTTTGTGTCACGCCTGGCGCTATCCGTATCTGACGGCAAAAAAGCATAGGATGTTTAAATTTTTAAATTCTCCTATTTTTTTTTCAGGCATATCCTGGGATTCGAACCCGCACTATCGCCCTACATGAATTTCCCCATACACTTCGCATTCATACCCATTCTTCCAAGTTACTTCACGTTATTATCTTGCGTTTGAAAGCCCTATTTGAATATTGCGGGCAGCTATATGTGGCCAGCTGTGTTTGATGGTACGGTACGGTACGGGAGACGGTGTCGTATTACCCTCGATCGTACCTGTCCCGTACCTATCCCCTACCGTACCGTGCCATCAAAGACGGCTGGCCACAATGCATATTCAAATAGGGCTTTCAAATGCAAGATCACAATGTGAAACAACTTGGAAGAATGGGTATGAATGCGAAGTGTAGGGGGGAATGCATGTAGGGCGATAGTGCGGGTTCGAATCCCAGGATATGCCTGAAAAAAAATTGGAGAATTGAAAAATTTATAACATCCTATGCTTTTTTGCCATCAGATCACAATGTGAAACAACTTGGAAGAATTAGTATGTATGCGAAGTGTATCGGGGGATGCATGCAGGGCGCGCGATAGTGCGGGTTCGAATCCCAGGTTATGTCTTAAAAAAGAGGATTTTTTTAAAGAATTTATAACATCCCTATGCTTTTTTTTGTCTAGGTCATCAAGGCAAAAAAGCATAGCGTAGGGCCCTGAGCTTCCAAGCTCTCTCGTTATTTATTTTTTAATTTTACTTTTATTATTTTTCGGCAACGCAGATGATGATGATGATGATGATTTTTTTTTGATGATGATGAAGCCACTTCTTTGGGCAAACAAAACACAATTTCCCAAGATGAAGGAGTGGAACCCTACACAAATAATAGTTTAAATGAATCCAACGCAAAGATCGTTTTTCCATGAAATACAACAATTGAACACAATTACATGCTTAAAGGCATGAAAGCAACAAAACAGCAACAAAAGGGTAAGCGCCATACCAATCCCGCATGCACAGTCAGGACACAGCACGATACTTAACAAACTAGACCTGACTCGGCCACGGCAATCGAGACATCATGAAAACATCTCGCCGGATGGTGGTACCGTGACCGAGCCCCACGTATGCACAACACAGCAGCACGCAGCAAAGCAAAAGACAGCCGACAACGGAGTAAACCAATGATGATGATGATGATGATGATGATGATGATGATGATGACTGAACTGAAGTACCCACTAGTAATGGGCATACTACGCACCCGTTTGTCTTTCTGCTTGCTGCGGTGGGCAGTCACCTGCTTCCGCGGTTGCCGCGGTTCGTACGGCAAGAGGCGACAGCCGAACTCATTTCTGGCCCAGTGCCGCCAGGCGGAGTAGGGTGCTGCCTTTGGCCTCAACTTAATATAATGCTATTTGGTTTTTTCCCCTTTTATTACTCTGTGTTCATTGCTTGTTTTTGTATTGATTTACTTCCTTGACTGCTTTTGTGTTTCATCATTTTCCGGTTGGTTTTGTGTTGATTTCCCCTGTTCACTTTACATATTGTAATGATATACATTTGCTTTGCCCGTAAAAGAGGCTTTTCTCATGATGATGATGATGATGATGATGATGATGATGATGATGATCACCTTGCTCACCTTGCTCACCTTGTTCGGCTGAGATACTGGCCGAGCTTGATGAGAGGATCAATGATTGCCTGATACCTGCCCTTCTGGGGGATGGCGTTCGTCCTGGTAGCCCTGAGAGAGAGCTGATGTCATTTCCAGTGCGTCTTGGTGGTTTGGCCCTCCCTCTGTTGCAGGATAGTGCACCAGCAGAGCTCGCAGCATCCTTGAGCATCACAAAGCCTCTTGTTCAGCTACTGTTGACTGGCACATATGCGAACCCTCCAAGCGTGCCTGGTGATATGGCAAGGAGCGATTTGTCGGATACTGCCCAGTCAGAGGGCTCCGGTGATACAACCCAGGAGGTTGCCGACCGAGTGAGGCTCTCCAATCATGATCCCGTCCGCGATGCTGTTGGGGACACCCGCCAGCTGGCACGCTCGACTCGGACAAGCAAAATGCGGAGCCTATGCAGCCGGCAACAAGACATTAAGGCGGACTTGAGCTCGGAGCAACAATTTCTTGTTGAAATCGCGTCCGAAAAGGGAGTATCGTCATGGTTGACTGTTGCCCCGCGGTGGCAAGATGGAACCATCCTGAGGAAATCCGACTTCCGTGATGCCCTGTGCATCCGCTATGGGCGAAGGTTGAGTGGGCTACCCGATTCATGTGTTTGTGGTGTGCCTCTCAGCCCCGCTCATGCACTTACCTGTGCCACTGGCGGCTATACCATTGCCCGTCACAATGAGGTGCGGGACTTGGTTGCTGGACTACTGAGGGAGGCTGGAGTGGTGGACGTAGAGACGGAGCCCCGGCTATTGCCCTGCAGCAGTGAGCATTTGCCTGGTGGTCGTTCCCTCAACCGATGCGCAGAAGCTCGTCTGGATGTGCGGGCTCGCGGCTTTTGGTCGTGGCAACAGGACGCTTACTTTGATGTGCGGATCACTCATCCCGCAGCGTCTGTGTTGTCTCGATCACAAGCCCTGAGTCAGCTGAAGTCTCACGAGCGAAACAAGAAAAATCAATACGCCAGCCGTGTGGTTAACGTGGAGCGCGGCTCCTTCACGCCACTTGTGTTCTCGACGTACGGCTTTAGTGGCCCAGAAACTACTCAATTCCTGAAATCATTGGCCTCCCTGTTTGTTGAGCGCCATACTGAACTGAAGTACCCACTAGTAATGGGCATACTACGCACCCGTTTGTCTTTCTGCTTGCTGCGATGGGCAGTCACCTGCTTCCGCGGTTGCCGCGGTTCGTACGGCAAGAGGCGACAGCCGAACTCATTTCTGGCCCAGTGCCGCCAGGCGGAGTAGGGTGCTGCCTTTGGCCTCAACTTAATATAATGCTATTTTGGTTTTTTCCCCTTTTATTACTCTGTGTTCATTGCTTGTTTTTGTATTGATTTACTTCCTTGACTGCTTTTGTGTTTCATCATTTTCCGGTGGGTTTTGTGTTGATTTCCCCTGTTCACTTTACATATTGTAATGATATACATTTGCTTTGCCCGTAAAAGAGGCTTTTCTCATGATGATGATGATGATGATGATGATGATGATGATGATGATGAGTCAAAATCTATTCTTCTAGTCGGTTGAGTAATAGACATTCGTTCCACAGGAATTGCCATAATTACCGTTGTGCAGATTCTCACCTGATTTCGTTCGTTCCGCGTTCCATAGTTTTTCTATTCTAGCGCCCCACAGTTTCTGACAGGGTTTGTCATCACCAGTTGGGGTGTTGCCACTCACTGGCAGATTGATAGACATATTTCACCCGCACAAATTCTCTGCACAGCAAGTATTTCAAGTCCTTGGTTCTCTTTTCTTTACAATTCACACTTGAATTTTCGTTTCTCTTGTTTTCTTGCTTCTGCACTGACGCAGCGTTTCATATCTTGATTTCCACGAACGCGTCGTAGCGTATCGCAATCCCGTCGTCGCGTACCGCGATTCCGGACGCGACGCTGTATTTCACTCTGCACGCGTACGAACCTGTACGCTTTTGTTTTTGCTGTCGATCGAGCGTATTCGGCGGAGCTCGTTGTGAGCTTGCCAGAGATGTTTTAGAGAAGAATGGCGACATTCGTTGAGTTTCGAGTCTTCCTTGTTGCGTGCTAGCCAACCGATCTTTAGTTCGTTACGGGACGATAAACCTCCGTAACATTTGGTAGCAGAGGATGGTTGAAGAAGGACACAGCAGTCGGCGAGGCATACAGCAACGTAATTGAGTCATAAGTGAAGAAGTGCTACGTCGGCAAGGTGCCACCCACGGAAGTCAGCACAACACGACGGTTACTTCCACACTTTCCCGTCCTAAGACCGGACAAGAGCACAACGAAGCTGCGCATAGTGTTTGACGCGGCGGCACGCTGCCAAGGCAACTCACTAAATGAACACCTCCACGCGGGCCTGAAGCTGCAACGCAGTCTCTTCGATGTTCTCCTTTGCTTTCGGCAGCACCCAGTCGCCATCGTATGCGACATATCAGAAATGTACCCGCAAGTGAAGGTAGCACCAGCCGATTGTCCCTGCCTACATTTCCTGTGGCGAAATCTCGACACCAGTAAGCCACCCGATACGTATGAATTTGAGAGAGTTGTGTTCGGCCTCTGCGTGTCACAGTTTCTGGCACAATTTGTTGCGCAGGAACACGCTAGACGACACCGAGAAGAAAGCCCCCGAGCAGCCGAGTCCATACTTGACTCCACCTACATGGACGATACGCTGGATTCGGTGGAAACTGTAGCAGACAGCAAGAAGCTGTACCACGATCTGTCAGCGATGTGGGCTGGAGCCGGCATGAGCGCACGCAAGTGGCTGTCGAATGCACCGGAAGTGCTCGAAGCCATCCCAGCAGAGCTACGAGCAGCCGAAATCAATCTGGAGTCTGGGGAGCTACCGGCGGTTAAAGCTCTCGGCATTCTCTGGAAAGCAGCCGAAGACGTGTTCACGTTCCGTCCGGCAACCTCAAGTGAAACAATCAGCACGAAGCGCCAGTTTCTGCAGCGCATCAGTCAGCTCTTCGACCCGCTAGGCCTGATTGCACCAGTAGTTGTGCAGGGCAAGATCATTATGCAGGACATATGGACGTCCGGCACAAACTGGGACGAAGAACTGAATCCGCTACTGAAAGCCTCAGCAACCAGGTGGTTTCAGCAGCTACAGCAACTCGTGTCAATCAGAGTCCCAAGATGCCTCAGCTTGACTAACAGCCAGCAGCAGCTGCATGTGTTTGCAGATGCATCCAGTCTCGCTTATGGCACAGCCGTATACATGTGCAGCTAGGATAGCAGTGATGTCGCGGCTCGGTTCGTGGCAGCAAAGAGTCGCGTCGTTCCGCTGCAAGCGATCAGCATTCCTCGGCTCGAGTTGATGGCTGCAGTAACCGCAGCAGAACTCGGATCTGCAGTTGCTTCAGCAACACAGCTACAGCTGCAGAATGCAGTCTTCTGGACTGATTCCATGGATGTATTCCATTGGGTCCGGCAACCCAGTCGGCAATACAAGCCATTCATCGCGCATCGGATTGGCTACATCCAGACGCTAACTCGACCTGGGCAGTGGCGCTATGTCCCGACAGCGCTCAATCCAGCAGATCTCGTGTCCCGAGGCGCAACGGTAACGAACCTCGCGGAGAGCAGCTTGTGGTGGGAAGGTCCTGCCTTTCTCCTGCAGCCATCTACAGAGTGGCCACAACCAGCAGCTACCATGACAGCATCGCCAACAGCTGCTGCAGAAGTCCGCAAGACAGCAGCGCTTCCGTCAACATTTGCCAGTGTAACCACATCAAACACCGACACCATGTGGCGATTAACCCCAGAGCGTCATTCAGATTTTCAGCGTCTCGTACGGATAACAGGATTGGTGTTACGCTTTATCAGTAATGTGGGCAGTAATCAGCGTGCCAGGGGGGAGCTGACAGTCTCAGAGCTTCAAGACGCCGAGCGTCTGTTGTTCAAGGACGCACAAGCAGAAGCCTTTGGACAAGAGCTGCAGGCACTAGCAAAGGGCAAGGCCCTTCCAGCTAGTTCAGTTCTCAGCAAGCTAAGTCCCAGAGTCGACGAAGTCGAAGATGTTCTGTTACGTTGCGACGGTCGAACGAAGTACGCAGAGTGGCTACCGTACGACGTACGTTACCCAGTTATTCTGCCACGACACCACCATATCACGAAGTTAGTGGTTAAGCATCACCACGAATTGCAGCAGCACGGCGGTACCAACCAGACACTTTCATCGGTATGCGAGAGATTCTGGATAGTGGCTGCTCGAGAGATGATACGGGAGTGGGAACAGGAATGTGCGAGGTGCACACGCACGAGGGCGAAGCCAGCTGAGCAAGTGATGGCACACCTTCCGAAGAGTCGTCTGGAGCCACCACTTCGAGCATTTGCTAAGACGGCCGTGGACTTTGCTGGGCCGTATATCACAATCCAAGGCCGTGGAAGAGCACGTCAGAAGCGATACTTGTGCCTCTTCACCTGTCTGTTAAGTCGTGCAGTTCATCTGGAGCTTGCGTATGGGCTTGATACTGATTCGTTCCTGCGCGCATTCTCGCGTTTTGTCCGTCGCCGTGGATTACCAGTGCAAGTTCTGTCAGACAACGGAAATAACTTTATCGGCGCTAATCGGGAGCTGGTCGATGGGCTCGACAAAGATGCCATCCAGCGGTCAGCAGCAAACCGCAAGATGGACTGGTCATTCAACCCACCACTCGCCCCGCATTTCGGCGGAGCGCACGAAGCCATGATAAAGTCAGCGAAAAGAGCAACTGCCAAGATCCTAGGGAACGCAGACATTACAGATGAAGAGTTGATGACTGCCTTCACAGGTGCGGAAGCCCTACTCAACTCGCGCCCACTGACCTTCCAAAGCGCTAACCCTGCAGATGTCCCTTGACACCCAACCACTTCCTGATTGGGCAAGCCGGTGGTCAGTATGCACACAAGTCAGTGGACACTCAGCCAATTCACCCGAGGAACCGGTGGCGTCGTATCCAAGAGCTGCTGCAGCACTTCTGGCAGCGTTGGCTGACAGAGTGGGTTCCGGCATTGAATCAGCACCGGAAGTGACTTGCCGAGCGTAAGGACGTCAGCTGTGACGACGTTGTCCTAGTCATCCAACCTGATTCCCCACGTGGTCAATGGCCATTGGGTCGAGTCACTCAGACCTTCCCGGGCGCTGACGGAAAGGTACGCGTCGTCGAAGTGCAGGTCACCGGTAAGCGAATGACCCGACCAATTACGAAGGTATGCCCTCTAGAGTTTGTAGATTGATCCTAGTCGGATCAAGAAGGGGAGGATGTGCTGAAGACGTTCGCCACAATGTGAACTGATGCAGCTATGTAATCTTGTCGTGGTTCATGGATTTGTGTTATTAGTTTGCTTTCATGTATGTGCCTTGACATCGAATTGCGTAATTATTCTCAGAATTTATTGTTGTATTTTAGTATAGCGTTTGTAGTTGAGACATATTGTTGCGTCGATACAATTCAGCTCACCTTATTAGTATCGCGCTAGTTGTATGAATTACAAGTAGCAGTCAAAATCTATTCTCTAGTCGGTTGAGTAATAGACATTCGTTCCACAGGAATTGCCACAATTATCGTTGTGCAGATTCTCACCTGATTTCGTTCGTTCCGCGTTCCATAGCTTTTCTATTCTACGCCCCGCAGTTTCTGACAGGGTTTGTTATCACCCGTTGGGGTGTTGCCACTCACTGGCAGATTGATAGACATATTTCACCCGCACAAATTCTCTGCACCGCAAGTATTTCAAGTCCTTGGTTCTCTTTTCTTTACAATTCACACTTGAATTTTCGTTTCTCTTGTTTTCTTGCTTCTGCACTGACGCAGCGTTTCATATCTTGATTTCCACGAACGCGTCGTAGCGTATCGCAATCCCGTCGTCGCGTACCGCGATTCCGGACGCGACGCTGTATTTCACTCTGCACGCGTACGAACCCGTACGCTTTTGTTTTTTGCTGTCGATCGAGCGTATTCGGCGGAGCTCGTTGTGAGCTTGCCAAAGATGTTTTAGAGAAGAATGGCGACATTCGTTGAGGTTCGAGTCTTCCTTGTTGCATGCTGGCCCACCGATCTTTAGTCCGTTACGGAACGATAAACCTCCGTAACACAATCGACAATCAACATTGACAGACGGTTCCAGACTACGGTTGTCCTTCATATATGATACTGGAACCACACGCACTCTAGAGATGATACAGTCAGACCTCACTTAACCGCACACACCCATTTTCCACAGAAAGATCCGGATAGGCGAGGGAATCGGATAACCGAACAACGGTTACGTTGGATGCACTACTTATGCTGTAAATCTGTAACCAGCTATTTTCTTCCGGATGGCGAGGGATCCGGATAACGGAGAACTGACTGCAGTGAGAAACATCCGCCGCAACTCAGACTGACACACCAGATTATTGTGCTTGTATTCATTTCGCACTTCGCACTGTTCCACCTATATTGCACATGTATTATAATAATAATAATAATAATAATAATAATAATAATAATAATAATAATAATAATAATAATAATAATAATAATAATAATAATAATAATAATAATAATAATAATAATAATAAACACAGCTCACATCTTCCCTGAACCTGTTAGACAGGAGCAGAGTCGACGCATCTGTCAACAGTGTCAAGCCAAGTTAGTCTATCCCCTGCAGCTTGGAGAGCGCTCTCCACGGAGAGATCCGCTGCCTTCAGGTCGTGCCGAATCGTATCTATCCACCGCAATGGCGGACGGCCACGGGTTTTTTTATGTCGTTTGTGTTGATTGATATACATGTATATGTTGCACCTAAATGTTGCACCTAAATGTTTCACACTCTTTGCATTTATTTACTTACTTGTTCATTCGTGTATTCCCTATTGTGATGAATTTTCCAACTGATGATCGTCAAAAAGAAAACGTTTTTGGAAATCTGAAGACTTACCTTGAATTGTGTGTTAGAGTAATGAGTGCACAAATTATTTTATTCAGAGCTAAATATTTTACCGCCATATTGCCAGGTGTGTCTTTACCACCATATTTATCAACCAGAGCTTCATAGCTATATATATTTTTTTAATTAAATTTTGAATACTATGCTCCAGATTTTATCCTGATAACTGCATCAAACATGTGACTGTCTACAAATTCTTCCATTTACCTCCGTCAGCTTGGCGCAAGTAGCCTCGAACATACACTCCGGGCAGGAGAAGAGCCCCATCCACGTCACACACCAGGGCATCGCCACTGGCGTCCTTTTGCCAGCCATTCGGCGTCTTGCTGTCGCCTTTCTTTGGCGTTCTGCCGGAGCGCGAGGATGCTTGCTGCGACTTGGGCGGCATTGCACTCGCAAGTTTCTCCTGCCAATTATTTACTTCGCAAGCAGCTGGAGGTTGTTTACTGCAAATAAAGCTGCAGTTCAAAAGTCAAAGCACAAAAATAGCCTCGATCGAGGCCTCGGATTTTGTGAATAAAAAAACGTTTTTATTCCGGATTCGAATTTTTTTGTAGCTCGATCAAGCGCGCGTGTTAATATTACTTTTTAAAAATAGTAACGTTACATGTTAATGTTGTGAACACGTGCACGCGCACGTGCTTCCACAGGCATGACGTCATCCGTGCATCAAAAATCAGGGCGTCGTAAAATACCGACTTCCTGCATAGCAAGTAACATAGTTAGTTCCTGGTCGCGAAGACCCGCGAAACCGAGGCAAGAGACTTGAAGAGTAGTCTTTCACGGTACCGTCTTGATTTATGAGTCTTGGCGAAACGCGGCACTATCGCATAGCAACACGTATGCAGTCATAGACTTAGTACTAGACTAGAGACAGACTTGTCATGTACAGACAAACCCGACTTTGCGGACACTTGAGAAAAACGGACACTTGCACCCAGTGACCAGTCAGTGCACAGAAGGGACTGGGAGTACTGTAAACTAAATAAGTGTAAAGTGAGAAACTTTCGCTGGAGATTTTAAAAATTTCGCTATTTTCGCGACCATCACACATTCGCGAATATAAATCGCCGTAAACCTCTCCCTACACTGATTGTAGACCGTACAAGATCCGATTGAAAATATAGAATCGCAAACGTTTCTCATCGTGAGCCAGCCCGATTTATGAAAACGCTAAATTTGCACGCCGCGAACGTTTGTCGCTTTACAGTACTGAAAAACCGGTGTTTTAGTACTCCCTGGTGCACATTGAGGACCAGCCTGGTCCAGCGAGTCGCAGTCCCATTGATTTTGTGTACATACTGTGACAGGCTACATACAAGAGACTACATAACAATACAAGAGAGAAGTTGAGTAGTCCTCTTACCATGCTTTCGGCTTTGGTGATCGTGTTCTGGCTATTGCAGCTTGTTCTGCCCTGGGGAACGAAACAGCTATCGTATGAGTGTAGCGTAAAGTATCGCAAGAGCGCCCCGCCGGCATCCGAGTCGTACGTTCGTGGTCGTCTTGAGGAGGTGATGCCCTGTCTGTAGGTCAAGCAACGCGGACTTTGCACATCTACATCATGTACACACATTGCACGTTGTGCACGCATTCCGGACTCAGTTTATCTTTGGGAGTTTGGGCCGCGGATGAGCTCCACACACACACAGAACATGCCCAGTGTGACCAGAGTCCAGAGTAGACTGAAGTACCGTATTTCCGCAAATAAAAGGCCGTCCTCGTTTACAACGCCTTCCTCGTATACAAGGCCGGGGCAGGGGGCGATTGAAAAAATAAAAGACCGTCTCCGATTAGAAGACCGGGCCTACTAAATGAGTCTTGTTCTTGTGTTAAAAATAGAAGACCGTACTCAAACTGTGGGAAAAAATAGAAGAGCGTGCTCAAACTGTGTAGAAGAAAATGGAAGAACGGGGGTAAAACTGTGTGGCGAGAAATAGAAGACCGGGGTCAAACTGGGTTGAAAGAATAAAAGACCGTCCTCGAATACAAGACCGTCCTCGATTATAAGGCCGGGTTAGGACGAGGTTGAAAAAATAGTAGACCGGCCTACTATTTGTGGAAATACGGTAACTGGTTAGTTCTCAAACTCACAATGCAGTAGTAGCACTTCTGCCATACGAGTTTCCTTCCCTGTAAAATCAAGGTGGGGCGCTCTCGCAAGACGGGCACGCGGTACTTTACGGTACCGTGATGTATGTCCTCGAGACCGCATGATTCACGTTCAGAATCAGAAGAGCTAGAAGCATAGTCTAGGCTAGCAAGCAATCCTATCTACGATTACAATCTGCTTCCTTGCAGTTACATGTAAAGCGAAGACACTGGCCACCGCACTAAACAGACGGCGAACACTAGGCTTCCATCATTTAGTGTCTTGCTACTTTTCAGTGGAAAATGAAGTGTTATTAGCATTATCCATTGATTTGAGGGAAAGATGCAAACTGGAAAAGTCTGAAGTGACGGAAAACTTGACTGTCACCACCACGCCCACGGTCCGCCACGCCCAGGACTCGAAACAGTGACATTCGCTTGAGGCCAGCGATGCTCCAACCACTGAGCTGTGGTGTGCTAGGCTATGATGTTAGCATTATGCTCATTCCAAACCACACACACATACACGGCTTCTTACATCATTACATGTACATGCAGAATGCTGCCAGGCAATATCCGACAAGGCCTATGTGACATGATTGTGGTGCCCGTCATTTTTGTCATCGTACGTTTGCATGTGCTTAGTAACAGCAGCTTAGGCATAGACCAGGGAACTGTCAAAATATCCCGTTGTTTGAAGGGCTGTGGACCAGATAGGAAGCGGTATAAACGGGTGTATACCTTGGTATACGACTCCCCGATAGTGATAGCTGTGGACTTCATGATACTCCCCATCATTCGGCATTTGCAGCAGCAACACGACGCCGTTAAGCAGATTTGGTATGCGGATGACTCCAGTGGTGCTGGCAGGATGAGAGCGATTCGAGACTGGTGGACAACAATCCAGGAACACGGTCGCCTGTATGGATATTTCACCAATCCGGACAAAACCCTACTTCTCGTGAAGCCCGGATTGGAGGAGGAGGCTTCACATCTGTTTGAAGGCACCGGTGTCCGCATTGTCACCGGCAGCACTAAATATCTGGGCTCATACATTGGGGAGCCTGATGATGTTGCCAGCCAAGTGAGGGAGAGGGTTGATGATTGGTGCAAGGAGCTACGCACATTAGCAAAGTTTGCCAGCACAGAGCCTCACGCGGCTTATGCAGCTTTGACTCATGGCCTGCGGGGTCGTTGGGTCTACCTCTTTCGTACGGTTCCCATTCCGGAGGACGCAGTATCAGCGTTGGACAAGGTAATCGAAACTGAGCTCTTGCCGGCTGCAACTGGTCGAGATGCATTCACCACGGAGGATTTGGTGATGCTCAGGCTGCCGACTCGTTTCGGGGGAATGGCCATTCCACACTTTCACAGCATGAGCGGGACAGAGCGCGACGCTTCCAGAGCAATGACAGCAGCCCAGGTTAGTGAAATTCTGCAACAGAACAACACATCATGGACCAAGCAAGCACCGGAACGTGTTCGACAAGATGCTATGACAGCCAAGAGGGATTTTGCCAGACAACGCGGCACAGCAAGTGAGGCTGAGTTCCGCCAGCTGCGGCAGTCGGCGTCGGCGGATATGTCGCGTCGTTTGGAGCATTTGTCCTCCCGAGGTGTCTCTAGCTGGCTCAACACACTGCCTATCAGAGAACACGGATATCATCTGTCGAAGGGAGATTTCAGGGATGCGGTGGCGTTGCGGTATGACTGGGCATTGGTTGATGTGCCTACTACCTGCTCTTGTGGCCAACCGTTTAGTCCGGCCCATGCCATGTGTTGCCCTACTGGTGGTTTCCCCACCATTCGGCACAATGAAGTTCGCGATATTCTTGCCGATTTACTTACTGAAGTTTGCTCGGATGTCGCTGTCGAGCCTCAGCTTGCTCCGGTTTCGGGAGAGGTGTTTCTGGCAGCCTCAACTATCACCGCCAACGATGCTCGCGCTGATATCCGGGCTCGAGGGCTGTGGACCAGGGCACAGAATGCTTTCCTGGATGTCCGGGTTTTTCATCCCGATGCTCCGTCCTATGCCACCAAACCTCTCGACAAACTGTTGGCGGAGCATGAGAGGAAGAAGAAGCTGCAGTATGCTGAGCGCATCATCAATGTGGACCGTGGGACATTTACTCCACTAGTTTTCACCACGGCCGGTTGTTGTGCGCCAGAGTGCTCCAGATTTGTTAAGCGCCTGTGTGGCCTCATTTCGAGTGGGGACACGAAGTTGTATGCCCAGACAATGACATATGTCCGGTGTCGACTGGCGTTTGCATTGTTGCGGTCGGCGATCATGTGCATCCGCGGTGCTCGATCGTCATATCACCGTCCTGTGAATGCATTGCGAGAGTTGGCAATCTCGGAGGGCCGGCTGTGAGGTTTTGGAGACGATGGTGGGCAGGACAGTGCCCTTGTATTTTCCTGGTTTTTGTTTTTTGTTTGTTTTTTTGTTTGTTTTTGTTTTTGGTGTTTTTGTTTTTTTTTGTTTTTTTTTGTTTTTTGTTTTTTGTTTTTTTGTTTCTCGTTTTTGCGTTTTTTCACACATACAATTGTTTTCATTTTTTGGTGTTGTGTTCTAATCATTCGCCATGCCACTGTCAATTGTGTTCTGTTTGCCCGTAAAAGAGGCCTTTTAGTTTACTTCATGATACATAGTGGGCTACGTAGAGTCTACCGATTATGACTGTTTGTTTTTTGTTTTGTTTTGTTTTTCTCTCAAGTCTACCGATTATGTAGTCGACATCATTGTAATAACTAACTAAGGGGTCGTCCGTAATTTTCGAAAAATTAAAAAATCCGTCCTCCTGCAAAATTGTCTCTGACCCACCCACCCACCCCCCATTTTTCCCATTAATTTTTTGATTTTTACCGATGCCGGCATACCCAGCTCGAAAAATAAGAACTCCTGACCCCATGTTTTCTGACTGCACCTGTGTCAAGTACTAGTAGCTAAGTACAGTGAGTATTAGGTCTACCGACGTCACGGCCATGCACCGTCCTACAACTACATGAAAAGTCATGTATATCATAGTAGTATTTATTATTATTATTATTATTAACTTTTATTTTACTAGGGTGTTTCCCACAGACCTATGGTCTTCTTACGGGAGCCCCTAGGAAGGTTATGCATGAGCGTAGATACTGGTGTTAGCGACAATCGATCCTACACTACGTCTACAGTACCGTACACAGTCAGCTATAATCAGTGCAACAAGTGTATGAAAGTCACTGGAGCAAAAAAAAAAAAAAAAAAAAAAAAGGTACGAAAAATCAAAAAATTAAATTCCGCCAGCACTCTTGACCACCCACCCCCTTTTTGCCTGAGGACGGATTTTTTAATTTTTCGAAAAATACGGACGACCCCTAACTTACTGTAGGAGTACGCGGTAGTCGTGTAGACTAGTACCGGTACGAGTGTAGAAGTACAGCAGTACGAGGGTCAGTGTAGGTCTACGTCGCGTTCATGCATTTCCCACAGTGCACGAATCGGTACGCGCACAACGTCGACCCGCGAACGATCGATCGACTCTTTTTGATCTTGCGCCATGCATGGCGCCAATGTTGCGCAACGCATAATACAAAATTCCCGATGACGATCTGACGTCAAGCAGTGACGACGAATATTTTCTAGATCATGTAGATCTACAGTCATACAGTGTAATCATTGTAGTAGATCTACCATCGCATCTCTCCTGATCCTGGCCTGCCTCGCACACTCAGTACTGACACAGTGACACTCACATTGTGGTTGTTTTTCTTTCCGTTTTAGTTCGAGTCCGGTGTTGTTGTTGAATTGTTTGCTGTAACGCCTTCTCGTTTGATTCACGGATCGTTCCTCGTCTCAACCTGTCTCCGCAAGCGGACAGCTAGCTCCGAAAGACTTTCAGGTAAGAACCCACCACGGTCTTTTCTCACTTGTACGTCCTTATCCTAGTCACTAGTGTCCCGCAGGAACTGGCGCCAAGTTTCTGTCCCACGTGTTCGGAGGAAAAAATAGTTTTCCTACGCGCGTTGGTCCGTCCTAGATCCTTCCGAATCCTGCTTCCCTTTCTCTCGGTGTCTGTATTTTCGTTTGATGACAAAGGCAGGGATACATGTAACTTGAATTCGTGTTTGATGCTTGGCTTCCTCCCCAGTTCTCTTGTGACACGTGTACTGCTCCTTTTCGCGGGAAACTGCATTTCCCGCCAGATCGATATCGCGATGCGGCCACGCTTTTTATGGTAGCCTTCCTCTCGGCCTCCAGGCCAGGGCACGATTTTTGATGGTGATATGGAGGACTCCCGGTCCATGCTCGAATCAAGCAAATAGGAGATCCACCGATAGGCATTAGCTTTCGGGGAAATCCTGAAAATTTAAAGGGGAAGTATACCCTAAAATCAAATTTTCACCAGTTGTAGTCTTCTGGGTGCTGAGTCGAATGGTCTTGGTCCGAGGAAGCTGCGACGCTCCCTTCCTGCTTGAATCCCAATCGAACTCGCGCACTTCCACCGAAACTGGGTGACTGCGCCCTACTAGATGGGGATTTGTATGCAAAATGTCACTAAAAGCGCCATTTCGTTCTTATAAAAGCACGGATGACCGCGATTGGCCCATATGTTGTAGTCTTTTGGACGCTGAGTCGACTGGTTTTGGTCCGAAAAGGCTGCGATGCAGCGTTCCTCCTTTATTCCCAATCGAACATGGTTGAACAAGCGGTCACGTGCTCCTGCGTACACCAGTCAGCTGGTCACCGTGCCTGCAGGGTACAACTTACTAGCCTGTTTGACCTTTTTTGGGTGCAGTCCTGTCACTCGAGTTGAACTCGAGTTGAACCTTGGTGTGAAAGTTGTCGCCTGCTGGCGCGGTGACCAGGTGATTTGGGCACCCAGGAGCACGTGACCGCTTGTTCAACCATGTTCGATTGGGAATAAAGGAGGAACGCTGCATCGCAGCCTTTTCGGACCAAAACCAGTCGACTCAGCGTCCAAAAGACTACAACATATGGGCCAATCGCGGTCATCCGTGCTTTTATAAGAACGAAATGGCGCTTTTAGTGACATTTTGCATACAAATCCCCATCTAGTAGGGCGCAGTCACCCAGTTTCGGTGGAAGTGCGCGAGTTCGATTGGGATTCAAGCAGGAAGGGAGCGTCTCAGCTTCCTCGGACCAAGACCATTCCACTCAGCACCCAGAAGACTACAACTGGTGAAAATTTGATTTTAGGGTATACTTAATGCATGTCATACGTGAAGCTCTTGCAACGGCGATTGGATTTTTGCTCCATCGCTCTCTTAGTTGTGGCCGTGAGCCTTGTATGTGTGAATGGCTACAACATGATTTGAACCAAGGAGAACGCGGAAGATAGCCACTAATGCTTGCCACTGTCGTCCTCCCCTCCCCCCCCCCCCCCACCCCCCCCTCCCCCACCCACCCCCCCCCCTCCCCTCCCCCACCCCCCCCCCTCCCCCAAAAAATCAGTAGCTCTACTACAGCGATGGCAGATGAAATCCGACTCCAAGTAAACAACAAGCCCCTGGCTAATGGCTATCCGATCCTATATTTACACAACAGTACTGTAATGTGAACCCTTGGCCTTGGCTGGGAAGTGACTGTGGCTCTGCCGGTTTCATTCAGGAGTTTGGATTTCACTTGCCTCGACCTGTACTTCTAGTGCTGTGTTTGTGGCAGGGTGCCGCGTAGTACTGTAGTGCTTCGCATAAAAGCCGGCCGTGCTTATTCCCGTAGAACCCAATGGCTGTGATATGCTCCCATTTAAGTCGGGCTTGTATTCAAACTACCGTATTTCCTCGATTAATGGACCATGCTCGAATAATAGACCATGTTCCCGTAGAACCCAATGGCTGTGACATGCTCCCATTTAAGTCGGGCTTGTATTCAAACTACCGTATTTCCTCGATTAATGGACCATGCTCGAATAATAGACCATGCTCAATTAGTAGACCCTCCTAGAGGCCTCACGGAAAAATAATAGACCATGCCCGAATAAGAGACCCGGTCTCTTATTTGAGTTCATCGCTTTGCGCATGCGCACTAAGAAAGCACGTGGTGGATCAAAAAAGGACGCGATTTTAGGTTGCGCAACTACAATTTTTGTAGTGGCTAGTGCTTTCTTTCATTATTTGAGCACGGTCCACTATATTTTCATCGGCACATCGCTGGAAATGGTGGATTTTTAACTAATATAGAACTTCTATATTTTTAAAGGGGAAGTATACCCTAAAATCAAATTTTCACCAGTTGTAGTCTTCGGGGTGCTGAGTCGAATGGTCTTGGTCCGAGGAAGCTGAGACGCTCCCTTCCTACTTGAATCCCAATCGAACTCGCGCACTTCCACCGAAACTGGGTGACTGCGCCCTACTAGATGGGGATTTGTATGCAAAATGTCACTAAAAGCGCCATTTCGTTCTTATAAAAGCACGGATGACCGCGATTGGCCCATATGTTGTAGTCTTTTGGACGCTGAGTCGACTGGTTTTGGTCCGAAAAGGCTGCGATGTAGCGTTCCTCCTTTATTCCCAATCGAACATGGTTGAACAAGCGGTCACGTGCTTCTGCGTACACCAGTCACCTGGTCACCGTGCCTGCAGGGTACAACTTACTAGCCTGTTTGACCTTTTTTGGGTGCACTCCTGTCACTCGAGTTGAACTCGAGTTGAACCTTGGTGTGAAATTTGTCGCCTGCTGGCGTGGTGACCAGGTGATTTGGGCACCCAGGAGCACGTGACCACTTGTTCAACCATGTTCGATTGGGAATAAAGGAGGAACGCTGCATCGCAGCCTTTTCGGACCAAAACCAATCGACTCAGCGTCCAAAAGACTACAGCATATGGGCCAATTGCGGTCATCCGTGCTTTTATAAGAACGAAATGGCGCTTTTAGTGACATTTTGCATACAAATCCCCATCTAGTAGGGCGCAGTCACCCAGTTTCGGTGGAAGTGCGCGAGTTCGATTGGGATTCAAGTAGGAAGGGAGCGTCGCAGCTTCCTCGGACCAAGACCATTCGACTCAGCACCCAGAAGACTACAACTGGTGAAAATTTGATTTTAGGGTATACTTCCCCTTTAACACGTCATAATATAGAACTTCTACAGTAAACTTTGCTTATAACGACATTCGGCGGGGCATCGAAAAAGTGTCCTTATTCGCGAAGTGTCGTTATACCCGAAGTCTCATTATATGTACCCCAGTGGGATGGGACTTTGCTCTGGGCATGGAAATTATGTCGTTATTCGCGAATTGTCGTTATATCCGCAGTCGTTATTAGCGAAGTTGACTGTATGTTATGACGTGTTAAAAATCCACCATTTCCAGCGATGTGCCGATGAAAATATACTGGACCGTGCTCAAATAATGGACCATGCCCAAATAAGAGACCGGGGGTCCAACACTCTTCAAAAAAAAAAAAAGACCGGGTCTAATAATCCCGTACTCCCGCGATCAGTGCCCCTGGGGCACTATTCAATAGAGGGCGCTATTTTTTCAATGCTGGTACATGTACATGTACGTCATCCAGCATAAAAATAAAGAAGGCAAAGAGGAACCGAGCCGAACGTGTACATGTGAACTATCACGACTGAAGAGAAACGGTAGCAAGAACTGTGTGCTGAAGACGTTCGCCACAATGTGAACTGATGCAGCTACGTAATCTTGTCGTGGTTCATGGATTTGTGTTATTAGTTTGCTTTCATGTATGTGCCTTGACATCTTCGAATTGCGTAATTATTCCCGTAGCTATGCAGAAGACGTTACTTCAGTAACGTCTGGCGCTAGCCAGGGTCCACACAGCTTTAATTTGGTATTTGTTTGTTTGTGTGTTTGTTTGTTTGTTTGTTTGTGTCACGCCTGGCACTATCCCGTATCTGTCCCGTATCTGTCCCGGATCTGTCCCGTATCTGTGACTACAAAGGCTCTACAGGATTGTACATAACAGCTGTCCACTATATTTGCGGGCTCCTGTATCTGTCCCGTACCGTACCAATATTCGTCGTATTATGTATACGACTCCCTGATGTAGAGGGAGACGAGGAGTAAAATTAAATTAGAATAGACGCCGAATAGGTGATAGGATGCGTCAGCATAAACATACATGTACTTCGGAAGAGAGATCCCGTCGTCTCCAAAATAAGCGTGAACGAGCGATTCAGCGCCGGTCACAGGAAACGTCGGAAGAGAGATCCCGTCGACTCCAGAACCCCCGTGATCGGCAGAGTCCGCCGGTCCCAGGCAACGTCAGGACAGACATCCCGTTGTGTCCAGAACGCCCGTGATCGGCAGAGTCAAGCCGGTCCCAGGAAACGTCAGGACAGACATCCTGTCGAGTCCAGAACGCCCGTGATCGGCAGAGTCAGCGCCGGTCCCAGTGAACGTCAGGACAGACATCCCGTCGACGCGCAGAAAAACTAAATCTGCAGCCTCTTTTGCCGTCGGACAGGATACGTATTATAGGAGACTGTAAAGTTATGTGATGTCCAAATTTCCAAGTGAGCAGCAGGTCACTCGCGTTGATTTTTTGACGTGCGAGCCAAATAACGCGAGCTGAACTTTCGCGTCGCAGTCATCCGGTCGACGCGCAGAAAAACTAAATCTGCAGACTCTTTTGCCGTCGGACAGGATACGTATTTTAGGAGACTGCTAAGATATGTAATGTGCTCCACAGGCAACCATGCATTCGGCGTCGTCATTGGCTCAACAGGTCAATGTACATGTATTACTACAAAAAGGCCAGAAAATCCGATTACTGTATTAAAATCAACTAATTTTCGCTGGCGATTTAATTTCGCTGATTTCGCCGCTTGGTACCAACCGGCCAAAGTAAATCGCAGGCCAAAGTTTGTCATATAGGCAAATGATGCATGATTGAGCAATGGATGCATGTGAGAGCAAAAATACCTATCGATTTCAAATTTGACGTGAAATTGCGCGTCACGTCGGAAATAACGTGCATCTTAACCTCTCTAATAGAGAGGTTTCTATTTCTCATCGGCCAAAATTTGTTGATTTACAGTATAAGGAGATAAAACGAAAAGAAGGAGCAAACCAAAAGTAGATGATTATTAGCATAGCCAGCAATCGCATGTCACCACGTACTTTGAAAATCAACATAATTTTTCGAATCTACCTTTTTTTCCGGATCACTTTTCAACGAGGACGAAGCAAAGTCGGCCGAACGAAGCCTAGAGGAAGAAAATCACCCTCTCCACTTCACCATCACGATACTGACATAGATACGAGATGAAACAACTAAAAAATCCACAAGAAAACTGTACAGCCATCATCGCGCTGACTTTGGTCTGACTTTGGTCTGAGAATTTCTATCACGATCAAAAATGTACGAGGAGCACTCAAAAATAAGCCACAGACGTACCTTTATCGCTCTCTACTCCTTTTTCAAGGCACAAAAGTCGAGTCTCCACTTTCAAACCAGGAACCAGACATACCAGTGGTCCTTTTCAGCTGCTCCAGGAGCGCAGGAAAGGTTCACCAAGGGGCGCAGAGCAGCATCCATTCCAGAAAAAGAGCTAAAATACGAGTGAGACTGCATGACTGAGTACATGAGTACATGTATGAGTACATGCAGAAAATAGTCAATTTCAGCGTTTCTGCTCCAAACAGCAACTAGCTTCGACTACAGTCAGTTTCAAAAAGATTAGCAATCCTGGCGATCGCCCGGGGAGTTTGCCGTCTTACCGTATGCGCGCTCGAGAGCTGGCTGGAAAAACTCACTGTGAACTCGAAGAAATAATCCGCGCGAAAGCATGACAAAATTAATGATAACTCACTCACATCGGTACATGTACATGTACATGCACGTCTGGTTGACAACAAACGAGTTTTTCCTCGTATCGACATGGAGTCAGAGAGGACATGTCGAAAGTGTGGTAAATGTTGACGAGCGGGATGGGTCCCAATTCGTTTCGTGCCCAATTTCTTTGAGCTGCGATGCAATTTACTCTCACGATGTGACGAAAACGACATCGACACAGACTCATTCCCAAAGCCATGACTAGGCAAAGCTATCCGTGTGACTTCGACGACATTTTGAGAAAAGCAGACAAGTCGTTTGGCGCAGCCACCTTCTCAGTTTGGCTTGTACTTTTTGTACCAGAGTGAACACCAAAACTATGAAAAAAAAGTTTGACTTGAAGATAGTTTGGGATTTGAACTCACAACTTCATGGTCAGCAGACAGCATTCATAACCACAAGGCCAAAAAGGAAAGGATAAATCGTGGGTTTTGATAAAAAATCGATACTGACATCCAGGGCAAATTGTAAATCATGGGAAAAGGCCGGAAACCTGGCCGAAATTTTAACTCCCTAACGGCTGGTCCAATTGTTCCGAAACCTTCACAGAACAATTTGCCGTGTCCTAACAAGCCATTCTATGTACTTTGTTGTCCAAATTTCCCTTATCTTCATACTTTTTAAGACCAAAACCTGATTGCTAATCTTTTTGAAATGGACTATAGAAACAAAGATTACAGCAAAGGATCAAACAACAACCATTTTCTGCAGTTTTTTTGCAGATGGCTTCCTTGTGCTTGGCCCAGCACGCCAAAAATCACACCTCGGAGAAGTACAAAAATTACAACTCTCAGATGTCCTCGATTGCTGGCCATGGAGAAATAACAATCCGCAATAAATTCTGCAAATACTTTTGCCTCAGTTCTTATAATATGTACGATGAGCTAGGCAAAAAAGCATAAAAGCATAGCGTAGGGCCCTGAGCTTCCAAGCTCTCTCGTTCTCAGAATGTATTGTTGTATTTTAATATAGCGTTTGTAGTTGAGACATATTGTTGCGTCGATACAATTCAGTTCTCCTTATTAGTATCGCGCTAGTTGTATGAATTACAAAGTAGCAGTCAAGATCTATTCTCTAGTCGGTTGTAATAGACATTCGTTCCACAGGAATTGCCATAATTATCCTTGTGCAGATTCTCACCTGATTTCGTTCGCTCCGCGTTCCATAGTTTTTTCTATTCTACGCCCCGCAGTTTCTGACAGGGTTTGTCATCACCCGTTGGGGTGTTGCCACTCACTGGCAGATTGATAGACATATTTCACCAGCACAGATTCTCTGCACAGGAAGTATTTCAAGTCCTTTGTTCTCTTTTCTTTACAATTCACACTTGAATTTTCGTTTCTCTTGTTTTCTTGCTTCTGCACTGGCGCAGCGTTTTCATATCTTGATTTCCGCAAACGCGTCGTCGCGTACCGCGATTCCGGACGCGACGCCGTATTTGCCGCATGCATTCGTCACGGGTTTCTGTTTTTGGGCACTGCACTGCATTGCACATTGCAATATTGCACTCTGCACGCGTACGAACACGTACGCTCTTTTACTTTTGCTGTCGATCAAGTTTTCGACGGAGCTCGTTGTGAGCTTGAACAGATTTTTGAGAGAAGAATGGCGACGTTCGTTGAGTTTCGAGGCTTCCTTGTTTCGTGCTAGCCAACCGATCTTTAGTCCGTTACGGGACGATAAACCTCCGTAACAAACTGTGAATCTGTGATGTTGATCTTGAAACCACCACTGCAATGATATGGACAAGAATATTAGTGAAAGAACACCAAACGTGCACGTGCGCTTCGTTACAAGCCCGAGGGAGGGGGGGGGGGAGGGCTATTCAAGAGAGGGCTTCATTTTTTTCACTGGCTCTTGAAGACTGGGACACTATTCGAGATAGGACTCTAATCACGCGAGTACGGTTCGCCAACGCTAAAAGCAGGCTTATGTGCCAGTAGTGGATCTTGAAAATCAGGCTTTTATTCCCGTAGCTATGCAGAAGACGTTACTTCAGTAACGTCTGACCCTAGCCAGGGTCCACACAGCTATAATTTGGTGTTTGTTTGTGTCACGCCTGCCGCTATCCCGTATCTGTCCCGTACCGTACCAGCAAAGACAGCTATCGGGCCACAATATTTTTGTTTGTTTGTGCCATCGGCATGCCTGGCGCTATCCCATACCTGTCCCGTACCATCAAGAGAATGAGTATATATGCGAAGTGTTTCGGGTAGGGGTGAAACGATTAGTTCGAATATTCGAGTATTCGTTCGAAAATTTCAAACGAGCGAGTATTCGAAATTTTGCACTCGATCGTTTTTTTTTGTTTTTTTTGTATTGGCATTCTATTTTTCAAAAACTTTCGTTGCACCGCTCGTCCACTGGTACATGGTATGCATGCGTTATGCATGCCTTTGAGTCAGTATTTTATGACTTGGACGATGGGATCACCACGGCAAGTAACGTTAGTTATGAATGTACTGATGAAAACTCGTTACTTTTAATACACTTTGTACAAGACGTTGGCGACTTTTGTTCTATGTTCACAGATAATTTCTTCCCAATAGGTCGAGAACTCACAAATCTAGAGCTTTTGAATTTTTGATAAAATACTCGAAATAATCGGATACTCGATCGAATATTATGAACAAGTGATCGATTGGTCAAAATAGATACTCGTTTCACCCCTAGTATCGGGGGAATGCATTCAGGCCGATAGTGCTTAACATTTTGTGTGGGTTTGTGTGCGAGGCCGCGATCCCACTAGCAGGCTGGCTGGGCCGCCTGTCGACCAGCCCGGGAATCGCATGTAGGCCGATAGCATAATAATTATAACGTACATAGATGTATAACAGGGAGTCGTATTATGTAAATGACTTCCTGCTGTATAGGGAAATTTTCTGGAAAGAAATACGAAGTAGGGAGACGAGGAAATGCAATTAGAATGGACGCTAGCTGTCGAATAGGTGACAGGATGCGTCAGCAAAAACATACTTTGGAAGAGAGATCCCGTCGTCTCCAAAATAATCCTGAACGGGCGAGTCAGCGCCGGTCACAGGAAACGTCGGAAGAGAGATCCCGTCGACTCCGGAACGTCCGTGATCGGCAGAGTCAGCGCCGGTCACAGGAAACGGCAGGACAGACATCCCGTCGACTCCAGAACGCCCGTGATCGGCAGAGTCAGCGCCGGTCACTAGGGGTGTGCGGATAATGCTCGAAAGGGTGGCAGATTCTGCTCGAAATGCAGTGAAATTGGCAGAACCATACAAACCTTATGCCGGGCAATTCCTCGAATTCTGCTCCATTTCTTTATCCACATACCAAACATGCATGAAACTTACCAGAAAAAGTACCGAATTCTGCCCATTTTTCTGCCGGCATTATCCGCATATGCCTACCGGTCACAGGAAATGTCAGGACAGACATCCCGTCGACTCCAGAACGCCCGTGATCGGCAGAAACGAGACAGGTACGGGATAGCGCCAGGCATGCCCTTGGCACAAACAAACAAAAATATTGTGTCCAGCTGTCTTTCATGGTACAGTACGGTACGGGACAAATACGGGATAGCGCCAGGCGTGACAAAAAAATAAATAAAAAATAAACACAAAATTTAATCCCGTAGCTATGCAACAGACGTTGCTTCAGTATCATTTGGCGCTAGCCAGGGTCCACACAGCTTTGACACGTTACATGCATGATGAGCAAGCAGAAAAGCATAGCGTAGGGCCCTGAGCTTCCAAGCTCTCTCGTTCCAAACGGGTTTCTATAATTATGAGATAGGCATATAAACAAGATCCCTCAGTGTTCTTGTTGGGTCAAGCAGCAGCCCCCCCCCCCATGACCCACCGCCACCCTTCGTCTCTACCTCGATTGCCCCTTCAAAAGCATCGCCAGTCGTAATCGAATATGCATTGGCGGCAGGTTGTACGCTTACACTCTCTAAGCACATGGAAATTAATAATTTTATTCCTTCCTAGACTCAGGGGCTGAAATTTTGGATCACGCATCATCCAGAACATGATCCTTGGCGAAACCAATGTACATGAAGCTACTTTGAGGGTTGAAAGTTCGAAGCGGTAAAAAAATCGCCAATCCTCATTTAGCATCTGCCCCCCCCCCCCCCCCCCCCGTCCTTGATTCCGTACTTGATATTTTTGCTATAGTATGAGTGCTTATCTGCTTCCGGTGACTCCATGTTCTATGTTGCACGTGCGTGCACGTGTGTGTGCATGTGCGTGCGTGTGTGTGCGCGTGCATGCATTCCTTCCGCCGATGCGTCATTATCTGAACACACAGGTCGAGCCACACACAAGAATGGAAAACTGGGACTACATCTGGCTTGCGCTGCTCTCGCTGGCCTTTTTCGTTCTCCTGGGGGCACTAACCCTGGCATACAACAGGTAAAGTTCAGAACATGCCATTTTTTCTTCAGACTTTTCCTGATTGCATCTTTTCTTCAAAGAAATGAATACATGGGACTTTCATGTGATTAATTGCCAGGAGCATGATAGGCGCAAGCTCCAGTGTGGGGGTCCAGCCCTTTCCTATGATATTATTGCAGGAGTCGCTACCACTATTTAGGATCATGCCCCAGTTCACCTTGGGCCACGACCACCCCGCTTCAAACCTCATTCACAAACTGCGAGAGACGGGATTATGCCCATGATATCTCAGTGCTGATAGCGTAGCGAAAAGGCACATGGAGACGCTCTGTGTGTGCTTTCCTGTCACGAGGTTGGATTCGGCCAGTGCATGGCCGTTGGAGAGTTCAATATTTGGATATTTCCCCAAATGATTTTTAGTGGATAACTTTATTCAAGACTATCACTTGTTGGCGCTTGGGGACATGCTGTAGCAGACTATGGCGGCGGTCTACCCCCAATTTCAGGACGTAACCCCGCTGCTACTGGCCCTTGAAAATGGCCTTCACAATGGCATGTTACCCTGGCACGAGGGTAACATGGATGCAGCTTATGGGATTGCTGTCTTTGACCACTTTGTGGTGGGTCTGATCTACTCACCTCCCACCGTTTAGGCGCTGCATCTGCGCGTTGATCCCAGAGGGTGGTGGCGTTCCCACGGCAGATGCGGAAAACTCGGGTTCCAGCCAAGTCTCACGCGAACCGTGAAATTTATTTATTTATAATGGCCGCCATTGGACAGGCTGAATCGATCGATTCGTTCAAGGGACTCAGCAAGTCGCCAATCGAAATTTGGTTGGCTAATTAAACATCACTGGGTAACTAGGATCGGTGTGCAAACATAGTTGGTTTGGCTGCGCTGCGTTGTTGTGAGCAGCAGTGAACCCTCGTTCTTGTACCTTGTTTGAAGGTGTTTCAGTTCGTATTTTTATCGATTTTTTTGATTTTGCTCAAAATCTAGAGAAAGGAGCCAACGTTGAGCGAAATCGGAAATTTAGCCATGTCCGTTGATATTTGCTCGTTGCAGACATTGACTGGCACTTGAAGAAGCGCTGCTCAGTAATGCAAACAGCTCATGATGTAGTCACTATTGCGATTTTAAACCCGACTCCGGATGCGTGTGTGTGTGTTGTGTGTGTTGTGTGTGTTGTGTGTGTGCGCGTGTGTGTGTGTATGTGTACGTGTGTATGCACACACGCATGCATTGGCTGCAGGTATGTACAGTTGACGGTGGAAACACTGACGCCTCCGCAGCTGCCACAGGCAGCCGCAAGAAGAAGAGATCCAGTGGAGGAGTACATGGCACGCATGCCACCTCCTACGTACAGGACAGCCATAGCTGCTCCACCTCCCTATAGTGATATGTTCACGTCCGTATGAGATTGAGTACTGCTATTTTATTATTATGTTACCTTGGCATTTTCAAACAGCCTGTTCAAACAGCCTGTCGGACCTATTGCTTTCATATTCTGCCAGTGTTTCATTAGTTGGTGCGCATGGAAAAACCTGTGCGATGATCTTTCTGGTTGATTATTTTGTCAATGATAGCTTTCGAAGTCATCTCTGATCTTACATGCACATTATTACAGAACTGTCAGTGTTCGTCTCATGTGTGGGTGTGTACGGGGTGGGAAGTTGGGTTGGGGGGGGGGGGGGGTCGTGTGTGTGTGTGTGTGTGTGTGTGTGTGTGTGTGTGTGTGTGTGCGCGCGCCATCGCTGTGGACCCTGCCCGAAGCGCCCTACAGTGACTGATCGCCAGCACTTTGAACATCATTGCCGAGTCTGTAATCAACGCCAGTTTCGGAGGTGACAGGACCTGGAGCGCCATTTGAAGCACTGCCTATCTCTTCCCTAACCTCTCTGACAGTACCTCCCTTTGGGGAGCGGCGTGGCCATTTCTGGCAGCTGTCAATAGTCAGTAGTGTGTGTACCTGCGTGCGTGCGTGTGTGAGAGAGAGAGCCTGAGAGAGAGTGGGTGGGGGGGGGGGTGCAGAAGGAACAATTCTGCATATGTTCAAGTCCTTTGGATCGTAACTTCAGTTCTACTCCCTCTATCTTCACAATGTTAGGCATCCCGGAAGGGTCTCTGCGAGAGGGGGAGAGAGACAGACAGACAGACAGACGGAGAGAGAGACAGAGACAGGGAGAGGAGAGAGAGAGAGAGAGAGAGAGAGAGAGAGAGAGAGAGAGAGAGAGAGAGAGAGAGAGAGAGAGAGAGAGAGAGAGAGAGAGAGAGAGAGAGAGAGAGAGAGAGAGAGAGAATAAAATAAGTAAAAGTGGGGAGGCTTCCTGCAGTTTCATAAACAGTTGCTTGTTTGTTTGTTTAGCTTTATTTTACTTCACCAGGATCACAGGCAAAATCTGCCTTCTCACTGGGCGTATTGCCACAGTTCTCGCAAAATGGTGAAGGTAACAGTAGAGCCCGCGCCCACACGCTGTCTTCCATTAACACTGCAATAGTTCAACTCGTTTGAACTTTCACAATAATTATTCCAACGTTTCGGCAAATTGCCTTTATCAGGTTCACAACCTGGAAGAGAGCGTGTGGGCTGTACTCTTTACCATGAGAGATAATAGCAAGAGTAGATAAACAAGAGTGTGCAACTCCGGATCTCTCCTGCACAATCTGCAGATACAAACGCCCACGGCGGAATAGGTCTTTTGCCAAATAAGACACGCAGTGACTTGACGGGGCATGGCATGCGTACTGAATGCGTGACCCAGGCACGCCATACATTGGAAAGGCTTCCTGTCTGAAGCCTTTCCATACTGGTTCTCGATGTTCCAGTTTTGTGACACGAGAATGGCACGAGAATTAGTGTACCGCTGAGTGTACCGCTATACACGTGGTCGACACGTAGTCGACACATTGTTGATACTTTTTTGACACGTGACCCCGTCAACGGTCTGCTTTGTGCCAATGCCACTCGGTAAACGCCGATGTCGCGTACGACAAAGACGACTATCCCGTACGCGAAATAGTTGAGAATTGCATGACGTGGACCTGACGGCAAGGACAACTGCGAGGAGGCCCCTTTCGGTACCCCTGACGGGAAGGAGAACTGCAGAAGTCGACGAAGTCGAACGAGGAGGTCCCTTTTCCGTACCCCATACTGCAAAGTGCCATTGATGGATACCTTTTGCACCTGGAACGACCCCTTAAACGCTGTCGCGGCGACTATCCCGTACGCGAAATAGTTGAGAACTGCTGACGTGGACCTTTTGCACCTGGAACGGCCCCGTAAACGCTGTCGTGTCGGCGGAGTGAATGTGCAGGGTACTAGGGTGAAAAGAATTGCTGCAAAGACGTCCCCTCTACTAGGCTCTAGGCCATTGCCTTTGGAGACATCGTCGGCGAACTGAATGCGCAGGGCGAAAAGCTGCAAAGACGTCCGCTCTAGGCCTTTGGAGACATCGTGGGAACTCCTTCCGGTACTATACAAACTGCTGACGTGGCCGTGGACATGTACATGGAGAGTCATGGTGAGACTTCATGTACATGGATACATGGTGGGAATTCCTTCCGGCACCCCCGTACCGCAAAGCCAACGGTGGGGAAGGAGAAGTGCAGACGTGCAGGAAGACGAACGAGGAGGAACCAGGACGAGCGAGCAATGGCAGGACTAGCTGGACCGTAAGTAATAGCTGAATTGTGCATGACAACTTGACATCCATGCGGCACTCGCCACTTGCCACTGCATATTTCTTGTCCACTAACAATGTCTCTCTTCTGCCCCCTGTGTGTCCACGGCCCTGTTGCTGAATTGGCCCGATGAATCGAATGTCTTCCGCAGCTGGAACGGCCCCGTGAACGCTGTCGCGTCGGCGACTGAATGCGCAGGAGGGAAAATATTGCTGCGAAGACGTCTCCTCTAGACGACGGTATCGCGGTAAGGCACCCCATTGATATGTTGCCAGTGTGTGCCAGGGTATCGCGCGATGGTGAATGAGGAATGATGAAGGGTACGGTGGGACTGTAGACCTGTTACCTTCTACTAACACGTTATCAGGTGGAGAGTGTCTTGTACTCACGTTATCAGGTCGAGAGCGTATTGTAGTCACTCTCTCTATTCCTGTACTTCATTACGTTTAAGGTGTACGTATAACTTCTCAAAAAAAATTAATGGTCTACAGTCGTGTCGGAAGGGTACGGTGGGACTAGTAGGACTAGGACTGTAGACATGTTACCTTCTAACACGTTATCAGGTGGAGAGTGTCTTGTACTCACGTTATCACTATATCAGGTCGAGAGCGTATTGTAGTCACTCTCTCTATTCCTGTACTTCATTACGTTTCAGGTCACGTATAACTTTTCCAAAAAATTTAATGGTTCACGTCTTCAGATAGAGAGCGTATTGCACCCACTGTCTAGTCTCTGTAGTGCATTGAGATTTTGTTGATCGAACATGAAATGGATACACAGACAAAGCCAGGCCAAGTACATGGCGAGATGTCGCCAGAAGAACGTCTTCAGGTAGAGAGCGTATTGCACCCACTGTCTAGTCGATTTTGTGGATCGCACATGAAATGGATACACAGACAAAGCAGGCCAAGTACATGAGAGAGTGGACGATGTGCAGATCGACACGGCCTGCGGGTACTTCATTAAAGTTACCCGTGACATAACTAGGATAAAAGTTAATCACTGCAAAAACATTGCCAAGTATGTGAGCACTTTGGACTTGACAGAAGAGTGCACGGGCGACGTTGACAAGACATACGGCGGTGACTGTCACTATCATGACAGCAGGGCACATCGCACGCAGCATCGCAGATCGTGTCGAATTGCGCATCATAATATTGCAAAATTGCTCCTGTGCATGCAAGTGGATTTCATTGCACTTCTCAGTTTGGGAAATGCTCGATTATGACAATTCTGCGTGTGAGTGCACTAGCCCTGAACAGACATGTAGGTGAACCATTTGTGGTGTCTCATAGCCTACCTCACGACCTTCTGCTTTCTTTCTTCATCACTTGTATCTTGCAGGTATATCATCCCGTGACGACCACATTGAAGTCTGAATTTGAAGTGTGAAGATGCTTCAGCAACCACATCGTACTTTTCCATTGCTTTCATTGTGCTTCTACTGTGCATGTGTGTACCTTGTGGGGTAAACATGTGATGACATTGTATGCTGGCGACACGGTCAGATGTTCATGCGTCTAACGTACACCTGCATGTTATGCATTGAAAAGGGTTTGCCACTTGCGATCCTGGGACGAGTATCAGGTCCGCTTTGTCCTGTGTGGGCTGTATCAGATTGCTGTTCACTTCTCTAACTGTTGGATATGTGACTTTCTGCAAGTTTCTGGTGTATGATGGCCACGTCCTTGCTTGTCACTTTGTATGATATTACATTCTGTATTCGCTGCTTCCATGGCATGGTCTGCAAACTACAATCCTTGGGCAAATGTCATGTTTGCTATGTTGTGCTTTGGCCGTCAGCTTGTCTACACGCTGTAGTTGAATTATTTTTGTTTCACGACTGACTTCCTCAAGTACGGTGGCCACTGCTTTGCATGGCATTATACATGAAGAATTTCCTGTTTGTGTCGTGTGCATGTGCGTATGTGTGCGTGGCCACGTGTGTGTGCCGTGTGCATACACATGTTTGTGTAGTTGGGGTGGGGAGGGTAGGCCTTGACGGATTATGCTAATATTTTCGTGAAATTATGCTTTTCGCATTGCTGAAAAAATTGCAGAATTATGCTATTTTTATGCTAAAAGTTATCATATTATGCCGCATTAAGCTCACATATGCTGCTGATGTATATGATGCTTCTGTGCAAAATACCAGGGGAATTGTTTTGTAGAAGGCGTTGTACTGTATTAGCAAAAGTTCAACGAAGTTCAACGGGGTCCGACCTAGCTACGACCGTCACTGATTGTAGTGGACTGGACATGTTCTCAAGGGAGTCGTAAACCTACGACTTCCTAGTGCATCTACTAGTACTTGTACTTGTAGAACATGTACATGTACGACTGTATGGAATATGATGCGAACAGGCGGATTATTACAATTTATGCGATTCATATGCAATTTGCCTCGAATTATGCGATTATTCGATTTTGGTAGAAATTATGCGAAAAATTATGCTAGCATAATCCGTCAAGGCCTAGGGGAGGGAACGGAAAAAGAGCTGAAATTATCCATATAAAAATCGCTCTGTGAGCGGTTCTGAAAAACCTTTACTGGTACTGCCCCGTCGTAAAAGTAAGAAATTAGAACTGGCCCATTTTCCCCCCAAATGCGAACTGATCCACCTAAATCGCGAATGACGGGACCCGAACGCACCAGTAGCACGAGGTTCCTACCTGTGGATGCAGATGGGGACGTTGGTCCGGACCATAGGCCATTATTATTATTATTATTATCAAATTTTTGATAGGGCAATCCCCACAGGCCTAAGGCCTTCTTACAGGGTACCCTAGAAATGAAAGTAGTGAATTACGGAATAGGTGCAGTGAAGAGCATAAGCGGACTGCAGCGGGGAGTGCATTCCAACGGTCGGAACCGATGAAAGAAACTGAAAAGAGACCGAAACGAGTTTTAGCTTTTGGTAGAGTGACAGACGAAGATACCTGGGAGCGAGTGCAGGAGTTGGTACGAGTAGAAGTAGAACGAAGGCACAAGCAATCAGTAAGGAGAGTAGTAGTTAACTGATTCAGGACACGAAACACTAAGATATAGAGTTTGAACTGATAGCGCACAGACAAAGGGAGAATGTGATGGCGTGCATTAACAAGGGATACGTCAGAAAAGCGAGGCATACTGAACACAATGCGTAGAGCTCTATTACTAAGACGGACTAGACGTTCATGAAGAGTTACTGACAAGCAATGAGCAAATGAGTTACTCCCATACTCGAGTACTGTCTGAATGGAACAAATGTAAAATGCACGCTTCGCAGTTACCGTCATGTGATCTCGGACCTTTCTGAACATGGCTAACTAATACTTACTTCCAACTTTCCGCTCTAGTTGGCTAACGTGCTCTCCGAAGGAGAGATGTTCGTCGAGTACAACGCCAAGGTATCGAATGTGTGCACTAGGGTTGATTGTGACCTCACCCAGCTGTAGAGCGACGCTGGGGTCAAGGGGCTTGCACTTTGACCTGAACACGACAAACTGCGTCTTGGAAGGATTCAGCAGTAAGCCTCTGGCCGCCAAGAACTCTTTCACTTTGACAATGTCTTCCGTCAGCTCCTTGCACAACTGTTCAACGTTCTTGCCAGCTTTGTAAAGAGAGACATCGTCCGCGTACTGTCGAGCCTTGCAGTGCTGGGGTACAGAGGGGAGCTTTCTGACTGACAGATTGAAGAGAGAGGGCCCCAAGACGGAGCCTTGCGGAACCCCCCTGTTGCTGCTATATTCTAGGCCGTGTTGTGTCTTGGTGACTACACGTTGCTTCCTGTGGGTAAGGTAGCTACAGAACCACTGCAAGGCAGTACCACCGACACCGATCTCCAGAAGTTCACTCAGTAGAACGGCATGACTAACTGTGTCGAATGCCTTAGACATGTCTAGAAAGGCAGCTACGACATAATCACCTTTGTCCAAGGAGAGCATCCAGTCGTTGATCACGGGGGTGAGCAAGTCCTCGCAGGAGTGGCCTCTGCGGTAGGCAAATTGCTCAGCAGGTAGGGGTACCAGTGGTGGTGGTGCATTATAGATATAGTACATTAGTTGGTCGTGTACAATATGTTCCAGTAGCTTAGACATGTGGGACAGGAGTGATATTGGTCTATAGTTAGATGGGACTGACTTATCTCCACGCTTGTAGACAGGCCGCACATTTGCTAGTTTGTAAGTCGATGGAAAATCGCCAGATGTAAGAGACATGGTAAATAGTTTGGCCAAAGATGGGGCGATCTCATCATTGATGAGCTTGTAAGCCTGGGCGGGGATGTTATCAGGTCCTGTGGCTTTACGACTGTTCATTCTCTGGATATGGAGTTGGACTTGTGGAACAGTGACTGGTGTGAACTGTGTCAGTGAGTATTCCGATAAAGGGCCATGGGGAGTGCGTAGTGTACTGCCAGAAAGTGATGTATCGTTGACAACGTCTGTAAATGTCTTTGTGATGTCGGCTACTTCGGCAGCAGGTTCCTGGTTGATTTTAATTCTACCCAGTAGATTGTTCATGACACTCCATTGCTCTCTTGGGTGGTTTCAATGATTGATTAGTTGTTGCTGGAAGTATGTAGACCGTTTCTTCCTAGTCAAAAGTTTGCATTGTCTTCGTAGAGTTCGGAATTGTTGCAGCAGGTCTGGGCGATCAGGACGTTTTATCATTGCACGGTGTGCTCGTTTACGCTTGAATAAAGTCTGCCGGAGCTCATCGTCTATCCAAGGCGATGGAGTATAGCTCTTCTTGGCGTTAACGGTCTTTAGTGGGCAGTACTCATTCAAGGCATCACTGACTGCATCCTGCCAGTGTTCAGTATAACTATCTAGAGACATCTGTGATGAACTGCGTGTGATCTGCTGGTGGAGAGTAGACATATGCAGCATTATGCTTAGCAGCTGTCTCTTGGAATTGCTTGATCTTCAACGTGCGCAGCGGTGGCTTTCGTACTTGTACCTGTCTGTTTGTCTTGAGTGTGCTGGTGGTAGCATGGATAGTGTAGGTCACACGAACAAGTTGGTGATCGGAAATATCACATGGAATAACATTGCAGTCTTTGTAAACCAGTTCATCCCTGCCTGGTCTTGCAGTGGACGTGGTGGAGGAGGAGCTTGAGATCAGTGCTAGGTCTATGGTTGTTGCACTGGGGAGTCTAGTTGGTGACGTGACAACGTTTCGGAGATCAAAATCAGAGCAGAATGTTCGTAGGTGAGGGTAGTGTGCGTGACTAGGGTCTTGGACATTGACATTGAAATCGCCTAGAATTATGCACGCGGAGGAGGCCGGTGTACAATCCAGTATGTCATCAGTTAGGCTAGATAGGCTTTGCCAAAATGCCACAGGTACTGTTGGAGCTCTATATGCACAGAGGATAGTGAGAGGCTGGGGGTGAATGTTCACATGTACTGTACTAGCGGTAGGCTTCCCTATCAAAATAATAAATTCTACTGCTACTACTGGTGTTACCCTATGATAATTGCCGTGATCCTGTGCCCTCCCGACCTCGTGCTACTGGTGCGTTCGGGTCCCGTCATTCGCGATTTAGGTGGATCAGTTCGCATTTGGGGGGAAAATGGGCCAGTTCTAATTTCTTACTTTTACGACGGGGCAGTACCAGTAAAGGTTTTTCAGAACCGCTCACAGAGCGGTTTTTATATGGATAATGTACATGCAGTGCATTCCTCCTAGCGCGAGCTCTTGTTCTGGAACCGCAACGATCAATCACCGCGTTTGGCGTGTACTCACCCAGGCGGCCAGAAAAAACGAGACCGTAGGCTCTCCTGGATCGGAAAAAAACTGACAGCGAAGGATTCTGTTTTCTTCTCGCTTCTTCATTGCTGTCCGATATGTAGAAAAGTTTTTTTGCATTTACTTCTTGCTGGACCTTTGTGATATGTTTGATACATGGCTGATGAAGCGGTCAATGAGTCGAGCACTTCATCTCTTGTGGCGGTACGTTGCGATGAAGGGAATGTTGATAGTAGTCCTGCGAGGGAGAATCAAGTTGAATTAGCGATCCCAAAGCTCGGTTTTTGATGCCTTTGGACAACGAGTCCTTTAAAAAATGGACAATCAACCAGTTGAAGACTTACCTGCGAGCTAGAGGAGCCGGAGTGTCCAGGAAACGGGGTGATTTGCTCGATCGGTAAGCCACTTCAGGATGCAGTCTAGTCTTCAACATTTCGCACAAGTACATTTATCGATACATGTTTTACATTCTAACTTTCTCCATCTGTTCAGGGCCTGGTTCTATCACTTCGATCAAATACTGTGCACTCCAGATATATTTGGCGGCAGGCATTGGCAAGGAAAGCGGAAAACTGCTGCCACTCAGAGCATTGTTGACGCTGAGCTCGTGGAAGCCCATAGCGACGCAATGAGCATAATCGTCCCTCTAGCAGCTACATTTCGTCCTAGTTTTCCTGAAACTGCGTCCAGCTCTGCTCTACCAAAGGACCTATTGTATGGTTGCAAAGATACTTTTATATTCGCCCTTGTAAGTCTGTTGTGACCATGGAAATTGATAAACCGCCAGCACTAATATTCATCAAAAGGGGTATTATTATTCATTGCACTTTTGCAAATATTGCAATCTAAATTATATCATACTATCCACACTTATACCCACTAAGTCATTAGCTGCTCCGTATTGTGCATGATTGTTCAGGCATGACAAAATTCGTGTTGCTGAAGATCAATTCGCCATGCAATGCTAGCAACAGTTGGCATGGAAAACACATTTGCTTCAGCAAGTAAAGGAGCCTAGAATACTGTGAGCAGGCAGCGAACAATCCATTATCTGAATGATGATAGGGAAAAGAATTGTTGGAACGATCTTTGAAAAGATAGAGAACTCCCTGATTTGCTCCATCAGACACTCAACATGAATTCGTAACATGGCAATTTGTTGCGTTTTCTGGACATCTTCCAGTGGCGTGCACCGAGTCTTGAAAGGGGGGTTTCCAGAGTTGGTAAATTTTTATCTGGAGACCTACTGTATAATCATGATTTGTGCACATGCACATCCCCCGAAAATCCCGTCCGAGATAACGGTGAGGGCTAGGGAGGAGAGGGGGGGGGGGGGGGGCTCAAGATCAGTGGTGCAGGGCACCAATGGACTCTGGTGCTGATGAGATGTGGGGCTCCTCCGACTGCTATCATGCCGGCACAAACGCGTCTGAAAGGGAACCAGGTCCAGGGGTAGAAAGGACAGAAATAAGAGTAATGAGGAGGGTACGATGTTACATGGAAATGTTGGCATAACCGGTAGCAGGATAAAACGGGTTACCTTTTACATACCAGCAGTTATTTGTAAAGAGAGTGCAAAAGTCAATGACTTGTACATATTATGACTGTACATGTTTGTTATTATTGAACACGAAAAGTTTGATAGGCCTAGCCGCCCAGGCTACACTACAGTCTACAGTCTATAACAGGTACTTCACTAGTCCACTCCAGGCATGTTCATTTTCATCTAAACACTGCTTTCATTCGACGGTATCTTTCTTTCTGTTCTTATGACAAGAGTTATAGACCTTGCTTCGATGGAAACTTGCGGAAGAAAAGCGAAGCCCCGCGTCCTTGAATTGCGGCCGGAGCAGCGCTTTGTTCTGAAGCAGCGCAAGTGGATCATGGACGCACATTTTACGTCTTCCAGTCGACAACGGTTTTGACGAACATCTCTGCTGCGCACATGAGCGAGAACGAAAGGCTGTGGAGATCTTGATTTGAGTCAACAGTTTGGAAGGAGATATCGTCAATCATATCCTTGAACAGACTTGCATCACGCGTGCTTGACTCAAATTTCGAGACAAAACGGATTGCTTGAACGTCGTCGCCAATCAAGGAGCGGACCAGAGCTAGAGATTAATCTCTCTGCCGCTACTCTCCACTGAAGAAAGAGAGAATAATGTATTTTGAACTGCATGCAAAGCAACTCTCTCTCACTTCGAAATAAGGACATAGTCACTGTACTGTAAACTGCCGGCCCGTCGATCGACGCGTAGATCTACGTATGCACGATAACCAATCCAGTGGGCACAATTTTCCTTTGGCAAGATTGCCCGAAAAAAGGTGGTTTCCAGACACCAAAAAACTCATACGGTGCACGCGCCTGTCTTCTAAGGCCATCTGTTGCTTGATCGCTTGAACGGGGGAATGTTCAACTTTACGCCATGTGACATCAAGAGATCCCGGATGTCAAATCCTTGGTCTGCCATAATCAAAGTCCCATAGCCGGCTACTGGCAAAAGATCTAAGTAGTGGCTTCTGATTGTGAGCTCGTGGTCACTGGTGGATCCCGTAAATGACTTGGAGGTAAGCGCCGCACCACCATCTGGGGTCATACGGATGAGGCACGTCAAGGTAGTAACGTTATGCGTCTTATATGAGCTGTAGAGTTGCGACTGCGCAGACAGACTGGAAGCGATACTACATTTCAGCACTGTAGCATCTATGATTATGAATGTTGTAGGATGCAGCTTTTTGAAAACATCCAGCAATCGTTCTGCCAATTGGGAAGGATGCGGCGAGATTGGTATGTGTGCCGTGGCGAAGACTAACCATGGTAATGAAAAAGCTCTCCAAGCCAATTAACTTTATCTTCCGTTCATCACCGGGTTTCCTTTTCCTGGAATCGGCATCCACTGGTTTACTGCGAAAGGAAAGACGCTCTTATAATCCAGGTGAAGAAATTGAATACATGCATCAAACGCAGCAAGCAAAGGAAAACCAGTGTAGTACTGAATGTCAGAGTCTTCAAACCGAGCCAAATCTCCAGGCTGAACTCCACTTGGATATCGTCGACTCCACTTGGATATCGTCGATAGCGACTATAGTATTCATCAGTGAAATGGTTAGAACACACCACTATATTGTATGACATGATGGTACCCGTCGCCATTCCGCTCATCTCGACGAATGGCGGCAATCCAAGACTTTCTTGTGTCCAACTCGTCACTGCTCACGCTCTTAGCTTCTCCAGTTTTCGATTCCTTGCTAGCAGGGAAGACATTGAACAAAGTATTTTGTCTGAACGTCGGTCGCTGTTGCACTGCGGAACGCAGCAGTGATCGCCTTTCCCATGGCTAAAAAACCTGGAGAGATCTTCTAGAAAACAAAACTAAACCCTTTACAAGAACTAGACAGAGAAAATCCAGTGACCATCCTCATTATATTATTCTAGAATGTCGATCGCGAGCGCGATCGCTTGAAGAAACATAGTTTTTGAAAGACACAAGGAAAACCAAAAAAAGAAAGTCACTATTTTCTCGACGCGTGGGTGAGTACACGCCAAACGCGGTGATTGATCGTTGCGGTTCAGGAACAAGAGCTCGCGCTTGACTGGTAAGGCACTGCATGTAGGGTGTGCCCGGGTCACGCATTCAGTACACATGCCTTGCCCCGCCAAGTCACTGTGTGTCTTATTTGGCAAAAGACCTATTTTTTGTTGACGTCACCTTCTTTCAGAAGAACGCGCATTTCGCCGCAGAACAGTGTGAGAGCACGTGCTGGGCACCGACCTTGTAGTGTAAAGCTTTTTAAAGCCGGCGGCCGGCCAAGAGCACGAGGGAAAACTTTCCGAAAGACTCGCAGCTCTACTGTCTAGCTCGTGCGTCGTCGAAAAGATTACGTCAACAAAAAATTCCGCCGTGGGCCAACCCATCCGCGAGTTGCACACTCTTGTTTATCTACTCTTGATAATAGCAAGAGTAGATAAACAAGAGTGTGCAACTCCGCATGGGTTGGCCCACGGCGGAATTTTTTGTTGACGTAATCTTTTCGACGACGCACGCGCTGCGAGCCTTTTGGAGAGTTTTCCCTCGTGCACTTGGCTGGGCTTTACACTGCAAGGTCGGTGCCCAGCACGTGCTCTCACACTGCTCTGCGGCAAAGCCGCGTTTCTCTGAAAAAAGGTGACGTAAACAAAAAATTCCGCCGTGGGCGCGGGGTAGCTGCAGATTGTGCAGGAGAGATCCGGAGTTGCACACTCTTGTTTATCTACTCTTGATAATAGTTATAAGCTGTGTAGATACGCTGATTGCCCAGGTGAATACGGGTGCTTCAGGTGATAGCTGCCGCTGCGTAATCTTTCAGGCAGTATTTGTTGGCATGTCGGCACTTCGAGACTATCTCACTTCTCTTGTTGAGGGCGTAGTCTCTGTCCCTCAGCGCTATCCACGTCTTCTCCGCTGTGCATAGTGGCAAGAGTACATAACCCCTCTTGATAGCGGGCATCTCTTGGATAGGTTTGCTGTGTAAGCCCTGGACCTTTCGCAGATCTTCCACTTGATTTCGCACTCTTCATCTTTGGACTTTAAACTCCAGACATGCTTCGATAGCTCGGTGCTATTCTTGTACGTGGCGAGGCGCATAGATGTTTTGTGATTTGCCAGGCGAAGCCGAAGTAGCCTCTCACATCGCGCTGTGTGGTCACCACTGCCTCGTAGATCTACACTATGGCTTCTGCTTGGCAGTCTCCTCACAACTTGGCGCCGACCTGCAATTACACGACTTTTGCTCTGCGGGCTTTGTCATGGAAAGGGGAAATGCCTGGGGATTAGGCGAAGGATTATTATTCATTTTTCCACGATGGCCCATGGCCAATAAGGAAGATAATTTTGATTCAAATCAGTCCAGAATCATAATATTATAAACATGTTGGCACTGTGTGTCAAGCCTACAGTAAGGTAGCCAACACATTGCAGAGGGATGGGGCTACGATGGGGTAGAGTGTGAGCTACTACAGGAGCATATGGATAATGCTCCGAAAATGTTATTATAATGCTGCTAATCATGATGCTCCAAAAACCACCTTGTAATGTTGATTATAATGCTTCAACAAGGGCTTGGTTTGAGACAGAAAGGAAGAAAGGCTGCACATTGTCAATGTGCCGTTGAATCCAGGGCAATATTTTCCACAAGCTCCACCACCTTGTAGCACTATAATAATAATTTCTTGACTAGTTTGAGGGAAAGACACAAACGGGAAAAGTCTGAAGAAAAAATTGACTGTCACCACCAGGACTCGAACCAGTTACCCTCGCTTGTAGCCAGCGATGCTCTAACCACTGAGCTATGGTGTAGTCGTCATCCCAGCAATGACCGTTCAACATTTTCTTCAGACTTCGTAACTCACACTTCCTGTGAATCCACACAGGTACTTTATTAGGATGACCCAAAGGCTGACCGCCTATCGTGGGGTCCGTCACATTGAAGGATGATGGTACAAGAGAGTACAGATAGGGAATGTATACTGACATAATCCATTCGCCAGTGGCTGCTCTCCATTGCAGGTTTGGCGCAGGGCTATGGCTGAATACAGTGTAGTGTACATGTACATCATAATTATACTATCCCGACATTATCCAGGGAGTCACTATGTTGGGGATCATTGGGATGAGGTTTATCATGTCAACTGGTACAGTAGTCCTTCCTGCCTGCAGACAAGCTGTCACTGCATTGATTCTGTGAATGATCTTTTCATCTGAAACAGCAGATATTAGGCTGATCTTGGATCCAGATCCCTTTCAATTGCGGTGAGCGTGAAAAAAGAGTGGCCAGATTATTTTTGCTGCTCTACATCCTTTACTTTTATAGTTTTCTTCTCATCACGGTGGTGTTGCATAGACAACTGGGTGACAACATTGACTCTTCTTTGTTGATAGCACTTGACTCAGTCACTGCTGTCTTGGGCCAGAGTGCAGCTGTCCACATCTTTCATCGGGGAAACTCATATTGTTGTTGTTTGTTTATTTAGAGTCGAAGAACAAACAGGCAAATTTGCCTAATTCCATGATATCGACTAAAAAGGAGAAAAAGTATAAAAAGCCAATGAAGGTAATGATACTGAGTAGAGTGGGTAATAAAGTATTAAAAGCCAGTTAGGCCAGTAAAGGAAATGGTAATACAGCGGGCAGTGGCATTACTGAAAAGCAGCATGTGCTGGGAGGGATCGCATGAATCGGTGGACTGGTACTGTGGGATTTTCCTGATGTCGGGCTGGAGCCTGTTCCACAGTGATACACATTGGAATGAGGCAGAATGTGTGCCAGCGGATGTCTTGTCGTAACTGCAGAAGACATACTGCGTTCCAGCTGATGTTTGTCCCTGCTACTAATATAGAGCATGATGTCATCTGCGAACTGAACTGTCCGCACACCATTATGGTTGCACTTCAGCTGCCACACCACGGACATAGAGGACAAACAGCAGAGGACCAAGTACGGAACCCTGGGGCACACCACTGCTGGGCTGGAGTACCTTGCTGTGCTGGTTCCCAATGACAACTCTTTGCTGCCGGTCACTTAGGTAGTCTGCCAACCAATTCAGCACACTTCCACCAACACCAATACTGAAGAGGTCGCGGATGAGGGTGCCATGTTGAACCTTGTCGAATGCCTTCGACATGTCAACAAAGGCAGCGCAAGTTGAGAGTCCGGAGTCTTTGGCATTGGCAAAGGCCTCCGATGCCATCACAACAGCATCCTCTGTTGAGTGCTGTTTCCGGAATCCGAACTGGCAATCTGGGTAGAGGCTGTGGGTGGTGAAGAATTCAGTGAGTTGCGAATGTACGATGCGCTCAAGGATCTTTGAGATAATAGGCAACAGAGAAACAGGTCTGAAATTGGTGGCCTTAGTAGGGTCGCCGCTCTTGTACACAGGGGTGATATTTGCAAGTTTCATGGATAGTGGAAATCTCCCTTCGAAAAGTGACTTGTTGAAGATGAGAGTTACTGATGGAGCTAAGAGGTCCGAGCATGCTGCTAATACAAGAGCAGGTACGCCATCACTGCCCGTTCACTTTGTCGTATATACACTGCTGAGCAACTTGCGTACACATGCGATGGATACTGGCTTGAAACAGCAGAGATCAGTACATGTACTTGCATGCGGACCAGAGGGGGATGGACAGCACCTTTGGGCGAGTCGCATCGGTGACGATGTCCGCAAACACTTGTCCGATTTCATCCGGGGGGCATTGAGGAGCAGTGTGGGTCCGTGTTCTGCCTGATACATATTATCAGACACGCGCTGCTACAGAGTGCTCATAACGACTTGGTGCTGAATCCATGACATGAGTAATTCTTGTTCTTTTCGAGCCATTTCGCCTAGACTCCGCAAAGGCAGTTCGTCGGAACGACATGCATCTCTTTCTGCTAGTAGCTGCTCTTTCAGCCTGGTCCAAATTGATCAAAGGATCGGCGTCTACTTCAGTATCGCTACTAGCCTAGTCACGCTATCTTCAGAGCCTGAGGCAGAACGAGAAAATTCTCTTCGGCTTTTCCATATTCGCTTCGCCTCTATGACTGTCTATGCGTTCGACAAAACAGTTTCCTCCTTGCAAATCCTTGTTGCGAATTTTTGCAACAGCTTTGGTTGGGCGCACGTAGATACATGGTACATGTATTAAAATTTATTTATTTATTTATTTATTCAACATCTCCTGGCCCGTCCGAAGACTGCCAATAAACATGAGAGGTCAGGTGATAGCCAACCACGGCAAGCTAAAAGGGAAAAAAAGAAAAAAGAAAGATGCTGTCAGAGAGGGAAAGGAGATAGGGAGAGAAAAAGAAAGGGAGGCACATTAATAATACATGGGATCACTTCGGATGAGACAGTGTGGAAAGCTGGACTGTGAATTTCCTGATATCCTGGCATGTCTTAATGCTAGTAGGCAGGTTAGACCAAAGGGAGTATGCTGAGAAGAAAGGGCATTATAACTAGCATTATTATTATTTGTAAATAATCGACGCGGAGACAACAATTTTATAATAGCTATAAAGAGAACAAATTCCTGCTGTCATCGCCACACTACAATGGCTCAGTCACGGCTTTCCACTGATGATTCCACTGATGATTGTGACAAGAAAATCGATTTTGGTAAACCTTCATGACTTTGTTGTAGTGTGGCGATGACAGCAGAATTTGTTCTCTTTATAGTAGTTCAAAAAGAACGAAACAGCATGCTGTCATGTCCGCAGATTGAGGCTATTATAAAATTATTATTATTATTATTATTATTATTATAGACAACACCTCATGGCATGAGAAGAAAATCAGCCAGTACGGGAGATGTGGGTGTTAACCAACCATGGTGAATAAAAGAAGAAAAGTAATGGTCAAGACGGGGAAGCATGGGGGGGACAGGTGATGGTGAATCTAGTGAGCAGATTTAAATGCGTCCAGGGTACTGGCATTGCGCGTAGTAGCGGGCAGCGCAAGCCAAGCAGAGTAAGCAACAAAGAGTGGAGAGCGTACAAGGGAGGACGTTTTAGCCAAGGGGAGGGCAACAGAGCATCTTGTCTGGGAGCCATCTGTGATTCGGAACCAGTTATACACGTTAAGATGAGGAGGATGTAGAGCTAGTTTAAATTTGTGAGCAAAAGTGCAAATTAATTTTTGACGGTGGGTCGACAGTGGGCAAGCATTTGCAAGGACATACAGGGAAGCAGAAGGGTAGAGAGGGGGTAGACTAAACAGGATACGAAGAAGTTTTCTATGGTGGATTTCGAGATGCTCAGCGAGAACCGAGGACAAGCCACACCAGCTAACAGCAGCGTACATGAAAAGAGGCAGGATGTACAGTTTGTAAAACAAAATTTTACATTTGAAAGGAAGATGGAAACAATGGGGACGTATAACACCTAGGGCAGAGCTTGAACGGCTGCAAAGAGCATCAATATGGAAAGACCAAGAGAGACGATCATCAAGCATTATTCCCAGGTGTTTATGGTTGGAAACAACCTTTATGGGTTCTGGGAAATCAGGATGGTGTAAAAGTGACATGGATGAGATTGGGGGAAGGAACATTATTTCGGTTTTAGTCAGGTTGGGTCTAAGTCGCCATGTTTGCATCCAGCGTAGGACACTGCATATCTGAGCCGACACTCGAGGTACAAGAGCCGCTGAGGACGAGGATGCTGACAGTAGGGTTGTATCATCAGCAAATAACGAGACACCTGGGTCTATAGAGGGTAAATCATTTACGTATGCTACGAACAAAAGAGGTCCAAGTATGGAGCCTTGGGGAACTCCAGAAGACACTGGTAGAGGATCAGAGTTGATGGAGAGGGCAGAAACAAACTGTGATCGGCTACTCAGATAGGACTCCAGCCAGGACAGAGCAGGGCCAGACACACCAAAGACAATATGTAGCTTGGCAAGGAGGCCACGATGCCAGACAGTATCAAAGGCCTTTGCCAAGTCAAAGAAACAGAGAGCAATATGGTGTCGAGCATCACGAAGGGTGGCAATGTCTTGTACTAGACGAGCTAGTTGGTCAGAGGTTGAGTCGTTGCGCCGAAAGCCAGATTGGGAAGGGCTAAGGCATGGTGAAATGTGGCAATACAACTGGTCGTAAAATACCTTTTCACATACTTTTGAAAGGGAGCAGAGAAGAGATATTGGACGATAGTTCGAGGCTTGTGATCGGGAGCCTTTACACTTGTAGATGGGCGTGACCTTAGCGATCTTCCAACGATCAGGAAATACGCCGGAGGAGTAGGAAAGGTTGAATATAAGGCACAGTGGGTACGCCAGAGATGGAGCCAGAACTTTGAGAACTTCATTTGGTAGGGCATCAGGACCAGGGCTTTTGTTGCTTTTTAGTCTTTTTAGGTAGCTGCGAACAGATGATGTGGTGGTATGTATAGAGCGCAGATCAGAAGACACAGTCGCAGAACGTTGCAGAGGTGGTATTGGAGAGGAATGGTCGTCTGGAATACCAGCTGATGTGAATTGCGTATTGAGAGTATTAGCTACATATAACCCAATAAAAAAAAGTAAATTATCGTGTCCGTTCCCGAAGGGAACTCACGACGGCCGCTAACACCCGATAAACCCTAGCGGCAGATGCAGCGCCTAACGGTGGGGGTGAGTGGATAAGTCTCACAACCACTGGCACAAGTGCCGAAAACGACCCCATTAGCTGCATCCATATAATTATAACCCAACACTAGTTCAAAACTAGTATTAGATAAATCTTGTTAAAATTACTTGTACTATTGTTAGATTGACAGCTTGAAACAAGGTGGAGGACACTGTGTTCGGAAACAGTGACCTTACCAGGGAGCAGTACAATACCGGTTTTGTACTACTCCCTGGACCTTACTACGACCGTCCGCGGTTGGCAGAGCCCCGGTCCCTGCGGACCATTTGAACCATAATTATGGGTGTTGAACCCGGTTCTGACCCTCATTATGCTACACTGTGGGGGAGTTTTAGACGTCTCCTTACGTCCGTCACGTATTCTTTGATCGCTCCTGGATGTCGTCCTGGTAGTCATGTTGCTACTTAAACCTGAAGTGCTTTTCTTAAATCTTCTTTTCTTCCGACTTCTGCCCATCAAAGAATATAGGACGGACGTAAGGAGACGTCTAAAGCTCCCCATACAGTGTAGCATAATGAGGGTCAGAACCGGGTTCAACACCCACATGGTCCATATGGTCCGCAGGGACCGGGGCTCTGCCAACCGCGGAAGGTTGTCGTAAGGTCACTGTTTCCGAACACAGTGTCCTCCACCTTGTTTCATGCTGTCAATCTAACAATGCGTAAATACATGTACAATCTTGTACCTGATTGTAGTCATTGACCTGACTACATAGTCATTGCTAGATCAAGTGCTAAAAAGTGTTACGTGTCTACACAAATACGATCCACAATCCAGCAACACGAGGAGGGTTGCACCTAATATCTCATCAGTATTATGTAGCCGATTGATGCCAAAGTGCTGGGATTTCCCGATATTATCCACTATGAGAGCCCAAATGCCGCCCAAATGCCGCCCAAATCTCACAAAATGCTATAGTTTTTTTCTTTCTAATGCTCCATACTGCTCTGAATGATGCTCGGATAGTCCCATAATGCCATAATGCCGAATACAATACCGCCATTACCCGGTGCACCCTACATATGGATGATAGAATGAGGCTAGACGCCATTGATTTAAACGCTTGCTTGCTATTAAATTTTGTTTCAAGCAGGTCGGGGGGGGGGGGAGTAATCGTTGAAACTGTGAAGGGACACATTATGCATCAATGGCAATGCTCTCTCATGATCGCTGATAGAGTGAAAAGCTGCGTCGCAGACTCCCAGCTGTGCAGCTTTGCTTCTCCCTTCTCGTTATGTGTAACAGGTAACCCCCAAGCCCAAAGTTATGCTCTCAGAGGCGGTTGTTGTTGTTGCTGTTGTTGCTGCTGCTGCTGCTGCTGCTGCTGCTGCTGCTGCTGCTGCTGCTGCTGCTGCTGCTGCTGTTGTTGTTGTTGTTGTTGTTGTTGTTGTTGTTGTTGTTGTTGTTGTTGTTGTTGTTGTTGTTGTTGTTGTTGTTGTTGTTGTTGTTGTTGTTGTTGTTGTTGTTGTTGTTGTTGTTGTTGTTGTTGTTGTTGTTGATTTATACTTTATTTATGGTGGGAATCAAAACATTCATAAGCCTAATACCAATGGACCCAGTGGGGAATACAATTTAGGAGACCAGAAAAGGAAAGAGGGAATGTGAAGGTCGGTTCAGATATCAATCCAGTGAGCTATGGAAACCCTACGTGCATGTACATGTAGTTCATAATATTACAAGGCCAAGGAGCACACGTTCACTGCATGACAACAAAGATCGATGATCGCACGCAGCTCAGCGCAAACGTGGCAAATCCTTGTCCCCGATCCTGCAAAACAGCCTTTCATTGCAGTTACACTGAAATGGCACCAAATGCCTGGACATGCTTGCAATTGGCTTCAATTTTTGTCATTTTTTCCCCGGGGAGCTAGGGTAATGTTTGTCCCCGATTGTAGCGTCTTCAAGGTTTGTTGCAGGATCAAAAAGTCTTTCCTTTTAGTTACACTGCAATGGCACCAAATGCCCGCAAATCCTTGCAATTGGCTTATTTTTGAATTTTTTCCCCGGGGACGACCCCCCGGACCCCCCCCCCCCCTGTCCATGGCCGCTCCACCTCCATACTCGGTGCGACGGGCCTGCATAAGGCATGCAGCAAGGCTTGCACGCACGCTGGAGGACGGAGTTGCCTCCCCCTTGTAGTCTGTACGTGCAGCAGTTGTCCGAATATGATGAAAATGCACGCAAGTTAATCTTGTTCCCAAAATAGTCAAGAGTAGAAGCCACGATGGCACCGCAAGCTGCCATAAGTTCAAAAAATCTTCCTTGTATGTACGCTTTCTACAGGCGGCGACCCGACCACAAATGTATCGTTGCAGCTTTGCGCCTTTACTCGACTGTGATCAATATCACATATTTGGTTACCCCGCGCATCAGCCACCAAACTCCGACATGTCGACAGTAGAGAATGGGCGAATGGGAGATTCATCGCGCCCATTTTCAGTGGAGATGCTCCAAATGGGGTTGCATAATTATTGCATATTTGGTACTTTCCAGGGTCTGCAATGTCACTCGAGACTAACCATAATTACACCACAACCACCACCAACACTACCACCAGCATGAACTCCACCACCAATGCCACCACCAACGCCACCACCAACGCTACCACCAGCACTGCCACCAACACTTCCACCATCACCATCACCACCACACTCAGTTTGTTTGTTTGTTTTTTTGTCGAAAGAGATCAGCAGTTGATCAACTGGTACAGCTTATTTCAATTGTTTCTCATCCTTTTGACTCTAAGTCGTCTTGTGATCAGCTGTTCCTTGATTTTTCCAAGACAGAGTTAGTCATCATATAGTTGTGCAATCTGTTTCTGGTTGGTGTTTTCTTTCTGCCTGTTCTTGGGTGAAGGACTTCATAAAAATCCAAAATAATGCACGGTTCGCATGAGACTCGGCTGGATCATAAATGATCCTAGTATTTGCATTCGCATTGGCCAAACTCTTTCTAACCTTTTGCCCATCACCCCTGGAGTACACCAGGGTTCCCATCTCGGTCCGCTTCCGCTATGCATCAATTCCTTTCCTGCTGCCCCTGCTTCTAGTACCCTTTCCCTTGTCGCTGATGACTCTAATTAATCCTTGTGTCTCCAGCATACACTTCACTTTCTATCCATCATGCTTTGCTCGAGACTGACTTTGATAAGTGTTGTCAATGGTCAGCAGCTAAGGCCATGACGTTTATCACCAGCAAGTGCGTCCACCTACCCTTTCAAAAATATTCATTAGCCCCTAGCCCATCCCCCTTGACAATGAATGGCGTGTCTATTCAGAAAACTGGTAGTCACGGTCATCTTGGAGTGACTATCACTCCTTCACTATTTTCCCTGCCCATATCAACACTATCGCCCATAAGTTTCGCAGTCGGGTTTTTCTGATGCGCCATATAGCCCATTTGCTTTCTATTCAGAAAGCTGATAGTCACGGTCATCTTGGAGTGACTATCACTCCTTCACTATTTTTCCCTGCCCATATCAACACTATCGCCCATAAGTTTCGCAGTCGGGTTTTCTGATGCGCCATATAGCCCATTTGCTTCCGCAGCAACTGTGAATTTACTTGATAAAATGTTTAATATGTGCGACCCTTGCTAGAATACGCAGTCCCGGCTTGGTCATTCGCCGTATCTTCTTCAGATTCGCTGTGTCTTATCTGCTCAATAAGACCAGACACCCTCCCGAGTGGGCAACTCCCAACAACTTTTTTCGTCTTTGTGATTGGTCATCCTTGAAGTGGCGTGCTCAGATTCTGTCCTTGCTTTAGTTTCATCATGTCGTTCACCAGTTTCCCTCTTTGCTATAAATCCGTTTTAAATTCAATGGTTCTCATTGTTGCCGTCAGCCACCCTCTATTATTTTTATTCTTTTATTCCACGATGGCGTGACGCCCAGGACGATTGATAAGTGTGATAGAACTGGTACTAGCCAGAAACAGCTAGCTGGAAACTAACCGGGGAGGGAAGAAGCAATGGATCACGAAAAACAAGCGGGGGTAATAACGTTAGCAGGGGTGATCGAGATTATTTGTATTTTGTATTTTATTATATTTAAGGATTTCCCTAAGGCTTTGGGCCTGTCGAGGGGATCTCCTGCAAGAAGAATGATTTTGTTATACTCTTGGTATTACTCTAAGTAAAAGCTCGTTACTTACAGCCCCCCCCCCCTCCTATATACTCTTGCTCACAGTATAGATTATTCTCCGAGTGGAATTCCAAAACTCTCTGTTTAAGAGTGTTCTTTCCTTGAAGTGAATCTTTGCTGAATTGAACGGTTAGTTGGTTGTTCCGACGAGGAACACACGCTTCCTGCCCAACTTGAAACTTGACGGACTCAGGACTGCCAGCCGGAGCACACCAGGAGCACGTCGCACCTTCCACTAAGCAAACCACCAGGCAAACCTGCAAGAAAGCACCACGCCCTTGCATACTATTGTCTTGTATTTCCACAGACGCTCCCAGCCCACATCATGACAATGGTCTGAATCCTGTTTTCATGACGATTATTATTATTATTCGGATGTTGAGCCATAAATAAATGTAGAAAAGAACAGGACATATGGATACGAGTTAATTAATAAGAGTAACTCTCCATCACTGTAAATGGATAATATACAGTCAGAAAGTGCAAGTGTCAGGACGTCGAATGTCTCAGTACTCTGTCAGTTTTGTGCCTAGTTATTGCACTTTCTGACTGTATATAGTATCCAGTTACAGTGATGGAGAGTTACTCTTAAGGTGGCGCTACACCTTTCCGGCACCGTCCCACGCAAGCACACATATCTCAGCAATGGGTAAACAGATTCTTATAAAAGTTTCAGCATTTACTCCTTGGATATACCCGTTTCAGAAACAGCAAACATAAAGCCAAAGATGCCATCTATCTACTGTTGGCATACATGTGACGGATGTGTTCGCAAAATCCGCCGAAAGGTTCGCCTGTAACCACAATATTGAAGACCATGCGTCCTATGCAATAAAATGAGTGCCACTGCAGTGTCTCACACACACATGGCAAGACATTGAACCAAAGAAAGGGGACACCAGCAAAACAAGCATTATCCGCTGGACCCTAACCCTATTATAAAGTGCTCTTTACAGAGCGAAACAAAAACGGATAGATGCTCAACCTGACAGTAGCTGTGCACACTCCACGCCAGGGAGTCCGGGGTCGTCAAATACCGGTATTTGACGACTCCCTGCATGCTCCACACAGCCGGCTGCTGCAGCATTGTAATTAATACATGTATTGTAAGTACTACATGTATTATCAATGACATCACCATCAGGTAATCTGTGACATAGTTGGCGTCATTCATGAACGTCACTGACGATCCACAGCATGCATGCAATATTAACCAACCATGCATGTGTCTTTGCCCATTATGGTGAACTGAAATAAAGACATTACATGACATAAACATCATGGTAATCCCTCCATTCTTCCTCGAAAGGAGTTCAGGCCCATCATAGCAGCCATAAACAGACACATGGAGCTGTGGAACTGCGCCTTTCCCTTTCCCTCCGGAACTGGAAAGCGCTGAGCGAATGGCTTGCTCTTGCGTCCAGCAAATATGGACGTGCCTCCCGCTTTCGTGAAAATGTGTACATCTCCAGATTACCAGCGCACTCCGCATTTTGGCCTGCCGCTCAGCCTTATTTGATGGAGTCGTACGTGCGTATGCATAGCATGCATCCATTTGTGACGTTTTTGCTCCTTTCGAAGCTTTCGCAAACAAAATCGTGCCACATCGTAGTCATCGTAGGATGTGGCACGTGTATCGATGCGGAGATGCTCGGAGGGCAGAACCATGTCCTGTCAACTAGCTTTTTGTGCAGGCTCACCAAGCCCAGATGTACATGCCGAGTGTTCGCGGGTCTCGTACAAAAGCGTCTGCAGTATATTTCCAAGCTCATTGTTTCACTGTTTGTTAGGCGATAACTCTAGAGTAAGGGCTGAGCTGTAAAGTCTAAAGACCCCGTCAGTCGTAATCTCTTTCTATCAACTACAGCACTCCCCATCCACTGCCAATATCTCTCTAGCTTGAATCCATAGGTCGTACAGGTAGAATTGTAACTCTAACGCCATGGAAGAAGAAGGGTGAGTGCCGAAAAATAGTTTTCCAAAACCGAACCGTTGTCTTTGTGCAGTGTCCTGTCTTCTGTCTGCGAGTTGCCTGCTCACTCTGTTCCCTCTATGACTGCTGTTGCTGCTGTGTTTGAACTTTGGTAGCAAAATTTTTGTTGGTGGTCTGAGTTGGGACACGAAGGAAGGTGAGTGAACCAACTTGCGCTTGCTGCTTCTTGCACGAGCCGACTACTAGTAATAAAACCCTGTGGCAATCCTCTGTGCGTGTGTGTGTACTGTCGTTGTTACGTGTTGCGCCTGTGCGCTGCAATTCCATGGATAGCTGCTGAGCAGCTGCTCCTGCTTTGGTCGTTTGTGCTTGTGTGCGTGGGTTCGTACTGCTCAGTTGAGTTTGTCCGTCGGCACCGAATGCGAGTCTGTGTGTCTTATGTGCTCTTACTTGTACGTCGTGTTTATGTGCGAGAACTGGTGCCTTCACTGAGTCAGGACGTGTGATGGGTGCCTTTGGAGTTTGGTGGGACCAAATCTCTTCCTGTCGAATCGCCTTTTTTCACTTGTAGATGTGCTGAGGTGTGAACGTCTTTGCCAGACTTGCTGTGTGTTCTGTTGACGTCCTCAAACGATTATCACTTGCGGATCTCTTGAACAAGACAACGTGGTTTGGGAAATCTCTTTGCCAATGCAGCAGTACATGAACCTATTACTAGTATTAGGCTTTTTTTGATTGTATTTGCTTCCAGTCAAGTGCTGTACTTGTACTGCATTGTGTCTGTGAAATCTGGATTCTGGTGAATTTCCAATCTGTTTGTTCTCTTCTCTTTTCTCTGTTGAATTCAGATGGTCTGACTGGTTACTTTCAGAGCTTCGGCGAAGTGGCGAGCTGCGTGATTATGCGAGATGCCAACACCCAGCGTTCACGGTGAGCATTCACTTGTGATTGCCAAAATTTTCAGCCAGAATGTCAGTTTTTAGCTGACATTGCCTCCCCGCTTTGCTATCTCATTTCCTTCAGCGCTGATCGGTCTGCTTTGCTTCAGTTGATCGGGAACAGTTGGTTTTCGTAGATCTACTCGCCACAGTTGCTTTGCTTTGCCCGCTGCATGCCCGTATTTTCCTGGAATAATGAATTTTTCATTTTTGTGCCACGTTGGTCTCTATGTTGAAAAAATTGAAGTGTTTGATTTGATTATTTTTTCCTGTTGTGTTTTTGTTGTTTGCTCTCATCAGTGGCTTTGGTTTCGTCACGTTTCGAGAGACCGCCACTGTTGGTAAGGTCCTGAAGGCAGCAAGCCACCTCTTGGATGGTAGAAAGGTAAGCTGAATTGTGACAGGAATTTTCTGCCTTTCCTTCCCCTATTTTGCCTTCTATATAAAGCTGTCCTCTCCTTCCCATTCCTGGCAGTCCCAGTCAAACTTGGACCACGTTGCCTTATGTTGTCTCCCATGTGCGTCCTTCCACAATCTTGGATGTACAATAAATTATTTTGAGCCCTGTTTGGGTAAATTTGAAATCATAAATTATTGGATATGAACGTGCACGATTTCTATTTCGAATACTTCTCCACGTCGTCTTCGCTTTCAGGCAATCATGGTATCGAAGTGATACCGGTAGTTACGGAGCTGCGGAGTAATGGCTGGGAAGTAGTGGCCCCTGAGTGAGTGCTGTGGAGTAGACTTGTTTTTGTATTGTCTGTTGGCTTACGTGTATTTTCCGTGCAAATGTCGTGCTGTTTCTTTGTGCTCGTCTCCTCTAGATCGATCCGAAGCCTGCTGTTCCGCGCGGCAGCCAGCCCCCACCAGTCGGTCGGGTAAGTACAGTATAACGAGTTGTTAGTGGGTACATGCCTCCCGGCAGAGTTCTACAGTTGGTCGTGGATCCCCTGTACTAGTGATTTCGTTAGTGCTATGAAAGAAATAACGGCCACGACATTTGTTAGCACTCCTGTTCTCTGGTTTTTCACGGTTACTAGTCTTGTCCGTCCGCGGTGCCTGTGCCTAGTTTCTCTCGCCTTCTCTGGGCCTTTTGCTCAAGTGTCCGTTTCCTTCCGCTTGTGTTGGCTTCGCTCGTTCACTGCCAGCGGGTAGCTAGCTGATTGACGTAAAATTCATGTTGCTCCGTATTTAGGACGCATAGTTATGGCCGATCCGGTAAGTATTAGTTAGTTAGTTCGCATCGCCGCCTTTCCTCTTTGTTCCACACGCGACGTCGACTCGCGTTCAAGGTCTTGTCCCAAATCATTATTTCTGCCAGCGTGTGTTCTTTATGCTGTTCCGGTTTTTCAGTCTCGTTTGGGTTTTTTGTCACTCGGTAAAAATAATCGCCCGACATGCAGTGGTTTGTTCTGTGCGTCGAGCAAAAGTAAGCGTGTTCTGTATAGGTCCAGACAGGGGAACGCTATTTGCTTCAGAATCAGTTGGTTACTTTCCATTCCTCCCTAAAAATGTGACCGTTTACCGTGACAGAACTCAAGCGTGTTGATGTGACTGTCAGTGACCGACTGGTGACTTGTGTACTGTGTGGATCATGGATGTGATTTCGAAAAAAAAACTTTTGGCACGTAATCTTTCCTCCGTGACATGACTGTGCGTGCACACGACGTTGCTCTGAGCCATTCACCCAACACGTGCTGAACTGTTCTGGCTGGCAGGCTGCTGTCAGCTGACTTATCACACAATAAAATTTTGTTACTTTATAGTAGTAGTAGTAGTAGTAGTAGTGCTACTAAGTACTATACTTGGTGCAGGCAGGGCATTGAATGGGTAGGTGGCTAGCTCTGAGTCCTGACACAGGGAAGATCTGATTGTATCTGCAGAGCAGTCCTGTTTGCTAATAGAGTGCGATGTAAAAAAATGACACAGTTTGCGTACAGAAGCCGAGTTCCCGATGTGAATAATGGGAGGGCGAATGGAGTATTGTGATATCTTGATGATGGCCTGCGAACGCCCATGGTGACATGCAGTGATACTCTACCAAACATACCGCAGTGCTGTTCAATGAAATCCAGTCGCTTCACTCAAGTATGGGCCGGGCGTTGAGTAGTCCTAGACATGCCAACACTGGGCTGCGAAATGGTGCAAGGCGCAAACTCGAGTGACGCGACCGGATTTCATTGAGCAGCACTGCACGAGTGAAATGTTGTTGAAAGAACCTGAACTATTGGCTCGCCGTCCGCACCTGAATTGTGTGCTCGTGCTTAGTGCTCTAGTAAGCTACGAATACTCTCCAGTGCATGCAGGACCGGCGGAACTGCAGTTTTCAATTGGTCCGGTCTCACCCTAGTCTTTCATACAGTTTGTGTATAACATAGCGGGGACGCAGTACCAAGGGCGTATAACATAGCGGGGACGCAGTACCAAGGGCGTATAACATAGCGGGGACGCAGTACCAAGGGCGTATAACATAGCGGGGACGCAGTACCAAGGGCGTATAACACGCCGGTGGTGTGCTACTGTCTTTGCTATCTGTCCAGTGCTGTGACGGCGGTAGAGTTTTCCATCACAGCATATATATATCAACTCCCCACAAGCCTTTGGATAATAATACTAATAATAGCAATGACGATGAGCATAATACGTGTTCAACAGGCACTACTTGGATAACAACTACACTGGCGCTGGCCATAAGCGACGGTCCCTGGTTTGGTTCGAGTCCTGGTGGTGACAATCAATTCTTTTTTCTGTAGAATTTCCCTCTTCTCATTGAGCTTAATCCATCTGTTCCCAATGTTCACTGCTGTGCTATTTTATCGGAAAGGTTTGTGGCAGGGAATGCCAGTTTTATTTTGGTCCCCATGCCATGCTGATGATTTCACATGACGAGTCTGAACGTCCGAATCTTGGCCCGTGTCAATACGATCATGTTGCCTGCGGTGAGGTGCCGGGTGTCGCTCCGGAATACCACGAGGTAACTATGTGCTTGACCGGTAGACGGCTTGTCTCTGCCCGGTTCGCGGTCAACGGGTTAAAGGCCTCGTGCCCAACTGCTGTTGTTGACATCTGGCTGCCGACCGGCTGCTGCTGGCACCGTCAACTTAGCTTTAAACGCCCACAGCCTCCGTGCACAATGCACACAGGTCTTTAGTCTTCGATACGCCAATTGCATAGTGCACTTCTGTTTTCAAGTAGAATGTGAATCACTTCTGTAGGCCACCTCGGCAAAGTGTAGGCAGTTCGTAGTCGATACAGTCATTCTCCTACCAGTTCGAAATCGACGACTGTTCTGGTACGACTATAGATCGACCTGGGAAGGCTCAACAGCCAACGTATGTTACGAAAGTAGTGCAGACCAGCTGGGGTGGGCGTTTGCGGCGGACTTCACGGTGCCAGTAGAGATACCCGCTTGTTAACCTTGCGCTGCAGGACACCCAACGGAGATCTTCTCAGAGAAAGAGACGGTTGTTTGCTTCCAGCAACTTGCTACGACTGTCTGCTCTGAGTTGTGGAATCCGGTGTTCGTGGCTTTGCTGGCCTGGTGTTGGTGCTGGTGGACGGTTGAGCGTGGTACCGGTCATTGTGCTATTTTGCTTATAGCAATATAATACTGTATAACACGTTATTTTCGGTGTAATTTTAATTTTGGTAGAGAATTCAGGCACCTAAATTTAGATTACACCTAAAAGGCACTAGAGTATGCACTGTATGCGAAGGGTAGGCTGGTCACCTAATTCTACATTACACCTGAATTGCTGAAACCTGGCGGGTCCCTGATACTGAAATTTAAATTCACCTAAAATTACATGATATACAGTACTCCTAAACTATGACCAAACCTGTATTATACATGAGGCACACTGTGTTATCTGTCGCTAGACAATTTGACTTCGACTGCTGCTGTTTCTTCAGCCGTCTTCTTTGAGGTCTGCGTATCTCGACTGAGCATGTATGCGTGTCTGTTTGCTTGTCTAACTGGATGCACGTTGTTGTCGCTTCATTCTTCCTCCAGGCTCCCAATGGCGTTCCCCGTGGACGGCCAGGGCCCGAGGGTGGTCGCCCATGGCAACCAACTGCGGTCATGGGACCTCCTGGTGCAGCTGCTTCCCGTGGTCCATACACCGGACCAACGAAGAAGATCTTCGTCGGCGGCTTGAGTCCAACTACCACGGAAGAAGACGTCAAGTCCTTTTTCTCTACCCACGGAACGGTATGTTGCTCTTTATCTGTGCCATCTCTCTTTTCTCTGTTGTGTGTGTGTGTGTGTGTGTGTGTGTGTCTCTCTCTCTCTCTGTCTGTCTGTCTGTCTCTTACCGCTACACCAAGCTTGGCTTATCTGTTAGGCAGCGCAACTTGTACACATCTGCTTCATCTCCTCCTCGTCTCGTCCCCCCCCCCCCCCCAGATTTCTCTGGTGTGCATTCCTCTGGTGTGCACCCCTGTGTGTATTGCTCTGGTATGCTGTACGCTGTTGTGCTGTACATGGTGTGCTGTACATCTCTGGTGTTCATCTCTGTGCTGTACCCTGTGTGTGTGTGTGTGTGTGTGTGTGCTGTACAGGTCACCGAGGTCATCCTCAAGTATGACCAGACCAATAATCGCATGCGTGGATTTGGCTTTGTCACCTTTGATACTGAATCTGTTGTCGATGAACTCGTTTCCAAGCACTATGTACAGATAAATACCAAAACTGTAAGTTTCAGTAATGGGCTTTTGGCGGTTATGGCCCATCCTGTCGATGATTTTTGCCGAGCTAGAAGTTTAGTTCGCGAGATTGGGCCCACAGCGATGTTTTTGCTGTACGCCGTTATGAGACTCCTTTACTGTGGGTATGGGGCCCGTCGAGCATTCTCGAGAGTTTTCACTCAGCCACAACGTTTAGGTGGGGGGGGGGGGGTCAGAGTAATGAATGTTGTGTGTTCGTGTGTTGTTCGCTGCCTATTTCATTGTCAAATCACCTCTTTTTCTCTCTATCTCTCTCTTTCTTTTTGTTGCCTGAGCAGGTAGAGATAAAGAAAGCAGAGCCCAGAAATCAATCCAATGGCCCCAACCCGCAATTCATGAACAGATCTGTCCCGTACTGGGATCCTGCCTACTACCGTAAGTGATTTTTACCTGTACTCCGACTGACGCTCGTCATCCCTGTGTTTTCCGCACGTTGAAGGGTTTTTTTGTGAAAATTCTAAAGGTGTCTGGTGGAATTTTTGGAGCATGCCGTGTAATCCTGTGTGTAAGGATTTCTGTATGGATGTACAGTGGTCCCTTTATGATCCTGCACCGTTTGTGCTACGGAAATTCTGCTGGGTTAAAACATCGGGTTTTCTTTGCGTCGGCACTGTTATCTTAATGGGCGTGTTTTCCAAGTCTGTAGGTTGTCACCTTCTGTTGCCTGCTTGCCTGGACAGATAACGTGCTAGTTGTTGTTGGTGATGGCTGTAGTGGGATTGTTATTGGTGATGGCTGTAATATCATCGTCATGTTGTTGTTTTTTGTCTTTGTCGTTTCCACAGCCTATCCCCGTGGTGGGTACGGTCCTCCGCCGAACTCTGGCGCGCCGTACTATCCAAATGCCGCGTATGCTGCGTCCCCCACGGCCGCCTACAACGGTCCCAGCTACCCCGCCTACTCCACGGGCGCCGGAGCATACGGTGCCAGCCACTACGGCGGTAGTGGCGCCGCCCCGTCGTACGGATCCGCTGGATATCCATCGTATGGTAAGCCGAGAATACTCTTTACTTTGCCTTGTATGTTGTATTGTTTGCCTATAATACGAAATGTGTGTCCAAGCCTCACAGAAATTTAGTGGTGTAGCGTTTGGCCTATTAGACATGAGCTTCGCACAGGAGCAGCCTATTTCATCTGCATAGAGGATAGTATAGCGGTATCATGTCCGGGGCACTAGTAGTCTATGCTGTACTGTTTCACTGTGGTATCAGCTTGCCAGGCGCGCACCCTGCACAGATGTGATATGCCTTCTTGTAGCCTATACCAGTCTGCTCTTCTTTGGCTAGTTCTCATCTGGGAACCCTGCACAGATGTGATGTGCCTTCTTGTAGCCTATACCAGTCTGCTCTTCTTTGGCTAGTTCTCATCTGGGAACCCTGCACAGATGTGATGTGCCTTCTTGTAGCCTATACCAGTCTGCTCTTCTTTGGCTAGTTCTCATCTGGGAACCCTGCACAGTACCGTGATCAGGGGTTGAACAATAGTCGTATAGCGAGTACCTCCTCCCAATTGCCTGGAGTCTAATCTCTAGTTTCAGAAATTTTAGGTGCTCAATATTATCGGTTTGAGGGCAAAGGGCCAGGTTAGATAAACAGAAATTTTAGGTACAGAGAAGCATTCTTTGTTTCTGTTCTCTAACTGTGTTGTTTGTGTGTGCATGTGTGCCTCCATGTGTATGTGCATGCTTGTGTGTGTGTGTGTGTGTGTGTGTGTGTGTGTGTGTGTGTGTGTGCATTGTTCCAGCTACGACAGGTGGTTACGGCAATGCTAGTGCCGGTGGCTACGAATCCTACAATGGATCTTCTGGTGAGTCCTTTCTTTATGTCATTCTCTCTCTCTCTCTCTTCTCTCTCTCTCTCTCTCTCTCTCTCTCTCTCTCTCTCTCTCTCTCTCTCTCTCTCTCTCTCTCTCTCACACACACACACACATGCACATGCACTCTCTTGCCACTTAGTACCCGTCTTGATTTTCCTTACTCCCTCAATGTTGTTAGGTTGGCGTTGTGTTTTGTGTCATTTGCTTTTACCTTGGGCTTCTTGTGCCATGCTAGTTTCTCTTTGCCGTCTTCTCAACACCGGCTTTACATGTTTGCTGTGTGTGCTGTTGTTGTGTCACCACAGGCCAGAGTGCACATCGCAGCAGCTACCACACCGACAGTGGCTACGGTGCCGCGTCGAGCGGCGCCCCGGCCGGTGCCTACGCCGCCGAGAATCACTCTCCGGTTGCACCGATGCCGTACGCCAGCGGTGGTGCCAGCTCGTCGTACGGCCAGCAGGCCGCTGCACCGTCCACCGTGACCACCTCGTCGGCCGACGTTCACCAGTACGCTGCCGCCGCCGCTGCTTACAGCAACGAGTACAGGTCTGCGCCTGCCACGGCCGGTCCCAGCTACGCCCAGCAGTCGACCGTCGGGCCAACGCCGGCCCAGCAAGGGCAGCAGCGCCAGTACGCTGGCTACTAGATCTAGTCGTCGTCATCGCCGCCGACCGGTCTCTGTTGTCTCGACCGTTGTTGTGTATTGCTCTCTGCGCATGTTTCACCTTCCCGGTGGTCGTCGGCCGTTATGTCATCGCCGCCTGTGTGGCCATGACGACCGTCGCCGCTATGTACATACACCTGTCATCTGTATTTCTCGCCGCTTCCCTTGTACACCGTTGTCGCGTCTCGTTATCATCACTATCGTCGTAAGTCTCTTACCGTCCATTACATTTGCAGTCCCGTTGGTTCTCCTCCTGTTTTTCCCTCTGCTGCCGGCGGTTTCGGGCGAGCGCCGCCTCTGCTAGGATGCGGTGCTAGTTGTCGTTGATACTCTGCACTGCAGCAGCATCGCCATCACTGCTCTGTGTAGCCACGCGTGTACACTTAGAACTGTGTGCGTGTGTCAAATGTTGGAGATTTCCAGCGGAGTTGCCCGTCGTCGTCGTCGCAGTCTCATCTAGTACTGCTGCTGCTGCTTTTGCCGGCGCTGATGCTCGGGTCTGGGCTTGCGTCCGGCAGCAACCAATGACTTTCTGTGTTATGCATGGACACGACGCTCCAGCTGGTATGCGCTTTGTGTCGCCATCCTATCCACGTTGCTGCTGCTGTCCACGTGATTTGATTCCTGATCGGGGCCGCTCTCTCTCTTCTGCTCTGCAGGCGTTGGCGGCGACAAGTCGCATCTTGCCGTCTCGTCTGTCTTCTTCCAGTGCCTGCATTACTGTGACGTCACTGCATCATTCTGTACAGTGGATCCTGCTGTCTTGACCGGCGTCTCTATGTTGGTGGGCTATCATTGCTGCTGCCGCCGCGTCTCTTCACATCTTGTCATATTTCCGTCCGGGTGTCTTGCTTGCAGCTATTTATTTTCTCCTTTTTTTCTCCTAACCCTTCCGTCCGTCTCGTCGAGTGAATATCCTGCTGCTGCTGATGTCGCCATTGTCGTCACCTGTTTTGTTCTGTCTGTGCATTTTTGACATGCCGACCGTGCAACGCAGGATTGGCGAGCTCATGTTCGCTGGCCAGTGTTCAGTCAGCACATGGGTTCTCTCTCATTGATCCTGGCCAGCGGTAGAATCACGCTCATTATCATCAGCTACTACTGATTGGCAGCCGTTCCCCGTTTAGCTGTTGCAACTGTCTCATCACTACGCTTTACTCGTCTTTAGCAACAACAACACTAACAACGACTGCAATATCATCATCTTCATCATCATCGTCATCACCATCCTCGAGCATCGTACCGGGCGTGGCTTACGTAGACGTGTGCTCATCGTTGGTCAACGTCCCATCATGCGACATTGTCTCTCGTCACCAGCACTCTCTCTCTCTCTCTCTTTCTTTCTCTTTGACGTCTCCTTATCTGCCGTTGGTTGGTTACCTCCAGCGCCCTGACTCTCGCAGTGGGTACATCGATTTGATCTGGCCATTGGCTCCCCAAGGACCTCGCCTGTATTCTCTCCTTCCTCCGTTGTTGCCGTTACCAATGTCACTAAGTGCTATGTATCATCCATGTTGACTCTGTCGTAGATATAGAATAGCCGTTCCGTAAGCAGCAGGCTGGTCCATTGCTGGGGCTTCTAACTAAAAACTGGACGAAGTATGTATTACTGTTAGTCGCCGTGCTAGCCAGCCGATGATGATGCGTCTTGTCACCCCCAGTCCTCTGCCACTGCCACCACCGCCACAACAACAACAACACTGGCTCGTGTGTTCGCACGCTCGCGTCTGGAAGATCACCACTGACTACTTTCTCTTTCTGGTGAGATCTCTCAGCCTTGTGATAGCAACACTGCTCGTGCTCTGTTTCTCTCTATCTCTCTCTCTTTCTCTCTCTCTTCCCAACGCATTACTCTAGCATAGCTAGGCCGTGCGGTACCAGGCGATACTGCATTGTACTTTCTCACCCCTGCCCATCGCGAAGCACCATATCTGCGTTCTTTTGCGATTATGACGGCACTTAGTTTTCCTAGTCCACGTAGCTAACTTGTGTTTTCCCGCCCCGGGGCACAATACTCTGTACAAGTTCCGTTTCGAACTTGGTCTAGTTGGTGTATGAAACGGATTGCTCGCGCTAATGTAAACCACATTAAACCTATGGGAATGCTGCGCAGCATGGCTAGTATTGCTCTTGTCGCCGCCGCCACTATGTAGGTGTAGCGGCGACTGCTGCTGTTGCTATTTTCTTCCTATCTACCCTCGTCTTCCCCGCTCGATCTGTGCTTTTCTTCTTTGGCCATCCTTCTCGATGCGACCGCAACTGGCCCCCCGCCACTACTGCTTTATTTCTGTTTTGTTGTGCTCGTTCCCGATTGCATGTCTTCTCGGGCGACCTCGTGCCTGAAAAGACCGATTTTCTGCGTTTTTACTCTCTCGGTTCATTAGTATTTATTCTAAGAGCTTTGAAAGCAGCAAACTGCAGTTTTTAACTGATGACATGCCGATGTCGCGTATTTTCCTTGCCAAAATTTCCGGTCATCCAGCCATTTCTTATTGTCCCGGCATACATTGTACTGTTCCCTCGATTTTTTTATCGTCTTATGTGTTGCACTGCTCGGAAGCAGACTTGTAGCAGGTCAAACCTGTCAACTGATCTATCCGTGTGCATTGTGGGTGTGTGTGTGTGTGCACGCCCTCTCTCTCTCTCTCTCTGTCTGTCTCTGTCTGTCTGTCTCTCTCTCTCTCTATCTTTGTCTCTCTATCTTTGTCTCTCTCTGTCTGTCTCTCTCTGTCTGTCTCTCTCTGTCTGTCTCTCTCGGTCTGTCTCTGTCTGTCTCTCTCTCTCTCTCTCTCTCTCTCTCTCTCTCTCTCTCTCTCTCTCTCTCTCTCTCTCTCTCTCCGTCTCTCTCTGTCTCTCTCTCTCCCCGTCTCTCTCTTTCTCTCTCTCTCTCGGTTAAAGTTCTTTTTTTCCTCCAGTGCCAAGTATGTGGGTGTCGAATACTGTTCATGTAGTCCGTAATCTTATCTTTTTAAAATATCTGGTGATTGATTCTTGAAAGATGATCGTGGTGTCGTAGGCCACTATAGTTCGGGGTTTCTTGCATTTTGCTACAAGGTAAACCTGCGATAAGTTGGAGACATGATCGACCCACTTATTAAAATTTTGAAGGACGCTTCACGCAGCTTCATTATACTTGAATTGTTTGCAGGCAACCTGCCTACACTCAAGAGAGCACTGCATTTCACACAAATCCATTGGTATCGTTACAACGTTTCGGTCTTTATGACCATCATCAGGTTCGTTGCCTGCAAACAATTTCATTAAAACTTCTTATTTTTACTTCACGGGACAAAATTTGTAAAAGGTCTTACGGATGGTCTGTGTTATTTTTCCGCGTACTTTTCATAAAATTCTCAAATGTTGTCCAAAAGTCCAATTAAAACTAGGGGCGCGTTTGGTTGGTACGAACTAGAACAGGATTCACCAGAACAGCGCGTTTGGTTGGGACTGCACCTGTTCTGGGTCGGCCAGAACATGTTCTGCTTGCTCCGGCCTCGAGGCCGAAGCAGACCGAGCAGTTTCACTTTTTCACCGTGAAACCTGGCGGGAACATCGATTTTGGTCCCAAATGATCACGTCCATACGCTTTTGGGTTTGACTCGTCGTTCCGTACACAGTGACCATGGTGACCCATACACATTTTGAAGAATGCGCCAAGTTTGGCATATTTTCACAAAAATATGCTCTGTTTCTGGAGTACCGTTTGGTTGGCATGAGGCTGCTCCACGTGCACCAGCTGTTCGATCCTGTTCTAGATCGTACCAACCAAACGCACCCTAGGAATTAGTTACACCAGTAGAGAAGACTTTTCTCCAGAGATTCACCAAAAAAACATTTTCAAGTTTCATCTCCACCTTGCCGATAAACTCAGAATTGCCCCTTACGATTGTACCGCGATATTTGCAATATTTGTTGGCATTATTTTCTGTAAAATTGCGGGGTATATACATGTATGCATGAATGCTCCCGGGAAGCTTGTACCCGTAAATTGGTTTGGTTGATCAATACGTATACCCGTTTGCCTGCCAGAAAGCTGTCCACCTCCCACAAAAAAATTAATCGTAATGCTGTACTGCCGCATACTGCTATTCTCTAAAACCTCGAGTCGCGGATATCGATACCGAGAAGAGATCATTGCTCGCAGAGAGCAGGATATAAAATGTTGATTACTACAAATCAACTAATTTTCGCTGCCGATTTAATTTCGCTGCCAACAGGCCAAAGTTTGTCGTTGCGGCAAAAGATGCACGATTGAGCCCCAATCGGCCAAAGTTTGTTGACGGCCAAAAGTTTCATTTGAATAGGGAAACATCCCCGACACAAGTGGTTTCACAGAACACATAATTATTTCGATTTTACAAATCTTTTCTAAAGGACTGACCGGTTTCGCTGTCTAAGGCGTGCTCATCACATCAGAGTGAAGAGAAATGTAAAAACACAACAGAATTTATGCAGGCGAGAGTGGCACTAAATTATACATAGATACAAGTAGGCCGCCAGAATGCTAGGGGGCCCCCAAGAGCATTGGGAGTTCCTAATTTGGAAGTGTTGCATGCTGCAATTCTGTTATGACGACTCCCTGGTTATGACATAATTATGTGTAATAATGTGGGCCTGAATTCCAATATGGATGAATGCCTATATGGAACATGCTTTATAATTATGAACAAGTTGTATGTTGTACGTGAAAAGCATGCAAGCCCAGTTTGTACATTATATCTGTCTGGTAATGTGTCCAGAGTCCAGACTTATTTTTGGCAGTGTCAATATATTGACACTGCTTCATTTCGAGATCAGCTTAAGTTTCTCACCAGCCAAAACTTGTTCATTTACAGTATGCAGTTTAATAGCCACTGGTTACATGACACAGGAGTATATTTTCCAGAAGTGCCGCGAATCCCCCCCCCCCCCCCACACACACACACCATGCCATGTTCTGCCCCCGGGGAAAATCGCGATTACGCGGCCGCGTTTTTTCGGGTTTTTTGCGATTTTTTAAAAGACCGCGTTTTCCGCAATTTTCCTGCGTTTTTTGAACTTTTTGTTGCACTACACGTACACACAGTGCACTGTTCGGTCATCAACGTCTCAACGTCTCTACAAATTGGCGTAATGGCACTCGGCGCGTAGCTCACGCCACTGGCTTAGCAACTGCCCGATTGCAGACGCTCAGCTTGTGATTCAGCGTGCAAGTATGTGCATGCTGAAGTTAGGGTAGTTGCCTGCAGGTAAACACCGCACAAGTTGCAGCCAGGCGCATCGCAAAGGGGTTGCGGGCAAGTGGGCAAAGAAGTAGAAGCAGGCACAGCGTTAGGGGCAGGGCAGATGGGGTAGCAGGTACAGGGCAAATGTGTAGTATGTACAGGACAGGTGTCAGGGGTATGGGGTACAGGGCAAGGGCGTAGTATGTACAGGGCAGGGGGGGTAATAGGGACAGTGTTTGCGGTATGGGGTACAGGGCAGATGGGGTAGCAGGTACAGCATAAGAGATATTGCAGATAGGGTAGGAGGTACAGCGGTACAATGGGGTTGGCAGGCAGGGTGCATACACAATACAATGTATTAGTAGTCAGAGCGGTGCAGAGAGTCCAGAGCTGCTGACAGAGACCGCACGAATCACAGAACAAACTCAAGACTAGTCCGGAGTGCAACCTTTGTCTCTGCACTGTAGCAGCACTAGCGCCAACACTTACACCCACACACACATACACGCGCACACACCCACGCACACGCACTACTCTCGGCAGTGCCCTGTCGTCATAAGCTGCCAGAGAGCAGAGCTGTGGCCAGGACACCTACATCTTAGTCGCGGTGTAAGTGGCGAGTAGCACTACAGACAGCAGAACCTCTCATGCCTCAGTATACAATAGGCGTCAGGAGCTGCACTAGCATGTCTGTCTCGTCATTACCAACGGCCGCACACCGTTGCTGTACTGCCAGGAAGGCAATACTCCACGCAGCACTGTCTGTGTACTCAGCAACACAGCCACGGTGGTCATGCCCGCGCAGAGCCTGTACTTCGCAACCAGTGCGAGCGAAGACAACAACGAAGGCGTTGGTCATCCAAACGGGATGTGCACGAGGCGGCACTCTGCGATTCCAGCGACCACAATCAGCACTGCCGTCGCCATCAGCTCCTGCGTACCACCGTTGTCATTGCGGTGCGGCGCTGTGGACGCAGGATGCCAACGGAGCAACGTGCACGTCTCGTCTTGATATTGCCCTACGTAAGTGGACACTGCTGCTGCTGATCACGAAGCATGCGCGGCCACTCCGGCCTAGCAGCAGTTGCTACCTCACACGACACTACGGAGGATTAGCAAGACGAAATTCGCGTTCGCTCTCCAAGGAAAGTCGAACTCAGTGACGGAATTCGCGTTATGAGAAGGATTAGCAAACAGAATTCGCACATGCATGACGTTGACACGACGTACATGTACATTGTCTACAGACAGTACAGCGTGGTAAATTTATGACAGCCCTGACACGAATCTGCGATTCGTGTTCCGACTACTTTTCCGAACGAAAAATGCGAAAGTTCGCAGTGCAGTTCGCGAACTGAAAAATGTTTGCGAACGCGAACGCGAATTTCGTCTTGCTAATCCTCCGGACTAATGGCGTACAGGTCTGTATCACCGGTAGACGAACCGTGCCGCATCCATCATGCACACACTGTCAACTGGGCAGCAGCAGTAGCTGCGCAGAAAGGTGTACGCACCGATGATGCACGAGCTCCGTTGTCAACACGGCCTGCAGTCACAATACTCCCAGTGCCGCTGGTCAACTGGTGCCAGCACATTCCACGCATGCCACCATAGGATACCATTCAAAAACTGTCATGGCAACACCATCATCAACACCTGCAGCATTGGGTCAGTGGGTGATTCAGGGGTGGAGTAGATTGCTGGGTTGCTATCATGATGCCGCTAGCATGGTCGACCTAGAGCAGTCGAATCTCAACAAGTCGACGGCGACATCGACCGACTTCTTTCGATGGAACTTGTACGTCTTGGGCAGGTCAAACTTCATCTCCGCCACCACCTCGCACGCCACACCGAGCTGTTTGTCGGATAGCTGCTTGATATACTTGCGAGTGGCTGTTTTGTGTAGTGAGTACACCGCTCCGCGGCTCAGCTGTATGGCGCGCTTCAAGAACGCTATGTCTATGCCAGCGTTCGCCTTGGTGCCGAACGGCGGGTTCAGGAAGACCGTGTCAAACTGATTTTTCCAGCGCCTCCATTGGCTGCATCCGTCCTCCCCTCCTGCTGTCGCTGTAGCAATGGCTGTCGGGTTTGCGGCTGAGCTCGTAGTGCCCGGTCGTGCTGATTCCAGTTCACTCGCTGCGCAAGCCGCACCATCACCAACATCCGTCTCCTTACTGTCGCCTTTCGATCCAGTGACGTCGTCGTCTTCCGAATCGCTGGCCTCCTCCTCCTCCTCATCATCACCATCGTCCGAGTCGCTTGCATCACTCACTTCCACAGAGTCCACAGTGACGTCACAGCGAACCAGGTCCACGCAGTCCATTTCAAAGTCAAGTAGGTTCTGAGACGCCAGAGCCAGTGCGTCTTCATCGATATCGAAGCCCACGGAATAGGCAGCTTCCAGGCATCGTGCACCAATGGTGAACACGCCACTGCCGCAGCCCAGGTCGGCCACCATCTTGCCACACACATCGTCGTAGCTGTTCTCGGCCGTGTACAGAATGTGCGATGCGAGCTGTGCGGACGTGGCATACTGTTCAAGGTGCACTTTGGGACTCTGGAACGTCTCCACCTGCTGCAGAACGCCTTCAAGCTCCTTCAGACGCATGCTAGCTGTTAAAAAAACCCTGACGTACACTTGTTGGAGCTGCTCTCGACAACACTGGTACCTGGAAACTACTCGATTACAAGCGCGATGTGTCCGAAAAAATATTTGAAAATTTCAATGGCCCCAATAGCCACCAGACTCAATTCAGGTATGTCCTAAGTCGCTCCACAGAGCCAATACGTTATTGTCAGCAACTCATGTTGTCGGCCAAGAGAATCCCACGTATAGCCGCACAAAGAAGACACACTTGCGCATACATCCAAGAAAGGGCCAGTGCAAATGCAACAATTGCAAGGTTATTGAAAAAATTTAATGTATCAGAGCACTTTTGCGAAGAGCAAGCTTCCTCACGTTTTTGAAAGCGAATGAATGATGTCATCAAAAGCACTTTTTTATGTCATCAAGACATCATCAACAGTTCGCCGAACCTGGATTCAGTGCACGACATGTCGACACATCACGATACACCCCCCCCCCCCCCCCACACACACACAGTTCTTGGACATGGGCTGACTCTTCACCCACAGCCAGGGCCACAACTTTTAAAATACACAAGCACAACCCCGGTAGATTTATTCATATTCATATTTCTCTAGGGTAGATCTACCCGGCTGCACCGTCATGTGCGTGTTGTTAGCTTTTGCCTTTTGGGTGGATAAATGCCGGAAGAAAAAAATGGTATCGTTCTTTTTTGGTATGTTTCAATGCATGTTTGGTTTGTGGATAAAGAAATGGAGCAGAATTCAAGGAAGTCACCTGCCATAAGGTTTGTATGGTTCTGCCAATTTCACTGCTTTCCAAGCAGAATCTGCCAATTTTTTCGAGCATTGCCGGCGCCAAGGGCTAACACACATCCCTGTCCAGGCCGAAGAACTGGGCCAAAGTTGCAGACAGCATCCCGGGTAGATCATGATAGATCTACAGACTACTCGCATGGCAGACCTACACGTCTCCGGCCATAATACATTCTGCCTTGGCGGTGGATCCCTAGTACCGGTAGTACCCATGGTACCAAGAGCACATAAACAACTTGCTAGTACAGTACATTGTACAGTCTGTACTAGGTAGTGCTATAATAACCATCTCCACCAGTCTTCTCTGTAGTCTGCAAGTGGTTTAAAAGTATATTAGTAGGCGTGACCATGCAATTTACCGTGGTCTACTGAGTCGGACTGGGACGCTAACGTTTTTGATATGTTGGTTGGTTTTGTTTATTTGAATTCGCAAACCGAAGTGACTGAAGATGTCCAATGACAAGGAAGCGAATGAGATCCAAGTAACCCAGGCATGGGAAAACTTGGAGAGAGGGGGGAGGTATTGTGGTGAACAGTGCCAGTGGCAAGATCTTGTTGAGCAGGCTGGCTCACGCGGCCACTGTATCACGAAAGCTGTCTATGGAGAGGACTGGAGAAGGTACATTGTACATTGCAGTGACGCCAAAACGAGCCGAGTCACACGAGTGAAAGTAAGCCCAATCTGCAGAGAGTGGAGGACTGAGTTCCCGAGGAATATGCTACTGTAGTAGGTGCACTCTATGTAGTTGTGTCGGCTGGCAAGCGGTAGAGCGAGTGAGTGTTGCCACACTGGGTAGTGGACACTCTGAGAAAGAGCATGGTGAAAGACCACATTGTATCCAACCGTCATATTTCAGGAAAAGGGAGAAGCAAGGACAAAGAAGCTCGGCAGCAGCGCATCGTCACCAGTTGGGAAAAAAATATGCCCAATGATCATTCTGCTGAACAGCTCCGTAACCTTCGATGCTGCTTGCCCCAGCAGATCACAAACCAGGAATTTGCAGACGACATTGCAATTGAAGCCTCGGGCAGTTGCGAACAGCTGTGCTCTTCTCTAAGCACAGCCATCACTGGCCTGTCGCAGTGGTTGGAGGACCGCGGACTAATGCTGAACCAAAAGAAAACGCAAGCTCTGTTGATTACCCCAAGAGGCCCAGCCCCTGACACAGATAACATTCGAATTCGCTGTGGGAATGCAGCCCTTGCAGTTGTGGAACAAGCGCGGTACCTGGGCGTAATGGTAGATGGGCAGCTCTCCTGGGAGCCTCACGTCAATCACACAATCCAGCAGGTGCGGAAGTCAGTAGGTGCGCTGTGGCGGAGCCGCCGAAGCCTCACCCTGGCGTCAAAGATCCTGTTTTAGAGGTCGATGATCCAGGGTAGGTTGTCGTACGCTTCCAACGCCTTTTATCCGTCACTTCAAATTGGCAACATGGAGCCCCTCACACGTCTAACGAAGTGCGCTATCCGCGGCTTCTTCGGTCTGCCACCGTGGTCGCGCACGAGCCCGATCTTTGAACAGCTCCGCCTCACCACCCTGGAGGACATGTTTAACATTAAGCTCCTCATCTTTGTCCGTCGTTGTCTGTTCTCCCGAGCTAGCTCCCTCTTCACCAGCTTCTTCGTGAGAGTTACTGGTGACCGCACTCGGGGAGCAGCACATCACCTCGTCGAGTACCATTTTGGCCCGGTCCTGCGGGTCGAGCGACCATGCAGTTCATCGGCGCAGTCCTGTGGAACCAGCTCCCGCCTGATCTCCGTTCCGAGCCCAGCCACCTTCAGTTCTGTGCCCTGCTAAAAGCGCATCATGGCTCCGTCTAAATGCTTTTCGGCTAGTGTGTTTCTGTGGTATAGCGTACTGAAGAATATTAAACGTGTTTTTGCAATAATTATATGTATGAAGCTATTTTGTATATAGTATGTTCCCTTTCCGTTTTTGCTTTGGTGTAGCCCTGAGGTTGATTGCTTATTTATTTCTACCCTTCCTCTCTCCATTCTTCTGCCCCCCCCCCTCTGTCTCTCATTCCTTCTGTCGTCCACATGTATCAAAGGAGGCGAAATCGCCTGTTTGTGGTGCGACGTTAAATAAACTTCTACAACAACAACAACAACAGCCAGCAACCGGCTTTAGCCTTTTAGGAGGGTCGAAGAAGCCACTAGTTTCGTGCAAGCAGACATACAGACTGCTACCCCTGGGCGGACAATGCCGGCAGAAAACAGGCAAATTCGCAAATGTTCTGGTATGCTTCATGCGTGTTTCGTATGTGGATAAAGAAATTGGGCAGAATTCAAGGAATGCCATAAGGTTTGTATAGTTCTGCCAAGTTCAATGCTTTTCGAGCAGAATCTGCCAATTTTTCGAGCATTATTCGCCAGGGTTACCCTGGCAGATACATGTACAACAGTTGTGGTGTTTCACACTGGTTGCTAGTGTTTGCTACATGTGTAGCGGGCCGCAGTCTCTCTCCGAAGCAAATCCACTCGGGTCTCAGTGAACACACTGTAGGCATTGGCGGATAATGCTCGAAAAGGTGGCAGATTCTGCTCGAAAAGCAGTGATATTGGCAGAGCCATACAAACCTTATGGCGGGTAATTCCTCGAATTCTGCTCCATTTCTTTATCCACATACCAAACATGCATGAAACTTACCAGAAAAAGTACCGAATTCTGCCAATTTTTCTGCCGGCATTATCGATCCGCAAAGGCCTAATAATAATAATAATAATAATAATTTAAACTCGGATGTTGAGCCAATATAGTTATGATAAAGAAAGGAAAAGGACAAAATGTTACGAGTTATGACAACTTGAACTGTCCACCAACGTAACCAGATCTTATACAGTCGACGAGTGCGATAAAATGGCACAAAACTGACAAGGAGTACTGAGACATTGGGCAACCTGACACCTAGCTCCAACACTTCTCCAAGGCGCAAACCAACAACCTTCCAACTTGGAAGGCTCAGGTTCGGAAAGGTCCAAGAGGGGAAGGTTGTTGGTTTGCGCCTTGGAGAAGTGTTGGAGCTAGGTGTCAGGTTGCCCAATGTCTCAGTACTCCTTGTCAGTTTTGTGCCATTTTGTCGCACTCGCTGACTGTATAAGATCTGGTTACGTTGGTGGACAGTTTGTGATAACTCGTAACATTTTGTCCTTTTCCTTTCTTTATAAATAATAATAATATTTGTGTGTACAGAAAGATAGTATAATTGGGTTGAAATTGTTCAAGTAACGTGTCGTGTTTAGTGCGGCCAAGCTTGGCCGTTAATGTTCTAGGTGTACTGCTGTTATGTGTTATCACGTTGTTTTTCCTTCCTTTCTCCTTTGTTCATTTCTCGCTTTGATTGTTAAAATAATACTTGTAATAATAATACTTCAAGTAATAATAACACAGATACGCGTACAACGAAGAACATTCTCGAATACCTGGGTGATGCACGAATTTTGATAGTGCTCACTTCCGTTAATCGTTTTTCTTTGTAATTTTCCATTCATTTTCTGCTTTAATTCATATTTGCTTTGTTTTCCTAGCTTACTTTTGCCGTGGCTGGCTCAACGCCCTTGTCTCAGGGGATTCTGTCCCTGCATTAGCTATGCTTGTCACATGCTATGAGATTGTGTCTAATAATAATAATAATAATAACAACATGCACAGCCGTGCTATACATGCTTCCGCTGCTGTTCTCTAAAAGGCCTATTAAACACACTGTTAATTATTACCGTATTACTACTGAACTAAACTGAAGACTGAGCACATACAGTATGAGTAAGCAGGGTGATTCACGCTGCCACGCTGCCAGGTCAGACATGTATGAGCATGAAAAGAACAAAAAAAAAGCATTGAGGGAACATGAATGCACTTACAGACTCAGTAACACTTTAAAACTGCAATTGCATATTTTCACGCCTTCATTGGCACCTCAAAGGATTTATACAGTTTTTTTGGTAAGGGTTCAAACAGTAAGCAAGTGATTCAGTGAGCAGATTCACACTCAGGTCACGTTGTAGTTGTGTGAATGTACGTGATGGAGAGTCACCACTGACTCACCAGAGTGCCCACGCTACACAATACTCAATAGTACACCGTTGGCGCTCTGGTGGTTTAGTGGATTCGAGTGAGTGTGTGTGTGTGTGTGCCATTTTTATGACATTATACTGTAGTATGTAGTGAAATCAATCAGTTACAAGTCTCTGGTGTAAGCACTCGTCATATTTGAAAAAAAGTAACTATTATGTTGGCAAAATGTACTCGGATGGTGAGCCAATCAAAATAATTGTGAAAAGAAGAAGGACAAAATGTTAATGTTATTGTTATGTTACAGTTGGCCATAACTCGTAACATTTTGTCCTTCTTCTTTTCACAATTATTATGTTGGCATTAATTAAATATTATTTTGGCAAAAAAAGTGAGTGTGTGTGTGTGGTGTGTGTGTGTGTGTGTGTGTGTGTGTGTGTGGTGTGTGTGTGTGTGTGTGTGTGCGTGGATGTGTGGTGTGTGTGCGGGCGTGTGTGCGGGCGTGCGTGTATGTGTGTCTGTGTGTGTGAAGTGTTGTGCTATTGACGTACATGTACATGAACGTATCACCACAATCATGACCGAGGGACCTCGACGTCTGTTCTCACCGTCCTGGCGTCCAGGAGCGACACTGACCCACGCTGCTATCTGGTGTTCACGAGGTGTTTGTCGAGCTGGAAACGGAGCGTCTCTGTAAGTTTGTATCCCTGGTGATGTTTGTGCCTTGAGAGCACTATACAAGTAGTGCTCTTCAGGCACAATCTTCCTCAGCCTACTCAAGCTCAACTGATGAGGGGTGAATTCCCCGAAACACTGTGTATTGAGCAGGGAGTGGTGCTTTCTTGCAGGTTTGCCGAGTGGAAGGTTCGATGGACTTCTCGTGTGCTCTGGACGACAGTCGTGAGTCAGTCAAGTGTCAAGTCAAGTCGGTGGAATAGCGCCGGCTCCGGTACGGGGAGAAAACCCTTTCTTACAATTTTGTTGGCACTAAAATAATGTTGGTCCCAGTTTACACCATAAACCATAGTTAAACAGGTCACAACGGGTGCGATGCAGCGCAGTGCTACACTAGAAGACTGCTCCTTTGCGAGCTTGTACACCATTGCAAACCTGATGATGGCAACTTTGCTGGAACGCTGCAAAGTTGGCCGTTTAATGGGAAGGAGTTTGATGACTGCAGTGGTTTTGGGAAAGACCCGCTCTGCCCTCAACGATTTTCCAGATATGAAGCTGCAGGATGCCCTGCTACACTCTTGCTAAGAAAATGTTTACGATTTTGTTACAGAGAGCGAGTGTGCAGAGCAGGAGGGACCCATGCATATGACAACTACCCTGATCACCTGATTTCAGTTCCACCACCAGGCACCAGCAAATCGACCAGCACCAATACCACCTCCACCGCTAATAGTACATGTACATGTGTTGTAAGTACCGGTACTATCCTGTAATTGGGTCATGATTCGTCATTGCGAATACCGATAATTGCGTCTTTTGCGCTTTGCGGAGGTCACCGGGAATCACACTGACATCATGCATGTAACTCTTGCAACGCTAACTGCTTAATTGTTCTAAAATGGGTCGTCCGAACAGGTGATGATACAGTCATGTTGTTAGATTGACAGCATGAAACAAAAAGGTGGAGGACACTGTGTTCGGAAACAGTGACCGTACTACAACCATCCACGGTTGATAGAGCCCAGGTCCGTTGGGACCATCTGAACTAGGCATATGCGGAAAATTGGCAGAAAAATTGGCAGAATTCGGTACTTTTTCTGGTACGTTTCATGCATGTTTGGTATGTGGATAAAGAAATGGAGCAGAATTCGAGGAATTTCCCGCCATAAGGTTTGTATGGTTCTGCCAATTTCACTGCTTTTCGAGCAGAACCTGCCACCTTTTCGAGCATTATCCGCACACCCCTAATCTGAACCATATTATGGGTGTTGAACCCGGTTCTGACCCTCATTATGCTAGTCAAGGTTTATCTAAAAATTGTACATGTGCACGTAAGCTGGTTACCAGTCGAAGTCCTTACACACGCCAGCTGCAGCCAGATCACTTCAGGTACATGTTTCAGGCTCGTTGGCTTCATTTTTTCTCTGTGCCGCGCTGATGTCGTGACGAGTCCACAAAGGACGACACAGCATGCTGTCCACAGATTAGGTACATTAATATTGGCGCATCAGTAAGCCCCTCATTTACGCAGGGATGTCCAGGAGGTCTACAAAATTAATGGTGAAGTACATGTAGTTGCAAATAGAGGTGTCCGCAATCCTGATTTTAGGGTGTTCCTGACTGCTCTCCCTCCTAGATGTACGATGCGCTCCCCAGCATTCCTAGCACGATATCGTTCCATTCCATTTCTTTTAGAATATTTTCTTCGTATAGTCGCACACATGTAAGAATGCATAGTTGCCATTTTTGTGGTGCGACTTTAAATAAAAGGACAACAACAAAAACAACAACAACTACATTATTTCTTTAACAATTAATGGTTCGCGTGAGACTCGTTTACAATTATAGACCCAGTTTTCCGCATCAGCTGGAACGCCACCATCCTCCAGAGTCAAGGTGAAGATGCTGTTGTGGAAGCAGCTGTGGAGGATGAGTAGATCAGAGCCACCACCAAGTGGTTAAAGACCACATTTTGGCGGCTATTAAAACGATTCAATGGGCATGGGTATAGAAGTGAACGTGGCACTTGACAGGTTGTGAGAGTTTAATGGCAATACTGGTTGAGACCTGATTCATCCTCGGCCCCTGTGCCTCTGTGCCCTTCCTTGTCAATAGAGTGTATTGGTTTCTTTTAAACGCTTTTTACAGTGAGTGTAGAAACTCCAGGGGAGCTCCCAAGTTCGCTTCAGAGTCGAACTAGGTTCTCTGTCAACTCGCTTTAGCCATGCCTTTCTGTAGCGCGCATTTCTTTACCATGGCCTCCAACCTATTCCAATCAGCGGAGTTGTTATTACTTGTATTGCTGGCTTTAATTTGTGGCATCCATGGAGTTGAGCGTGGCCTCATTCTCTTGGCAGCGGAAAGAGCGTTTCAAAGAGCCCTGGATTGCCAAAATCAAGCAAACAGAACGTAAGGTATGGTGGAAATGGTGGAGTGAACTGCAATAGCATATTTTCACGCGTTCAATGGCACCTCAAAGGGTTAAAGTGGAGTATAAAAACAAGCTTAAGCCTGATAACAATGGTCCCACTCTGCTGGTAGAAAGAGAAAAGAAGAAAAGGAAGTACGAGTACTGGAAAGGGGAACTTCCCTTTCATTCCATCCACCCTTCCAGGCAACTCCCTTGATAAGTATCAGTTTACTTCTGGAGCATCCTTCAAATAAAGTCAGAACGAATGAACGAATGAACGAGCAGACAAACCGGACAAAGAGACGAAACAGATACGAGCAAGGCAGCAGGGTAAAGAAGGAACTCGTACACCACTGACTGAGTGCGTGAACTTGCACTTGTGAACGCCACCGTGCATGGCTGATTGACCTGCTGTTGTGGAAGCAGATTGGGATCGTGCACCCCAGGGGCTCGCTTCATTCTGTAAGATAATGCTGTAGAAATGGAGAGATTCGATTGTTAGGAGTGCACACGGCATGGTCGCGCCCATGGTTACTCCTACATAAACATCGTTTCTAAAGCCGTCCCTGAACATGCACTTGTGGGGTAATTTTATAATGAGACGACGGGAGTGCACCCGGGGGCAGCTTATCAGTCATCTCGGCATGCGCTGTACAGGATTTCGGCGCCCCATTAACAACATTGCGTGTAAAGTAACGAAATTTAATGGCCACGTTTCTACAACGCGACACTTCCATTGAGCAACAGCAAGAGTACGTAACTCTGGGGGTACTGTATTTTACTCTTGGTTATAGTAATAACATAACTAGCCACATACAACGGCAACTTCATTAAAAGTACGCTTGCGGCAAATCCAGACCATCACACATGAAATTGTCACAACTTACAGTGATGCTGATCATGATGATGACCGGGATGATGGTGGAATGCAAATTCCTACTGTTGCAGTGGTATGATTGTGGTGCTGCTTTCGCTCCAATGACGAAAGCAGACTAATCTCAACGCACATGCGGTCCAGCGACAATCATTATTCTTCACGACATCGTGCTCAGAGGAATGCATTTCCTGCCATCTCTCTGGACTCCCTTGTTGCCTGGGACTTGGACGTCTGCGAGTCGCAATTGTACTTCGGCGGTATCAACTTCCTGCAACGTCCATTCCGGTGTGATAACAGATAAGCCAAGACCTTTCCAAGCCTAGAGTCCTGTACACTAGTTTGCAATATCATGTACATATACGTACATATACATGTATGTACATATACATGATTGCACATGACTAATAAGTTATTGTACTTGGGAAGGGTGTAGGTAGATCCATTGGGCATTGGCTTTGTGAAGTGCACAGGACAGGAGGTCGGTCGTCGGACGATGGGGTGTGTAAGGCGAGTTGCATTTACCATGTCACAGGTGGTCCTGGCTACATGCATGTTTGATGCACTTTGAAGTATGATGAGTTTTGGTGTGTACAGTCGTGGCCAAAGAAATCCGACCTGCGAGTCCAAAGTTCATGTCGCGCCAAGTTTCCATTTCAATCACATGGTAGATGTCCATTATGCACGGTTCAAACACCGAGGGCCGCAGGAGTCGCATGCGACTTGGCGCTGCTTTCCGCTAGGCCATACATAGGCTCGCTGGACGGATTTCTTTGACCACAATCGTAGTCTTGCTACATGTACATGTAGCAAGACACTGTATCAATAATTCGCATCAAGAGTACATACCGCGTATAATTATAGTGGACTCTTGCCGGCATGAGTACGAGTTAAATGCTGTTTTGTGGCAGAGTCGACTGGAGTGCTGGTGGTGGCGTGGTGGCGCGTCCAGGGCCGGGCGAGAACCAGTCCACATGCGATCGATCGTGTGGACGCCCCAGGAAATCATTGACATTGTCACCTCGGCCGGCTAGACTACAACAAACCGTTGCTACTTTACAACAAGTGTAGATCTACTGTACAGTGCATTACTACTTCGTTATCAGACGTAATTATCGTGACTGGCCGGCCGCACTTCGACTAATAACGCATCAGCACACAGCGCGCGTAACCCACTCCAATCACCTGAAACGTACGGTACTTCGCTGGAGAGAGGAGGCTAGTCAGAGCCGGATGTGCAGATCCGCGAGGCACACAGACTTGCTTGTATAAAAGTGGAAGTCATCACCACGAATCGACGTCTTTGTCAGAAGGCAAGCATTTTTCGACCGGAACAACCTTTCGGCAGAAGTTTCGGCACTGCGGCATCCGGATAAGGCGAACCTATTTTCAGTTTTTGCCAGGGCAGGATCGTCATAGCCTCTATCCACACACGACCATCGGATTGTGAAGAAGGAACTGAGCAATGGCGGGTAGTTCACAGGTACTATGGAAAGACCTTGGCCGGCTGCTGCCGTTGGTGGTTGTCTTATTGGCAGTGAGCACAGTTGTCAAATCGACGCTGTCCAGCGAAAGCAACAGTATATCTCAGGTGGAGACAGAGAGTGACGCACGAAGTACCAAGACTGGCAGCCGCTCGAACTCGCAAGTGAGCCTCCGATCGCCGTGGAGGAGGAGGGCGCCTTCGAAATGTGAGTTCATGATCAGTGTCATGCATGAAGACAGAGCTTGCATGTGTGTGCTTTGTGCTTGTGTGTGTGTGTGTGTGTGTGTGTGCGCGCGTGTGCGTGTACGTGCGTGTGTGTTTGCGTGTGTGTGTGTGTGTGTATGCGGCAAGCGGATGCGACTACCCGCGCACCTGGAGCGTCATCGAGCGTCGTGTCCTCTCTCTCTCTCTTCTCAAGTTTCCGAGTGATGGGATCACGTGACCCTTCTGCGGCAGTGACTCTACAGGACAGGACAGGACAGGTGTGTGTGTGCGTGGGTGTGTGTGTGTGTGTGTGTGTGTGTGTGTGTGTGTGTGTGTGTGTGTGTGTGTGTGTGTGTGCTTGTGTGCATGCGTGTGTGTGCAAACTCGCAAAGCTGTTTAAAGTGGCAATACGGGTAGAATGGATGTGCACAGTTTGAGTATTCCTATCTTGAGAAAGGGTAGGGTATGAGGTTAAAGAAGAGGAATAGTGTTGTACATACTGTGTATTGAGTGAGTCACTTAGAACTTGGCTAGCTGAGCCGCGAGAGCATGAGATTCTCAATCTCTGGGTCGTGGGTTCGAGCCTCACGTTGGACGCCAGTGCTGCAAAAGAAGGATCCACGGGCTGGATTCGAGCCCAGCACCGCTGTCTTTCAGGGACAGTGTCCTACCGAATAGGCTACCGGAGATCACACACGTACACACTCGTGGTTCCATCTTGCAACACTGATTGTGTGTGTTGCTATGGCAATGCTGATGTTATCCCTTTCTTCTTGCAGTGCGCAAGTTTTACTGCAGGCGGAGTACTGGAGACTGCCAGTGCAATCCCGGCGGTGCCTATCTGTGCAAGATACGTAGCTTCAAGTTTGTCAAGCAGTGCAAAGCCCTGCTCGCTAACGGTAAACTGCAGTGTGAATATCCCGGTCGTTGGAATTTTAGCGACTATTTTAATCAGGTTACGTGTGTTGTTGTTGTTGTTGTTGTTGTTGTTGTTGTTGTTGTTGTTGTTGTTGTTGTTGTTGTTGTTGTTGTTGTTGTTGTTGTTGTTGTTGTTGTTGTTGTTGTTGTTGTTGTTGTTGTTGTTGTTGTTGTTGTTGTTGTTGTTGTTGTTGTTGTTGTTGTTGTTGTTGTTGTTGTTGTTGTTGTTGTTGTTGTTGTTGTTGTTGTTGTTGTTGTTGTTGTTGTTGTTGTTGTTGTTGTTGTTGTTGTTGTTGTTGTTGTTGTTGTTGTTGTTGTTGTTGTTGTTGTTGTTGTTGTTGTTGTTGTTGTTGTTGTTGTTGTTGTTGTTGTTGTTGTTGTTGTTGTTGTTGTTGTTGTTGTTGTTGTTGTTGTTGTTGTTGTTGTTGTTGTTGTTGTTGTTGTTGTTGTTGTTGTTGTTGTTGTTGTTGTTGTTGTTGTTGTTGTTGTTGTTGTTGTTGTTGTTGTTGTTGTTGTTGTTGTTGTTGTTGTTGTTGTTGTTGTTGTTGTTGTTGTTGTTGTTGTTGTTGTTGTTGTTGTTGTTGTTGTTGTTGTTGTTGTTGTTGTTGTTGTTGTTGTTGTTGTTGTTGTTGTTGTTGTTGTTGTTGTTGTTGTTGTTGTTGTTGTTGTTGTTGTTGTTGTTGTTGTTGTTGTTGTTGTTGTTGTTGTTGTTGTTGTTGTTGTTGTTGTTGTTGTTGTTGTTGTTGTTGTTGTTGTTTCAAATCTTTATTCTCACGATAGCCAGTGGCCAATAAGAGATAATAGTGTAAGAAAGGAGAAAGAGTGAGGAAGAATTGGGTGGGCAGGGCCTAGGGGTTAATGACTACTTAAGTGTACGGGCAGGGGTGGTCGCCACACGAGCATACAGAGTTGCGTACTTAAGTGTACGGGCAGGGGTGGTCGCTACACGAGCATACAGAGTTGTGCAACAGCAGGGATATCTCGGATTTGAAGGGAGTACGAGAAGGGATTTCGCGAAGCTGGGTGGGCAGGCAATTAAAGTAATGAAGGGCCTTGTACAGGGGAGAATGGAGACAGTGGTCAGTCCGCGGAGTTGGCAAGTGCCAAGTACGAGAGCGACGTAAATTATACGAAGGTTGCACGTTGCTAGCAGTATGCAGCGAGAGTATATGTGGTGGGGCATAATTGTGGCGCAGAGAATGCGCGAAGAGTATATGTTTAACTTTAAAGCGTGAAAATAATGTTGGCCATTTGATGCGATGCAAAAGGTGGGAGTGTTCTAAGTGTGTGTAAAGGGGAAGGTGGAGACATATTCTGGCGGCTTTCCGCTGGAGTCGTTCTAGCCTGTCAAGGGAAGTGTGGGACAACGGTGTGAGAGCATTGCTCGCATATGAGAATATAGGTAGTATGTATGTCTGATAGATGTGAGATAAAGAATCACTGGTGAGTGTAGACCTTAGTGTAAAAAGAATATTGAAAGACTTGAGTGATTTTTTGACTATGTATTCAACATGCTCCGTCCAACGGAGGTCATGCTGAAAGATTATTCCGAGGTGTTTGTGTTTTTGTGCTACGGTAAGCGGACTATTCCTGAGGGTGATCTGGGGTAGCTGTTCAGGGGGGGGGGGGGGGGGCGGTTATTGTGGTAGAAAGGGAGGATGACTGTTTTCTTTGTGTTAACCAGCAGGTGCCATCTTTGAAGCCAGTCTCCAGCTGCTGTGACACTCTGTTGTAGGTTTCGGGTGCAGTCTTGAAGAGTTCTCGCTATGGAAATCAGAGCGGTGTCATCTGCAAACTGGCTACAGGTGGTGCTGGGATTCTCACATGCGTGTGGAAGGTCTATGGTGTAGACGAGGAATAGAAGCGGCCCAAGAACAGATCCCTGAGGGACGCCGGCAGGGATCTCGAGGAAAGGCGATAGGTCGCCATCCACCTGGACCCTTTGCCGACGCCCCAACAGGTACCGTCGGAACCACTCCAGGCCGGTGCCCTGGACACCATAGTGGGAGAGTTTTGCTAGAAGGCCTGCATGCCACACACGATCGAAGGCCTTGCTTAGATCGAAAAAGCAGGCATTGACGTGTTTCCCGTCGTCTCTCGCAGTGGAGAGGGTATGGACGAGACGGGCGAGCTGCTGCTCAGTGCCGTCTTTCTCGCGGAATCCGGACTGCTGGTTGGGCAGGTGGGGTGTGATGTGCTTGTAGAGGAGTTGATGTGCAATTTTTTCTTGGATTTTTGATGTAGTGCTCAAGAGAGAGATGGGTCTATAATTTGTTGGTTGGGTTGGGTCACCCGGCTTGGGTACTGGAGTAATGGTGGCATCTTTCCACTCCTGTGGGATTTCTCCGGTTTGGAACGATAGATTAAAGAGGGACGATAACGACGGTGCAAGTTCCTTAGCCGCTTCTTTGAGTAGGCGGTTTGGAATAGAGTCAAACCCGGGGCTTTTGTTGGTATCAACTCCGCGGAGGAGTTTTTCGACCTCAGCTTGAGAAGTCGAGATTTCTTGAAGGGGATTGAGGATGTCAGGGGTGGTGTTGATGGCTGGAGTTTTCTCATCCGCATTGGCCACGGACAGCTTGCTCTGTGAAATGAAGAATTCGTTGAGGGCAGCGGCTTTTTGTGCTGGTGTCGTTGCAGGAGTTGCTTGGCTGACGAGTTCGGGTATGCGTTGTTTTGTAGCTGTAGTTAGGTGCTTCATGAGGCGGTGTAGGGAAGTAGAGGAGGCTGTTGAGTTGTTTACGAAATCCGATTTAGCACGACGCAGGAGGGTGGTGACACGGTTTCTTTGGGCAGTGAACGTGTTCCAGTCGTCAGGCGAGCGTGAGTGAAGGTATATTCTGTGTTTTCTGTGCTTATCCTTGATCTCTTTCAAGAGGCCCTTTGATATCCATGGTCGTGCTGGCACGTTCTTCCTGTCCCAAGGGGGGTGAGTGCGAGTAACTTGGCAGTGTTCTTGGGCGATGCTCAGGACATTGTCGCGCCAGGATCGCCAGAAGGTGTCAACTGGGCGTGGGTCGTGTTGGTTTGGATGGTGGTTGAGATTTGTGCGTGAAAGGGCTTCTCGAAGAAGGTGGATAGTGCTGTCTGTCCATGACCAGAATGTGGTGCTTCTGGATCGTGGAGGGGAGTTGTTAATTATGGGGGGCAGTTGATTATTGATGTGGCCACTGATAGTAGTGTGATCGGATGCGCCAAACGGTGGAAGTGATTGGATATGAATATCATTGGTGTGGAGTGAGGAGATAACAAGGTCTAGACATGAGAGAGGTGTTTGTCGGTGGATGTAAGTAGGGAATCTGACATGTTGTGTGAGGCCGTATGTGTGTAGCAGAGTTTGTATGTCGTCCCCAAGGCGATCTGTTCTGTCTGTGGTGAGCCACGCACTGTTCTTGGCATTGAAGTCTCCAAGTAGTAGGAGGTCGTCACCTTCGGCTCTAGCGGTTTTGATGCTTCTTTCCAGTTCCGCACAGAAGAGGGTGCCATCGCTACGGGGTGGTCGGTAAATGTTTGCAACAACGAGGGAAAGGTTACCGTTGGAAATTCTCGTCCATATGCATTCTGCTGCTGTCATTGGTATTGTCAGTACCCTTGTGTTGAAACGTTCCGCTATGAACAAGGCAACACCACCACCATAGTCCTGTCTGTCAGCTCTGATCAGCTTGTAGCCTGGGATTGCATAGAGACTGTCAGGGTCTGATGTGTCAGCCCAGGTTTCCTGGACTGCAATGACTGATAGTTCGTTCTGAGATTCAGAGCACGAACGGGTAAAGGTAAGTAACTCATCCATTTTGTTGAATATGCAACGCACGTTGGTACTGAGAAAGTTCAAATTCACTGACATTGGTATTGTTTTTTTTGTTTTTTTTTGGGGGAATTTTATTTTTATTTTTTATGTTTTTGTCTTTTGGCTAGTTGTTGAAACTTATCTGGACTCAGTATTTCGGGTGTTTCCTCTGAGGGGAGGGCCATGTCCCATCGGCCTTGGCTTTCTCCTCCATGGTCGAATGGCCGTGGCTGTGTCAGCGACGACGAGGACCGCTGGGTATCCAATCCGCATCGCCAGAGGCAACCGTGGTGGGCCCCGTCGTCGTGGCCTGCCCCAGTGCCTGTAGGCGGAGGGGTGCCGGACATTGGGGGTGTACTGGGAGCGATTACCTGCAAGCTGGAACTCTCAGCTACCTCAGTTTGGTCGACAGAGGATGGAGTATTGCTCTGTATTTCCTTGGATTCCCCGTCGCTGGTTGTGTTCTCAGGCGCACTGGCGCTGTTCATTTCAGCGGTTTTCTGTGTTGCATCCTTGCTACTACTAGTACTAGTACTAGCAGGGGATCCGTCGGGTGCAGTGCTCACCTGTTCGGCCGCCCCGTGCGTACAGTTGAACTGTGCGCGGGCTCCCTGTTGAGCTGCGCTGGCGTACGAGTGTGAACCCTTGGGCTCTGTGCGCGTGCGTGCTGAGCTGGTGGATTGATTTGAGCTCTCGGGCTCCGCGCTGGGGTCCGTGTTTGTACAGCTACTACCTGAACTAGCACTCACAACAGCCTCACTACCTCCTGCATCGGGCGCACTTGTACCCGAGCTCAGTTGTGATCCAGGGAGTGCAGCCGAATTGGTGCTCTGTGTATTTGTGGGTGGTTTGTTCGTGGGCCGCTTGCTCGGACACGATCGAGCAAAGTGCTCCCCCATGCAGATCCTGCAGGTGGCCCTCTGGTCCTCGTGACGGACACGAAACTGGTGCTGGTCGGCTGTGCGGACAAATGACGGAACTTGCCGACATCCCTCCTTCAGGTCGATGGTGGCGAATCGCATACCTGTCCCTACAGTAATCCCCGACGGGGTTTGAATTTGACCATGGCGGATGTCTCCCTGGATCTGGCCAAATGCAGCCAAAGCACTGCAGATAACGGTATTCTCGATCCAGATCGGGACATCAAAGATATGGAGTTGTAGTTGTTTGGTGAATGCAGGGCGTACAGAGAAATGGCTGTCGCCGATAAAAAACCCGTGCCCCAGCAGTGCGTCAGTCTGAGTAGCAGATAATAACGTTACCTTTGTGAGGTTGGAATTGGTGTTGTTGTTGTTGTTGTTGTTGTTGTTGTTGTTGTTGTTGTTGTTGTTGTTGTTGTTGTTGTTGTTGTTGTTGTTGTTGTTGTTGTTGTTGTTGTTGTTGTTGTTGTTGTTGTTGTTGTTGTTGTTGTTGTTGTTGTTGTTGTTGTTGTTGTTGTTGTTGTTGTTGTTGTTGTTGTTGTTGTTGTTGTTGTTGTTGTTGTTGTTGTTGTTGTTGTTGTTGTTGTTGTTGTTGTTGTTGTTGTTGTTGTTGTTGTTGTTGTTGTTGTTGTTGTTGTTGTTGTTGTTGTTGTTGTTGTTGTTGTTGTTGTTGTTGTTGTTGTTGTTGTTGTTGTTGTTGTTGTTGTTGTTGTTGTTGTTGTTGTTGTTGTTGTTGTTGTTGTTGTTGTTGTTGTTGTTGTTGTTGTTGTTGTTGTTGTTGTTGTTGTTGTTGTTGTTGTTGTTGTTGTTGTTGTTGTTGTTGTTGTTGTTGTTGTTGTTGTTGTTGTTGTTGTTGTTGTTGTTGTTGTTGTTGTTGTTGTTGTTGTTGTTGTTGTTGTTGTTGTTGTTCACTTATACTAGTTGTGAAATTATCGACCACAACTAAAAACTACGCGGTCTTCAGACCCCTGTTGTGGCACGATTTCCTGGCCTTTTCGTGGAGACAACTAGAAGACTGTATTTACTTATTGGTTTCAACCACACTCTCAAATCAACCAGAAAACAACCAACAACAACGATCGCCAAATCGCTGTCATCAGCAAAACGTGCCCGCGTGCGTGCATTGGCTTACGTGTACTGCAGTGTGCGTGCATGCATATCGAAGTGTACGAGTAGAAAAGCAGAATGATCATGCATGATGCATCGATGAGTCATACCACAACGTAACCATGGATATAAATAATGGCGACGCGATGGCGACAGCAAAGTTCCGCGTACAAAAGCGCAGGTGCAATAAGGAAAAATCAGAGTGCAGAACAAACAGAAATTCAAATCGAAAGGAGATAAATATTGTGGAGATGAAGCAAATCAGTTTGGTCTGTCAGAGGGTGCTTGCGCCCAGAGACAGGGTGACAGCAAACCCTGTCAGAGAGAGTCAGTGTACAGAATAGGAATACATAGAACGCAGCACGCAATGGAGTTGCTGTGGAGAGCGAGAATGCAAGCAACAACGTAAGTATTATCTATGCAAGTGATTATATCGGCGTATCCGACAAACACGCACACAACAAACACTGTATTGTAACAACACACTCGTAAATGATGTTATCCCAACAACACTCATTCTATTTCAGCGCAGTGTCCTGTCCAATCACACTCAAAATCACACTCGTAAATCTCGCACACTCCCTCCTTGACAATATGACAACTGACACTCATAAATCTCGCACACTCCCTCCTTGACTATTCAATAGTCAACTACATAATTACAACGCTAGAATAGAAAGATGTGACTGCTGGTGCACTGCCATACTCACAACCTGTTGGCACTGATAAGCTGTTGTCGCTCCTGCTGCGCTCGCTGAGCTGCAGCCCGACGTGGGCGTGTCTGCCGGGTGTCCGGAACTGGGCTGGCATCTGCTGCGTCCTCGACAGGCGTGTCGTCCGCTGCATCAGGCATCTGCTGCGTCGACTTTTCAGGTGTCGCTGCGGTTGGTGACACGACAAGCCGTTCAACCGGATAGAGGCGTTGAATCGGCCGGTTTAGCGTTGTCGGTCGGCCGCTCTTCGTTGTTGTGCGCACCACAGCTCCTCGGACACGACCATCCTCGCTTGGACGCAAGCTGTCTACGACTCCCAGCTTCCACAGGCCGCGTTGAACCCCGTCTTGGTGAATCACCACAATGTCACCCACGGCGATAGTATCAACATCGGTGTGACGTCCGATACGGTGGCTGTTCCGGAGCTCCAGCAGGTACTCATTCTTCCACCGAGACCAGAAGTGACGCAGGAGTTCTTGCAGATAGGCATATCTGCGGCTTACAGGCACTTCGTCAGGATCGTCGGCGACCATGTCAGGTAGTGACAGAACTCTTCGGCCACATAGCAGGTGAGATGGCGTCAGCGGCTCTCGTACATCCTCCGTCGAAACGTGCGTCAACGGGCGCGAGTTTAGAATTGCCTCGACATCTGCGAGTAATGTCAATAGCTCGTCAGCTGTAATCTGCGCCGACCGCAGGACCTTCTTGACGCATCGCTTGACACTCTTGATGAGTCGCTCAAAGAAGCCACCCCACCAAGGTGCCTTCTCCAGATTGAACGTTCAACGGATGTTCTTGGCTTGCAAGTAGCTCTTCGTCTCCGGTTCCACATGGAGATCTCGCAAGAGACGTGCGGCTGCCTTGAAGGTCTTGCCGTTGTCGGACTTCACAACTGCCGGCACTCCTCGCCGCGCTACAAATCTCCGGAAGCTCCGGAGAAAGGTGGTTGTACTAAGATCGCTGACGAGATCCAAATGCACTGCTCGGGTGACTGCGCACGTATACAGTACCAGGTATGCCTTCTCCACATCTTGCGCTGTCCGCACATGAAACGGACCGGCGAAATCAACGCCTGTGTGCTGAAACGCGTAGCCGACCTGCGTGCGAAATTCACTCAGTGGAGGTGGCGGTGGTCCCGCGTACGGCTTGCCCTCCAGCATCTTGCAGAGTCTGCATCGGTGCAGCAACATACGCACGTACTGACGACCACGACATATCCAGAACTGAGCTCGTAGCTCCGTCAGCGTCTCTGGTACACCATTGTGCAGCACTCGCTCGTGGCAGTCAGCGACGATCAACTCGGTGACGTGGTGCCCGGGTATCAGCAGTACTGGGTGTTTCTGGCCTGCCGACAGATCCGCTGCCTGCAATCTTCCACCACACCTTAGCAGACCTGACTCATCTGCGAAGATGCCAAGCTGCTTCTTGGCCTTGGCGATGCGGTTGGTTGCGTCTGGTGCTGACTGCTGCACGTCAGCAATCCATAGCCGTTGCGCTTCATCTAGCAGTACCGTCTCTGCGGCTGCTTCGTCTCGTCGGCCTTGCACGAGCTTCACGAACTTCAACACGTACGCTGTAACTCGCCGCAACTTCTGATAGGAGCTGTACTGTGTGCAGTCCATAATGGCGCTGATGCTGCTGCTAGTTGCGTCGGTAGTCACCAGACTTGTGACCTGAGCTGACTTCTTTAACTCTTGCCGACACTCCTCAGGGACTTGCTCTCCCTCCGTGAGGCTCGTACCCGGTGGCCGCTCACTCTCTCTGAGCCATGCTGGGCCTGTTAGCCAGACCGACGTATGCAACTCGTCCGACGTAGCACCACGTGACGGAATGTCGGCTGGGTTCCAGGTGCCCGGGCAGAAGTCCCACACACTGACGTCGGTGAGTCGCCTGATCTCGCACACCCGATTGTGCACGAATTGCTTCCACTCCTGCTCCGTGTTGGTGATCCAACCCAACGCAACTCGTGAGTCGGTCCAGCAGTGAGTCGATGCTACCGTGATCTGCTTGTCCAGGGCTTGGCGTACTGTGACCAACAGACGGGCGAGCGTCAACGCTGCGAGTAACTCGAGCCGTGGGATGGTCTGTTTCGCTGTCGGTGCTACTTTGGTCTTCGCCATGGCGAACTGAATGGACACGGTCGCTGCCTCGATCCTCAGGTACACGACGGAGGCAAACGCGGCTTGTGAAGCGTCACAGAACCCGTGTAGCGACACTTTGGCGTCTGCTGTAGCGCCGCTGAAATAGCATCGTGGCATGCGCACTGGTGCTGCTCGCTGAAGTGCACTCATCAGGGATGCCCACTCGCGCTCCTGTTCGGTTGATAGCGGTGAATCCCAGTCCAGACCGGCGACATGTAGCTGCTGCAAGAATATCTTGAGCTTGACCGTGACTGGCGATACTATGCCGAGTGGATCGAACAACCGTGCCGCTTGCGATGAGACAGTACGCTTCGTAGGCCGTTCCTTTGCTGAGTCGAAGACTGACGCGATGTCCACCGTTATGCTGTCAGTCTGGCGGTCCCACGTGACACCCAGAACCTTGTCACAATCATGGGGCTGTACATTCAGTGATGCCTTGGCGTACGTGGAGTCGTCCTCGCACGCTTTCCCGGAGCTAGGGTGAACTGCAGCCGTATCTCCTTCTGTGTGGTTGATGTGCTCTTGCACAGCTGCGGAACTTGACGCAAATTTGCGGATATTGAACCCACCATCAGCCATGCGGACCTTGAGCTTCGTGTACAGCTCCACCGCTTCCTCGTCATCCGCTGCGCCGGCTGCCAGGTCATCGACGTACATGCTGCGGCTGATTTCATCAACGAATTCTGGATCCTCTTGCCGGTACTGCTCGAGATGATGTTTCAGTGTGGCGTTGAGGAGGAATGGACTCGATGTGAGCCCGAACATCACGCGAGCGAACCGGTACACCTGCACTTGCCGCTCGCTCGAGAACGGCCGATCCCACCACAGGAACCGCAGCGCATTCCGGTCGTGCTCGCATACGTTGAGCATGAGAAACGCCTTCTCAATGTCACCAGTCAGGGCAACTGGATAGCACCGAAAGCGGAGGAGGATGTCTGGGATGTGCTCCAGCAAATTCGGCCCGGAGTGGAGGCAGCTGTTGATGGAAGGATTCTTCCCTGCGTGTGCTGAGGCATCGTACACCACCCGCACCTTGGTGGTAGCCTTGTCCTTGCGGACCACTGCTTGGTGGGGAATGTAATGAACTTCACCCACCTCGCCGACTTCGTTTGCTGGTACCTCTTCAATGACGCCAGTTGCCAGCTGCTCTGCCATGACACGGGGATACTCACTGAACACGTCTGGCACCTTCTCGATCTTGTTGGTGAGAGACAATAGCCGCTTGTGGCTCAGTCCAAAATTGTCCGGCAGCACAGCGTGGACTTCTTTCCACGGGAGGCTCACAGTGTAGCGGCCGTCAGCAAACTTGATCGTCTCGTCGAACGCTGCTTGCACTGGGTTCCCATCCAAGGGCTGGATACCGAGAGACTCCAAGTCCCAGAACCGCTTAAGCTGCTGCTCTAGCTGCTCAGCCGTGACCGCGAACACGTGCGTTGCTGCTGAAGCTGGTGCTGATGGCTTGGGACAACCGGACAAAACCCAACCAAGCTTTGTCGCTATGGCAACCAGGGTATCACTGCCACGGATGACGTTGCCCTCTGTGAATTCCCAGTAGTGGTCTGCACCAATCAGGATGTCCACATTGGCCGCGCCAGTGCAATCATCAGCCAGTTGCAATGTCGAGAACGGTGCGAGCGACTCCGCTACCTCGGTCGGAAATTGCCGGCTGATCGGCGCGCTGATCAAGGGAACGGCTACTGCTGCCACTGACACTGGGCTCCCCTCCAGTGTAGCGATGCTTAGTCGCACGACGTCGACTTCCTTTGGCGACCCGTGCTGTGTGCCAAAACCACGTATGGCCAGCTGCTCCGTGTGGTCCGTCGGCAGGTCCAACTGTTGACGCAGGCTGTTTGTTACATATGACCGCTGGCTGCCCAAATCCAGCAAGATGCGGGCTTTGAGCTGACGGTTCGGGTCTTCCTGTGAGGCCACCGCTGCCTTGGCCGTCTGGAGTAGCGGTGCCGATGCCTGCGACATGGCGGAGCACGTTCCGGAGAATGTCTGCTGCCCGTCTGCGCAAATGGTGGTGTGATGCCGTCTATCACATTTGCCACATCGTGTCTTAGACATACACTTGGCTGCTATATGCCCTTTCCTTGTGCACACAAAACAGCGGCGCTGCTGGATCAACAAATCTTTCCGCTTGGCCACACTGGTTACAACGGAACATGACGCGGTAGCGTGGTCCCGCCCACAGTAGATGCACGCCATATTGTGCACTGTCGTGTTTAGTGATGCCGCTGTTGCCATGGCGCCCCGGCTTGGTTCTCTGGTGCCACTTTGGATGCTGGACACATAGGAACAGCGTTCCCTGGTTCTTATTTCTTCCCGCAACTGCCGCAGCACTTCTTGCAACGAGAAGGACGCATCACCTACGCCTTTGCACACATCCAGGCGCACCGCCTTTGGCAGTTTCTGCAGAAGAATTGGGGCGAACATGTCTCCATAATGCTCGGTCTTCCGACCCATGTTCTCCAGCGACCGCACGTGGTTCACTACACTGTCCAGCAATTTGCGGAGGCCCGACAGATCATGCTCATTGCTGATACCTGGCAAGTTCAGCAGGGCATCCATATGCGCACTGATTATACGCTGCGGATCTCCGTACCGCTGCTCTAGACACTTGACTGCCGCTGCGTAATTCGCCTCTGTGAGGCTCAAACCACTGATCACTGCTGCTGCTGCTCCGTAAACACTGCTACGTAGGTATGTGAACTTATCCGTGTCTGTCAAGCCGCTATTGGAGTGGATCAGCGACTTGAACACATCAAAGAAATGCTGCCACTCCATAGCGTTGCCACCAAACTTGCCGAGCTCTAGTTTCGGCAGCTTCACTCTGGCAGAGCTGCCACTGGCCGACACTGACGACAGCGTACTCAACTGTGAGTTGGACGCTGACGCCGCCACAACACTCTCTTCTGTAAGGGCAGCAAGCTTCTCAGTACTAGTATTATCACTCGCGGCATCCTCAGTGATCGGGTTGACTGCCTTTCCCGAGTCTGCAGTACCCTCTGAACTCTCTCCCAGTGTGCTCAGTGTACTGGCGCGTCGCTCATCACGGGTACGTGCTTTTTCCTCTGCTGGGAAATCCAATATACGGTCCAGTGTGCTGCAGAACGTCTGCAGCTTCAGTGTCCAGTCATCCGCCTCCATGACTTCCTCCTCAACGTCTCCATCACTGACGTCACACACTAAATCCAAGACCTCTGCGTCCAGAGCGGCCAGCAGCTCCCTCTTGCACGCCAGCAAATTGCGTGCATGACGCACAGACGCACGGACATCGTCGGCCAACACATTCAGATATCGAGCTTCGTCCACAACGTGCTGGAACTCGCCCATGCATCTCGTGCACGATCTCCGATGGCCCCCACGCACCCTGCGCTTCTTGCGCAAAACAAGCTGATCCTGCGTCTTTGCCGACGCGTCTACTGCTGGTTGTCTTGTCCCAGAGCTAGTGGTCTCACTCGTCTCTCTGGACTCCTCCTTCTCCTCCATGACTGACCAAATTTCTCGATTTTAAAACACTAATCGACTCTCGATCTCAAGCTCCACGATCCGGCTCGAAGGACCATGTGAAATTATCGACCACAACTAAAAACTACGCGGTCTTCAGACCCCTGTTGTGGCACGATTTCCTGGCCTTTTCGTGGAGACAACTAGAAGACTGTATTTACTTATTGGTTTCAACCACACTCTCAAATCAACCAGAAAACAACCAACAACAACGATCGCCAAATCGCTGTCATCAGCAAAACGTGCCCGCGTGCGTGCATTGGCTTACGTGTACTGCAGTGTGCGTGCATGCATATCGAAGTGTACGAGTAGAAAAGCAGAATGATCATGCATGATGCATCGATGAGTCATACCACAACGTAACCATGGATATAAATAATGGCGACGCGATGGCGACAGCAAAGTTCCGCGTACAAAAGCGCAGGTGCAATAAGGAAAAATCAGAGTGCAGAACAAACAGAAATTCAAATCGAAAGGAGATAAATATTGTGGAGATGAAGCAAATCAGTTTGGTCTGTCAGAGGGTGCTTGCGCCCAGAGACAGGGTGACAGCAAACCCTGTCAGAGAGAGTCAGTGTACAGAATAGGAATACATAGAACGCAGCACGCAATGGAGTTGCTGTGGAGAGCGAGAATGCAAGCAACAACGTAAGTATTATCTATGCAAGTGATTATATCGGCGTATCCGACAAACACGCACACAACAAACACTGTATTGTAACAACACACTCGTAAATGATGTTATCCCAACAACACTCATTCTATTTCAGCGCAGTGTCCTGTCCAATCACACTCAAAATCACACTCGTAAATCTCGCACACTCCCTCCTTGACAATATGACAACTGACACTCATAAATCTCGCACACTAGTATTTTACTTCACCAATTACACAGGCATGATTGCCTTCTCACCGTCCCATATGTCCGGTTCTCACAGAAAGATGAAGGAAATTGTATGAGGAAATGTATAGAAATAGAGTTGTGCATGCCCCGTCCTGTGGGAGGTTCACAGTTGAATGCATAGAGCTCTACTCATTCAAATTTGATGAGGCCGTTAGCGGGTTTAGCCGACCTGAGATACTCCCATGTTTCTCTGTTTACCAAAAACATTTCACACCAAAATGCATTTTTATAACAATATGGACATGTAGCTCCTGTGCATAGCATGTGGGTCGGAGAAGCAGTCCACCACTCTTATGCTGGGTCGGAGAAGCGGTCCACCATCTTATGCTGGGTCACAGGAAGCTCAGCTGCTACCCCGGTCATCTCCACATCAGACTGTCCTTGTAGCAAGACATCTTGTTGATATCCGTATTTGTTTTCCGCCCTGGCTATCGATTTTCTGTACTTGTGACTTGCAGCTGAGAGAGTTGGCACATGCTTGCAGCACTGTAAGTATGGACAGTGCGTTGTCACACCGGAGCGTGAAATCTTCTGCGACTGCGATGCTGAACATACTGGAACTTACTGTAATATCTCAGTCGAGCCGTCGTCCCCTGCTCGTGTTGGTGCTAGCCAGCAAGGCAAGTGTGTTTGATGGTGGGTGTTGAAGGTGGTCACCTGATCATGCGTGTGTGTGTGTGTGTGTGTGTGTATGTGTGTGTGCGCGCGTGTGCATGCGTGAGGGGTTGAGGGTAGAGAGAATTGGTGTGACATTCCTGGTTTTTGCACACACTTTCCCCCTGGGTCATCTCTAAATTTATGACGTTAATTAATGAAGTACTGATCTATCAGCATTGCGTGACGGTCTAAGACAGAGGGAACCTGGTTCTAGTCCTACTTAAAAGCGGATTTTTCCAGCCATGCTGCGGCGACTCACAGTTAATTGGAAATTCGTGGTCTGGCATGTGGGAAACAAGGAAACTTGCATGGAGGCAGCCGATAGGATTTTCGGTCTTTGACCACTGTGGTGGTGGGTTTCATCTGCTTATCTATCACTGTTCAGGGGCGTCGGACACGGTATGGTCACTACGGTATTGACCGTACCACTTTTTTCCCCATGTACCCGTGAATCAATAAACTACACTTATCTGGGATCTAAATTTCTAAAATTTTTGGCTCAGCCACCTCTCCCCTACGAGTAAATCGTACTTAGGATGGCTGACCGTACCACACTAAAATATCTTCAGACTCCCCTGTTGTTTTGGGAGCTTAGTCTGCGCCTTGATCCTTAAGGGGGGCAGCTTTCCTACGGATGCAGACAACTGTGTATAACCGAGTCCCTACGAGAACCTTAAAAATTTGTTTGTATTGATTCCCTTGTTTACTTTTGAAAATGCTGTTTTATTTAAATGTCGCAGATTCCAACCTTGGAGAGGAAGGTTGCCCTGAGCTACCGTGTCAAAATGGCGCTACGTGTCTTCACGTTGGAGGACGCCGCAGGTGCAAATGCACAGACGGCTACTCGGGAATGTCGTGTGAAGATTACACGTTTTCGCTGGCCGCTGATGGTAAAGTAACCGTTGACTAGCACTAGTTGTTGTTTTTATTGTTGTTACCGTGGTAGTGGTTGTTGTGGTGGTGGTGGTGGTTTGTGATGGTGGCAGCGGCGATGGTGATGGTGCTGGTGGTGGGCGTGGGGGGGGGGGGGGAGGGGGACATCATTATCCCTATTTAGACACGTTGTGTGAACATTGAGCGGGCATTCATGTACGGTATCTCCCCGAATGTAAGCCACACCGTTTACACTAAATCTCTGAAGAGGACTTACAATCGAAGTTGATATTCCACTTATGTCAATATTATGGAAACGATATGGCTCAAATCTGAAAATAGGGGCGCGTTGTATAATCGGGGAAGTACGGCATATGTCTTCGTGATTTGAAAGCAGAGAGCCATCCATAATAATATTCTCATACAGAGTGTAGAGCATGAACGTGTGAATGGAAGTGGACAGTGCCGGGCCATACTGCCCGAGCCCAACACATTTACCCTGACTGCTTGCTGTAGCCGAACCATGTGTTGCACAATACTGCCATCATACTTATTGCGTCAATGCACACTGTACACGATCTGTCGCAGATTACTAAATTGAAGCAAGGAAAACGGTGGGGCACAAGTTATGCATTTGAGTCCACCGACTAAACCAGGTTTTGAACAGTCAGACGTCTAACGCATAACTTGTGCCCCACCGTTTTCCAAGTTTCAATTTAAGATTTTCCTTGGCTTATAATCTAAGTACATTATATTATTATTTTATCATTCTTGTCATGTCCTGCAGAAATGACGATGGCCGATTGCGAGAACAACTGTGAGTTTGGCGACTGTGAGGAATGGGAAATCGAGGGAACCGACCACAGCTTTGCGAAATGCGCGTGTCATGGTGCCTACACCGGGAAATACTGCGCGGACGAGGGTGAGGAGGTTACAGAGCCGGAGAATCCTCAGCGGGATGACATACTTGGCGAGGAGGATGAAGGCTGTAAGTGAGGTGACTAGTATCTTCAGCATAACGCTCCGGGGCTGGTCTTTTGCTCACCTTGTCCATTTTTATCATTTACGAGTTCGGAATGTGAACTTTAGTTAAACAAAAAAAACAAACAAAAAAATGCTGCAGGCCGAAGAAAAAAGAAAAAGAAAAGAGGATTTGAACTTTTAAGAATGCTCTTCAGAGGTTACTAACAGAATTTGCTCAATTTCAATAAACCTTTAACGTCAGGCGAAATTACTGGTCAGTCGGCGTCACGCATTTTTCACAAAAAAATTGCGTTTCACCTGCTGGGAGAGTATGCGTGTACTCGAGTCTCATCCTGAGCACGTTTTTTTCTTCTTTTTTTTCAGCTCCAGTATAGCTGTATTTTTCATTGCAAAGCCGTCCTCGATTGTTGTGCTCGTTGTTCAAACGAAGTGGACATTCAATCATGAAGGCAGAGGACATAGGAGCCTGATTGGAGTTTCTCGTGGCATAGGACGGCCATACAGAGACACTTTGGGATTTTCTGAATATAAAATACCGTACGCACGATGCTGAGATCAATTTGTGCGATATCAAATTGTTTGTGATCTACCACATCGAGCAGAACGGGATCCAAACACAAGCTTACCGACGGTTAGGCTGCCGACCTGACTGGACAAATGATCCCTGGCTTCACCAGACGCCAGACGTCGGACACCATGTCCTTTGCCGCGATGCCCATCTCCAAAAAGAACTCCCGATCTTCGTCGTGAATAGGCTTGAAATACTCAATATTCAACCGAGATTCGCGGTCTCACCCTTTCTCAGATCGAATCATTTTTTGTTGTAGCAGTTGCAGGGCAGATCCCCGCCACTACTTCAACAGAAGATGGCTCCAAAGCATACCTGGAACAAGCCATATCGAGGTTGCAAGCCACCCCTCTCAGCACTTTTTTTGAAGAAATTCGAAATTTCAATGGTGGAAGATATACTATGAAGAGAATTTCAAAAAGTATATTTCGCGGAGCGATCGCTCAACCTACGTCATTCAAACTTTGCAGGATGGTTCAGACGTACATGCTAGGCATGGAACCACAGAAGATGATATCATAGCTGACACACAGAGTCACACACACAGCAGATTCGTGTGCACAGATACTAAATTAGTGGACGTCGTCATCTTCTTCCCGCTGATCTCAAATGTACGATGACGTGCTATTTCGCCTGACGCGAGATCCTCGATATGCCTTGCAAACGAGTAGGGAGCAATAGTGATTGTTGTCTGGATATTAGCACTGATATTCATATTCATTGCGAAATGGGAACCACTGACATTTCGAAATTACCATAACAGTCATATGTGTAATATTTTGGTGTGGCAAGCTCTCGTGATAACCGTTGTCATGCTGAACACATTGTTCCCAGGATGCCTGCTTAAAATAGAGGGTGTTCTCTTGATAATTTTGGATCCTTTCCATGTCAATGTCAGACTGTGTTAGTGCAATGAATCACTCCATGTGTGACATTTGAACAGTATTATCAAATGTTCAGCCCGGTAAGAATCCGACCCAAGGTGGTGTATTTTGCACACCCCAGCTTGCACGGTCCTTGACGCCCTGGAAGTGGTACGAATGTCGCATGGGCGTACACACATACAAGTCCAGTTTGTGCAATTGTAACTGGTCCAGGGCGTCAGTTTTGCACTTTCGGTCGGGCTTCACCTAGCGTAACTATGCTCTATGGCAGCAGTATTATTATTTAATGTACGAGTTCATACTTACCATCACTGTGCAATTCTTTGCCTTTGCCTGTGAGCTGTGATCATTGTAAATAAATTACAAAAAATACGCCTACGCTGTCCACACCAGTCTAAAAACGTAGAAAACAATTTCTGAACCAAACCGTTTCGTTCCCTGCTCACCAGTGGCTCATGCAGGGAATATGGCGAAATGGCAAAGACAGCAATTATTTTGTCAGGGAATGGGGGAGGGGGATGCAATATTACGCTAGACTGGTGTGAAAAGGCTAGCGGGTCAACACTAGTTTCTTGATCGTGCGCTCTCTGCTCAGTCACCGGATCGGACGGGTCGGTGTGTCGACACTCGGATTGTCTGAACGACGGTGAATGCGGCCACTTCAATGATGGTTCAATAGGCTGTCACTGCCTGCCTAACTACAGTGGCTCACGCTGCGAGGACTTCACTGGCCCGAGTAAGAATAATTATAAATTCTGATCATAGTTCTGTGCTGAATCAATACCCACTAGCTGTCAACAAGCTATGCTTTATATTGGCTAAGCCCCACTGATTTTGTCTTAAGTCGCCTGATGATTGGATTGTAAAGAACTAGGAGGAATTTCAGTATCTACCTGCAACCCTTCCTTGTTTGGCTGTTGGTGTGTGTAATGGCTAACGAGGGTAGCAGTGAGTCAGCTGTGAGAGCGCATGGAGGAGAGGAGAGGAAGAGTTCTTTACATTTTATTGGCCGAATACTCAGGCGAATAGTACCGTTCACCATTTGAAATTGATGATTGGATTGTGCCAAAAAAACTCTGAGTTGCGCCGAAACCTGTAAACCTCCTTTTTGCCTTTTGCGTGTAATAGTGCTCCACGCTATTGTGTTCAGCCCTCTCCGCAGGCAAAAGGAAGTTTCGTCCGTGTAAATTCTGATCATAGACTTGCATAGCCATGTTGGCGGGTTTGAGAAACAGACTGCAGGCATTGCTCAGCACTCAAGCGCATGTTAGAGAGACCGAGAACGCAGTCTTAGGACTTTGAGAGCCCCGCTTGAGATATACTGTACTTTGCCGGTTGTAAGTAGACCTTTCATAGTTGGGGCCTTGATCCCCCATTCAAGGGCACTTATACCCTGTTACATCAGGGCGTAGCTAGTCCCCTTTTAGGGGGGGGGGAGGGTCCATGGCCGCCTACGTGTAGGATGGCTGGTGCATGTCATTCATGGTCATTATGTGCAGGCTGAGCATAGGTCGAAATTTTCAGGGGAGTGCACGTGCCCCCCCCCCCCCTCCCGTTCCCCAAGCGGGCTAGGTGCCTGTAGAGTGTCCAGAACTGAATCAAAATTCTTTGTCCCTATACACGCTATACCACTGGACGTGCCAATGATGGACACCCGTTCTTCTAGACTTAAACCGATTCTTGACCGTCCGCCAACGCACACACCGCCAGCGGCACCAGCACACCCCACCGTTTAGTCCACTGATAGTCCACCGGCGAGTGTCTCGCTTGACTCAGCCACGGCAACGAGCGATGATAAAACGTGGACAACTGTGTACAGGAGGAGCGAGCGGCTGGGATTGAATACGGTCGCAGTCGCTGAACCCACTATGAGCAACATTAGCTGTGTAAACCATGGTCAACGGGACTGACAACACCCTCCAACTGCATAACCCACAGCCCCACCCACAGCATCTCACCTTCTCATAAACTGACCTCGTATTGGCGATGGTGCCATCGTGGGAATAAAGAATTCAACACACACAACAGACAACACAATGGGACCTGGACCACCCGGCGGTGACAATGACCTGATGACATCAGTATCTGATTAAAAAAAAGTATCAATCTGCCATTGCCAAACATATGTCCACTGAGAAGTCCCCAATGTGCTGATGTGTATTCTGATGATTTTTTTCAAGGGATGAAACGAGTACCGGTATATCGAATACTCGAGCGCTCGCTCAAAAACTTGAAACGAGCGAGTACTCGTTTCTCAAAGAACTCGTAGTATCCTATGTACAGTGTACTGTATGCATTTACATCGAGCACTTCTGTTACTCTGACTAGTACTGTACTGATCACCCATGCAAGCGCGAAATCATTGCTTGTCCCTACTTACCAGCAAAACACAGTAGTTCAGACTATTTTCTGCACTAGGCTGCAGGCAAGGCTACATGTGTATCAGGTGTAGTATGTTCGGTGTTACGAGAGTGTGTGCAGTGCATTGTTTTATGTTTTCAGTAAAATACTTGTACTCGCTCGAATACTCGCTCGTTTTTTCAAAGAGTACTCGAGTCCTCAATTTCGGCACTCGTTTCACCCCAATTTTTTCTATTTTGTCACGTGGTCGTTCTGATCGTCATTTGAAGGTTCTTAATCACGGGCCACAATGTACCCGGTTAAAACAGCTCCTTTTTGAAAATGTTTTCAATGAGTGATGTGTCGCTTTGTTTTGCGGCTTTAATTGGTGCTTTTCTCCAATGTCATGCAGTCGTATTTATCCAGCTTTTATTTCTTGTGTACTTGCATACTGGTATTAGTTTAGTCCCACAATCTGCGATAAAATGATCCACTGTAGCACCTACTCCACTTTTATGTTTATGTATCTATGTCATTCGGATCTTCCCAAGTTGTACAATGTACTGTTGAGATACCGAATTCAAATACATCAATACCGTACCATACCATACCAAGGTGCTGGAATCTGTTTATATTTTCACCTGGTAGCCCAACCTCTGCAGGCAGAAGCAGAACATAGTCATTGCCCCGCTGTAACTGTTATTTGTTCAAGCCACACCTTTGGCTTGCTCCTCTTCGTAGTGTCACCGTGTGAACTTGTACTAGTGTGTTGTGTGTGTGTGTGTTTCGCTTGGTCTCACACTCTTCTTGGCATCGTGTTGCTGCCTCCCGCATTGCAACTGATTTCTCACCTGTAGCAGCTTTATTGTCTGCTACCATGAGCTGCTTTGTTCATTCTATATCATCTACCAGAACTAGTCACCCATGAATTGTGGAGAAAAACGCAAGTGGCGACTTGGCAATGCAAGTGACTTAAAAAATCACTTTTTAAACCTCTAATAGTACGTTCCAGAAACTTACCGTGGTTGGTCCCCCCCCCCCCCCCCCGTAGGGAAAAGACCCAACTGTGTCATCAGGATGCGTGGCACGTGTTGTGAGCTGTCCTTCGAGTGAAACACTTGTCAATGCCTTCTAGGTTCAGCCTGGTTCATTAGCTCAGATGGCTAGAGCATTGCTCATGACAAGCAAGGTCCCTCTAGTCCTGGTGGGGCTGGTGTTTTCTCTCGCTTTTCTGGCAGTTCACCCCCCCCCCCCCACCCACCCTGACTGCTCACCTTGAATTTGAAGTTTATCCCATTCCCTTTTCAATAAATACTAAACCAAAAATATTTAAAAATCCGGCGCCAAAAAGGAGCACTCCAGAAAATCGGCTTCAAGTAGATTTTGAAAGTCGTGATCGGTTTCGTTTGCATGTGAAGAGTTATGTCGCAAGTCTCCAGAAAAAGCAATTTATCATCCTTTTCAGCGATAAACTGCAGGATTTTCTAAATCCTGTCGACACTACTCAATTGTGAGGAAATACCTCGCAATACTCGGAATCACACAATTCACAGGAGACTACAAATTGTGCTTACCAGTAACTACAGTTTCGCTCGGTGGAATCCGACCTACAATGCACATGTAGAGCGCATATTTGGCGCCCTCAATTTGCACAGCTGTTGACACCCTGGAAGTGGCAGGAATGCGGCTGGACGTACACGTGTGCAAATACAATGATGTACATGTAATCATGACTGGTTACATGACTTTATCTTGCCCGTAAAAGAGGCCGTTACCCCCCAAAAAAAAGAAGAAAAAAAAAGAAAAGAAAAGACTGGTTACAGGGCGTCAGTTTTGCACTTTGGGTTGGATTTCACCGAGCGCAACCGTACTTCCAAACTTACTCAGTATTAATAGACAGTGTTGTGTATGCACCGACTGCTAACAAAATATCTTCTCTCCACGTCATGGTGCTATCCCGTTTTTTTGTGCCCTGCCTGCGAATAGGGAGACGAGAGCCTGCCACCGGCCTTGATGCCTTCAGCCAATGCTTTGACAAGTACTGCCAGGTTAAAAGTGAGTACTGTACCACGGGTAGTCAACTGTAACCCTGAACCAGGGAGTAGTAAAATACCATAGTTTTACTACTAGCTGGGTTGCCATGGAGATGGCGACGTTCCTGACAAACGGTTTTCTGATCTGGACGGTTTGTTTAAAAAAGATAAAGTAAGGTGTAGAATGGTTTAGTGGAGAAGTCTCCTGAAATTTCCGCAAAGTCTGATACTTTTAATTTTGAGAACCGCATACTGGAAGATGATTCACAGTTTCCCACCAATAAATGGTATTTCATGCATTATGTATAGAGAGGTGCTGAAGTTAATTAAAAAGAAAACAGAAAAAAAGAAAGCAGTCTTCAGCCCAACCTTACTTTAATTACAATTCTCTTTGCTTTGCTTTCAGAGACCAGTGCACAGTGGGTGCTTACCTGTGAGCAACCTTCGCGCAGATGTGCTCGTCTGCTGGGTGAGAAGAAAGAACGAATGATCGCATCTTCAACAGTTCTCTGATAAATATACCGTCTTGCTTTCATTGTTGACGTCTATAAAATTAACGAGAAAATGGTTGGTTCTACTTCAAACATCAGGTTTCTAGAAACCATATTGTACGCCCCACATCGGAAGTGCCACCTGATGAACTTCCAACGGAGAACACCTCCAACCGCAAATAGCAAAAGTAATTTTAAACATAATTGAAGTTACGTGCAGGTTCTTGCCAATTCTCGTCCTGGAGTGAATCTGACCGCTGCCGAATTGCAAAACATTAAAAAAATCCATTCCCGAATTGCAGGTGACAGCACAAACCAGTCTAATGTCTGTGCCTTTCTCCTTCATCATGCCATGCTTAGGGAACACACAGACCTCAATGAGTCAATATAGATAGCTGCTGCGACAGATAATCAGCACAAGAAGCACAGAAGCCATGATTATAGTTTTGACTAGGCCTTTCGTAACATTACTTTTAATCACTATTGTACACAACTTGAAAAGTAATGTTACGAAAGTCAAAACTACCGGCATATGGCTGTTGTGTTTCGTGTGCTGATTCGTTTATGTCCAACCAAGAATCTATTGATGAGTGGATAAGCAGCAGAGTTCAGCCTGTTTATTAAGAAAGCACCTCCACCGCATGCGCTCTCTGGCCGACCTCATCACACCAGCGATATGACTCAGTACAAGTTGTAGATGCTGACACTGATGAAACAGCGCTATATGGAAAATGTTTCATTATTTTGTCAGTGTCTACAACTTGGAGTCATGTTGCTGGTGTTATGAGGTCGGCCAGAGAGCGCGTTTTGGTGCAGGTGGAATTGCTTTTAAAAGAATCTATTCAGACAGCTACATAGACAAATGCAGTGTTTGTACCTTGTGATAATACCTTGTGCATGGATGCAGCCTCAAGTGATCAGCTTCAGTTCCGTGTCAAGTTTGATGTCTTTAAGTTGATGTTATCTGTTCCTTTTTGGGGACAGAAGAACTACACATCTCAAGCTATTCATCGCCGTCATTATCAAGAAGGACTCCGAAATTCATGAACCAGTTTTCGAGCATTCTCTTCTGGTTGCTGGTTCTGGTTGCTTGTAATTCATTTGAAGAGAATGCCCGAAAACTGGTTCATGAATTTCGGAGTCCTTTGATGATGATGGTGGAGAATAGCTTGGGAGTTGTAGCTTTTCTGTCCCTGATTCCTGCCTGATTCTATTCCTGTCTCCAAGAAAGTTATTCAACTGTTCCTTTTGCCTTACATTTTTTTATCTCCTCGCAACCAATGACTCCAGAGACTGTCATTCCTAGGAAGAAGGCAGAAAAGCTGCATGGTGAGTGGGTCATGTGGATATTATTATTTTGTACGTGTATCTACTATGGCCATACAGCAGTGAAGAAACCACGGACGAGTAGTACTTGAAACTATGTGGCTGTCAAACGTGGTCTTATAACGAGTCGCAAATTTCACGATTATCCAAAATGCATAGGTTAACGAGAACATACGTTAACGATCTTTCGGCGTTCAGGCATAGCCGCACATAACACATATGCGGCATTACAGAACTTATTATAACGAAGAAATTTCATTCGTTAAAACGTTAGATTTACTTCCTCATTATATTAATTTTACATGTCTTACAGCAACTGTGGGTAGCAGCACGGCAGAAACAAAATCCTTCCCCTTCCAAGCAGAACCTGAACCTGGTACCCTTTGTTCCTCAATCACGGTCTTAGACCAACCCACTATGCCTGCCTGCTGATTGGCTGTACCCTCTTCTCTGGCTATTTTGTATCAGTTTTGAGCCCTCATGGTCGAATTCGATCGCCAGGTGCTTCCGACACCAAGGTAGAGGAAATCCGCAGGAGTGAGTCCAAAGGTATGAAAACTTTTAATAATTATGGTAGAAAGTATTTTGTTTGTTTCCTCTCTCTAACTCTCTCTTTCTGTCTCTCTCTCTCTCTCTCTCTCTCTCTCTCTGTCTCTCTTTCTCTCTGTCTCTCTGTCTCTGTGTGTGTGTGTCTCTCTCTCTGTCTCTGTCTGTCTCTCTCTCTCTCTCTCTCTCTCTCTCTCTCTCTCTCTCTCTCTCTCTCTCTTTTATACTGTGTCAGGGATATCTCTGTGTACAGGCGAAGCTAGAGGTTCAAATCGGAATACCAATGATTGTTATTAGTAATTGTTATGAAGTACATTGATGCAGCAAATGGTATTTTCGGTCTTTGGCCACTTTGTGGTGGATCTGATCTACTCACCTCCCACCGCTTAGGAGCTGCATGTGCGCCTTGATCCACAGAGGGTGGTGGCGTTCATGTGGATGCGAAAAACTCGGCCTTCAGCTTAGTCTCCCGGGAAACGGAATATTTTTTTAATACTAGTATCTTTATGGAGAAAGTGATGAGAGTCGGCTACACACACCCGACAGCACCCCACAACCCTGCTCACACACACGCACATACACACACACACACAAACACACACACACACGCACAAACACACACATGCACACGCACACATACGCACACACACACACACATACACACACACACACACACACACACACACACACACACACACATGTACGCACACAGATTATCCGATGCAGACACTAATGTGGTGTACACCAATATTGATTTCTGTACTCGTTCATCCCCTCCAGAGACTGCAAGTTCCCCTGAGAAAGACAATAGGAGAGAAACAAACGTCAATATTGACCAGCTGCTGAAGGATCTGATAAAAGATGGTACGTGTTTGTGTATGTGCACGCATGCACATATGTGTGGTTGTGTGTGTGTGTGTGTGTGTGCTCAGTTTGTAGTTGTTGGCCCCGGCATCACGCTTACTGACCGCGCTCCCCTCCAACTTGGTCAAGCGGAGGTGGAATGCGTACCGCATTTCAAATACCTCGGTTCTGTAGTGGACAGCGGTTGCCGTTCGTCCCGGGACATCGCCGCAAGGATTGCCCAAGCCTCCAGGGCCTGCGGTGCTCTTCGGAGGTCTGTATTCTCCAATCCACATCTGCTGATGCACACCAAGCGGTGCGTATTCAATGCTTGCGTTCTGTCCCTGCTGTTGTATGGCTCTGAGTGCTGGACGCCCCTTCAGCATGACCTGCAGAAGCTCTCAACCTTCAGCATGAGGTGCATCCGATCCATCCTCGGGGTCTCTCGAAGCCGGATGTGGGACGAACACATCACCAACGAAGAGCTGCTGGTGCGCTGGGGAGACTCCGAGACGATTAAAGACAAAATTGCACATCGGCGGTTGGAGTGGTTGGGGCATGTGGCGCGGATGCCGGACAACCGCATCCCAAAACAGGTACTGTTTGGCTCCTTCTTGCAGCGTCGCCCAGCACATGGCCCACGTCGCAGATGGAAGGACTGCGCTGTCCGAGATCTACGTGCCCGTGGCGTGGAGGCATCATGGTATGATGTTGCATGTGAGTCTCGCGCGGAGTGGCGCAGCACCTACCAAGAGCCTGACAATGTGCCTGAGCCTCCGCCCCGAGTGGTATGTACGGTATGCGGACGGGATTTTGCACGGAAAGGAGACATGGCTCGGCATAAGTGTCTGGAGGAGCGTGCGCGGCCTGTGTCTGAGCAGCGGGGCGCCAGTCAGTGCGGGCGGTGTGGGCGGTGGCTGAGAAGCCGCGGTGGCTTGGTCCGGCATGTGTGTGCCTCAACGGTGGATGCCGCAGTGCCACCTGGAACTACCGGAGCGTCGGCACCGGCGGAGGGATGTTGTGCCGCGCATTGTGACAGGTGTGGTCGCTGCTTTCGCGGTGTCCGGGGACGGGGAAGGCATCGCTGTTCAAGGGTGGCTCATAGACCAACAGCAGAGGAGCGCTCAGCCTTCCAGCACGTGTGCATATGCGGCAAGCGGATGCGACTACCCGTGCACCTGGAGCGTCATCGAGCGTCGTGTCCTCTCTCTCTCTCTTCTCAAGTTTCCCAGTGATGGGATCACGTGACCCTTTTGCGGCAGTGACTCTACAGGACAGGACAGGTGTGTGTGTGTGTGTGTGTGTGTGTGTGTGTGTGTGTGTGTGTGCGTGCGCGTGCGTGTGTGTGTTTGATTCAACTCTTTTAGAATGATGGGCTTTACAAATATTCGAGTGCAATTGGCAGACCGGGACGCATTGGTTTCTCAGCATCTATTCAAGCACTACATTTGGTACAGCGCAGGCATAGAATACTGACTTTTGTGAATGTGTGTCTGTGCTCAAGTAAGCATACATGTATGGACATGATAGCCGCATGCATGAAAGCCACATGCATGATAGCCACATGCATGATAGCCGCATGCATGATAGCCACACGCATGATAGCCACATGCATGATAGCCACATGCATGATAGCCACATGCATGTACTTTCAGATACTACTTTCCTGTGGTGTTATCCTAGATGCTGCGACTGCCTGGTGTATTTATCGGCATGTGTATGATTGTACTTTTGCTCTTGCGTGCATGCTCGCGCGCGCGCGCGCGCGTGTGCGTGTGTGTGTGTGTGTGTGTGTGTGTGTGTGTGTGCGTGTGTGCTTGCGAATGCATGTTCCCGCTATGTGTGTGCGTGTGAACTTCGCTGTATTGTTACTTTCAGCACGAACTGTTGATGCCGACGAAGACTGATTCTTGCCGAGATTCGCACCATCAGATCATACCTCTTTGTGAGCAGTGACAGTCATGTGATAGGCCTACACGCGTGTACCATGATGCACTTCACACTGAAACATACTTTTTTCAGCTCATAATGATACAAGATATCGTCAACACCACAGACTCAATAGCCTTATGTCTGCCGCAAAATTCCTTTTTACCCCTCGCAAATTTTCGTTCAGCAGAAATGCATACTGTACCCACGGCACATTCATCCCATTGAAACTAAATAGATGACAGATTACATTGTATGTGGAACACACGCTGTCAGCCACCGGCCCTCTTTTTGAAGAAGGTACTCTTTTGTTGGACCCTAGCCATCAGTTTTACATAATTTTGCTAATTTTGCTGCTTTTCGAGCAGAATTTGCCAATTTTGCACAAATGATCAGCCAATTCAAAATGGCTCGCTTTAAGGCTGCGTTTACACGGAGACGAAACGAAACGAAACGAAACGAAACGGAACGAAAACGGGCTGGCCTCGAATCGTTTTCAAACCGTTTACACGAGAACAGCAAATCGTTTTGAACCGTTTACACGAAAACGGAAAACTGGCGATCAAGCTGGAGTTAGCACGTGCTGGCTTGGCGCAAGGGCGGGAAGTAACACGTTAGTTGGAGTTGGTACGTGCTGGTGGTCGCAAAGGTCAGGTATTTCCCGCGAAATATAGTCCCGCTCGGAATGGTTTCCATGACCGCGCTCCGTTTCCAATCGTTTTCACTGTTTTCACCGTTTACACGAGAACGAAAACGTTTTGAAAACGTTTTGAAAACGTTTCAAAACACTTTGAAGTGCGTTTCCATTTCGTTCCGTTTAGGTATTGTTTTCGGGCGTCGTCGTGTAAACGATAGTAGTAAACGCAACGATTTCGTTCCGTTTGGGTCGTACTTCGTTGTCGTGTAAACGCAAATCGTTTTCAATCGTTGTCGTGTTAACGCAGCCTTAGAAGCATACTAGAAACCTTTTGCACATTCTTTTGAGGCCGACACAAGTAGAAGAATAAAGCTCCTTCATTAATCATTATCCATATTCGAGGATTTGCAGGCGCTCAGTGGCGAATGCATCTTCACTGACCTGCTGGTTGCTTAGTGACAGTCACAGGCAGTGGTGGCAACTGATTCCGTATTTCCCCCAATATAATTTTCACGTTTTACGCTAAAATTCAGGGTAAAAAAAGGGGGTGCAGCTTGCAATCGAGCATGACTTACTACTGAAGTGAATACATCGAAACAATATTGCTCAAACCTGAAAATGGGGATGCTACTTATAATCGAGTGCGCCTTGTAATCGGGGAAATACGGTATAGTATCCGACCCCAGCTTGGTGAGCTCGCATTACAAAAAAAAACAGCATGTTCATGTACCCTCTCGAATAGAGATCGCTACCTGAGCATAATCTGGGCTGAACACAAGGGTGGGATGTCAGTAGCCAGTAGCGTACTTGTTGGCTGACAGCATGCATTTAAACAAGGCGGAGACGACCGTGTTCGGAAACAGTAGGGAGGTTTAGTTCCCACGTAACGGAAACGCGTACGTGGGTGATCCACGTAAAGTGGATGAAGGGCACCCACGTTGCAATGTTGTGTTTAGTCACACGGAACAAACAAAAGCATGAAGTGAAAGGCCCAAACCTGGTCAAAGACGAAGCTACCCGGGCCTAAGAAGCTCATCCAATATTTTGATTTCGGGCTTCGGAAACTTCTTCAGCTGAGCACCCTCACAGCTCGCACAATGCGCTTCATTCTGATTTTCACCCACGTTCTGGCGGAACGTGGGTGAGCCTCCATACACGGTATGTCGTGAATCAGAAAACGTCTGTACGTGGGTCACTGAGTATCACGTGGTACACACACGTAAAGTACCCACGGATTACGTGGGACTAAACCTCCCTACTGATCTTACTACAACCTCCGTGGTTGATAGAGCCCCGGTCTTCACGACCATCTGAGCCGTATGGGTCTTAGACCCGGTTCTGACCCTCTATATTCTAGGGAGTTGCTGTCCACCAACAACATGTTTCAACAAAACAAGGTTTGTCTACTATAGTACGACTGTTGTACCTGTAGGAAAGATCTTCAGTACAGACAGTGCTTGCTAAATGAAATCCGATACCAAGAATAACTATAATAGGGAAGCGTCCCTGCACCAGTGCACAGCCCAGTGTTTAGGATCCGTGGTTTTCGCCTCGCCTTCGGCCTCGTTCCCATGGCATCAAGTTGAATACGGTGAAACCTGTCTAAGACGACCGCTCAAGGGACCTTCAAAATGTGGTCACTGTAACCAGGTGGTCTCCTTATCCAGGGTCATGTGACTGGAAATAGCACCCCTTGGTCCTGGTTCCAGTGGTCGTCTTTAACAGGTGGTCGCCTTGACAGATTTTACTGTAGTCACGTGATCAGCAACTGCGGGCCATTACTCGTCTTGTTCGCAACATACCGTAGACTTGGACTGCTTTACCCTCAAGGGCATTATCTTGTTAAAAGATGGCTGTAATGGCTATCGGCTGGCAGCCAGACCGAATCTAACAGTTTAAAAAGCAAAACTCTGGTACTTTACTCCACGGGTATGACGACGGAAAACTCAGTCTGACCGCGTCTAGCGTGAATTTGTTATGGCAATTGCTAAAAACGTAAAGGATGATCTCCGATAAAAATTGATTCAAGATAATAATTTTAGAAATGGCAAAAGAACGTGTTGTCACGTGGAATTTTCATTATTCTGCATTTTATATCCATGGGCTGTTCGCACCATCACTAAGTCCCGCCTGAGCCATGACTCATGTTCCTACCCGGGCCCAAAAATCAGCGTGGAAGGATCGCTCAGGGCCATGCGGTCTGCTTCAACTTCCATGGCCGAGGGAGTGCGTGACCAGCCCGTGCGGCTCGTCACTTCCGTGTCGTCGTGCGGAGGCGTCGGGGCCGTGACGGGTGCACGGGGAGCGTGACGCTGATCGGTTGGCGCGGCGGACGATGCCGTGTCGGCGGTGATAGTCTGCGGCAGTGGCATGGCCGGGCCCAGCACACCGTGTATTGTGACTAGCAGTGGTGTGCTATCCGGGGACTGCACCACGGTCAGTATCCCTCCACTGCTGGCGGCGCTGAGCGCCAGATCGTCGTAATCAGGAGACAAGGATCTGGTCGGCGAGCCCGGTGTGGACTCCAGGTCCAGCGACGCTATGCTATCTACGCCGAACGTGCCCAAGGAGAATCGCGGTGGCCGGGCCGCTATTGCCGGGCTGCAGCTCCCGTCAGTGATGTCAGCCAGTGGTGAGATAGCGCTGCTGTAACCGCCTTGTTTTGAGCCAGGTCTTGGACCACCTGGCATACTCACTGTCCTGCGACGAGGCGCGCCGGGACTCCGTCCTCCCGCGGGTGAACGTGCTCCGGAAACGGAAGACCGAGCGCTGCCGGGTATGGGTGAGCTGGCCATGGAAGTCGGCCGGGACCCGAGGCAGGGCGACGCGGACCTCGCGTCCAGGTTGACAAACCCCATCTTGCGCGATGCCCTGGACTGTGCTCGCCCGGCCAATCCTCCATCCGTGTCGTCCTCTGAGCCGGCACTGGTGCTCATGAACGTGCTCAGTGACACGTCGTTGCTGTCAGCACGCAAGCTTGGCATGGACCGGGACGCCAGTGACCTGGGATCCACGCCACTCTGAAACACACTCAGGTGATCTGGTGTAGCGCTGGACACACTCCCTTTGCCGTGGTACGTTTGCCGCTGTTGATGAGCCCGGCTGCGTACCCCTCCGCCGGACCCAGGGCTAGGAGGTGTAGCTGGGGGCTGTGCGGTGACCCAGCCATTACCGCGAATCGGAGGCAGGGCATTGCAGCTCGCAGAGCGCAGTGAGTCTTCCGACGCGCAGAGCTTGGGAGCGAGACGGGTAGGATTGACCCCTGCTGCGCTGCCTGCCCTTGTCGGGAGCGGAGAATTCGACACGGAGCGACTGGTGGAGCATACGGACTGAGTGTCATCCATGCTCTGTGCTCTGTTGCTTATACGTCCCGGGAAAGATCGGCCGGGAATGGTCATACTCTGAAAGTTAACATTTCGACTCAGAGCCGGACTGATGCTAGGGGCACGCTTCTCGTTCAGAATCCTATCCGCTTCCAGCTCCTTCCTGGCCCGCTTGCAGGCGGCTCGTTGGCTCCGGTCTAGGTCGTCCGTTTCTCTGTCCAGCTGCCCACTGAGCTCCTGGTTGCGTCGCAAGGCACGCTCCTCGTTCGGCCCATAGACGACCTGAACGGGCGCATTGCCACGGGCGTGGACCACGGTTCTGGTGGGTAGCACAGTTGACATACTGACTGAACACTGCAAAGACAAGTGCAAGGCGCTCTTTGAACGCGCACACTCGATCAGTTCCCCAAAGGCAAACCGTGGAAAGTAGATAGCTAGTGATCAACACGCTGCACTGTACTGCTCTACATGTAGCTGAGCATCGACGTGAAGATCTCAGTACTGCCGTTCTGGCTTCAAGCTATACACACGCAACTTCACTAGACGCAAGAACCACGAAATGGACACTTCGAGAAGAGACTGGCTACAATTCTGGACCGGTCTGGATACACCTGCGACTGCTCTAGCCCCGGAGTGGACCCCGAAGCAATCCTACACATCGTTTTGTAACGCACAGGTACACATGTATCTGGCAAGCATGTCCATGACTTGTATTCCACCACGCTCGTTGTGAGCAGGATGAGTGAAATAATAATTTTGGCCATCACATTCCGGTGGACGTGGACTGAGTTCAGGGAATGGACAGTCAGTAGACGCGTTGCAAGATGGCAGTGATGTGAATGACATCGATGTCCATTGACGTCTGTTGTGCCAGTGCGTCCGCTATTAGCAAGAACAGACAACCGGTCCGACACCGGCCTGTCACGTAGTTCATACGAAATTTCCTCCTGGTGTAGTTTTACGCGAAGACAAGACAACTCTGTGGCCAGGCGTGACAAGTGGTTTAATTCTGCGTGCGAGCACCTCTTGTACTGCCCCCGCGCACTGCCACTGATGGAGAATCCCGCGGATAAGCCCATGCCCGCGCATACATGTACATGTAAGTCCAGGGAAAGTTCGAACAACACAAAGCTTCATCGTACAACTTCAAGCCCATGACATGGGCTTACATACCGAGAGTCCATAAATTATGGACTAAAAATTTTTTGACCGGCCGGTACTCCCAGAAAATAAAAATAAAAATAAAATTTAATTATGGACTCTAGCTTGGCCATACCATGTACATGTACAATGTACATGTACATGTACATGTGTACGTAGTACATGCACATTAGTTTTTTCGTACATTTCAGCACAACATGTCTGGCGCGATCACGTGGATCACGGGAATCAGTCCTGTTACTGTCAGGTGGGGTCAGACATGTTGTATGCATATTCTATTTTATTTTATACTTTGGATGAAGTTTTCCATTAGTCCTATTGAGTATTGGCATTTTATCGTATTACCCTTCAGACATCAATCCTGAATGGCATAAGCGAAAGTGGCACCCCTGCCACCTACGCGGACATGCTTTTAAGAATATTTCAGCACAATCATCGGTTGTTTTTTGTTTGCACAGTGGTTTTCAGCAATGTACTTCTCACTTCCTTGATACTCTTTGCAATAGCACAACTTGGTGTCGGCGTATAAGCCCACGCCCGCGTATAAGCCCATGTTCTCGTAGATCAATAAGCCCACTGAAACGTCCTTGTGAAACAGATAAGCCCATGCCATGGGCTTATCCGCGGGATTCTACGGTAGGCAGTGTAGACCGTAGACTAGTGACGCGCATAAAGGCCCATGGGCCATGGCCCAGGCTTATGAATATGAGTGAGTTTTTGCGTTATTTGCAATTTTTTGCGGGTCGTTTTGTCCCACACATATAGGCGCATGCGCTTGAGTTGCTAGTGTGCCGGTAGATCTACCTTGGATAAATTATTTTAAATTGTATGAAAAGAGTGCAAAACAGCACAGCAGTCATGTACATGTACATGTACGTGAACATGGTGTTTTTGTGGAGTCTCGGTGTGATGTGGCGGGATGGAACTGCATTTTAGGTTCATTTATACTTCGAAGTAGTTATACTTACTGTAGGATGGGTAATTTTAGCGACGTAAAAACCCTAGCGAATTTAGCGATCGACTCATTTTCGCTAAAGTTTCAAGTCGCTAATCCGTTGAGACATTAGTAGTGCACTGGTGATTCGTGAGTAAAATCGCTGCAAATCGCTAAAATTAAACGTCGCTAACCGGTTGATAATGGGAAAACGCTAAAATTAATAGTCGCTAAAATTACCCGTTCTACAGTAGTTATACATGTAAGCCCAATGTTCTTATTTGTGAGGGTGTGCTTATGCCCGGATATACGGTACATGTAGGCACATTCGCAGCACTGTATTACACTGTACTTTATAGCGTTATGACCCAGTGCACCAACCTGTCAACTCAGACGCCTGCCGGTCAATCATAAAGAGTTCATTGGGGACCCGGTTGATTGCTAAAATAGCTCCCTGCTGAGTCCCTGGACGTGTCAATTCGGCTGCTTGGCCTGCCAGCGTCTGGGAGTTCGGACAGCTTTCTCAGGCTTGTCATTGTGCGTGAGATGCGCATTTGAGTCCAGGGCGCGAAATAACGGTCGGACATCGGACAATATCCGACCGTTTACGGTCAGTTCCCGGATGTTTTGTGCACATCCGGACAAAGTGTCCGCGCACTTTTTTGCAAAGTGCAGAAAAGAAAAGGCACATCAATTCTTTGTCTCGTAGTCATTAGTTGTCTGGCAAGAGGAAGCCAAGCACCGCTGATCCGGGTGCTCCTCTGGGAAAGAAGCCCAGAGGAGTCAAGACGACCACTTGTGACAAGTGGGTCGCCGAGGATGATAGGGAGCTTTCAACTTCTGTTTGGCTGAGCTATGAGCGCAGTACCTCAGATCGTAGCGTTGTCGAAAATTTGGAGTGTAAGATGTGTTCCCGTCTTGTTAATAAAATTCGCGGCAGCAAGAATTTTTCTGACTCCTTCGTCGTTGGCTCAAGGAACCTGAAAACGTCAGCCTTCAAAGATCATGCTGCTTCTGAAATTCATCGCCATGAGGTGACATTGTTTGGCAAGGAGCAGTCAAGCGGAAACCCAATAGAGTATGCGCCAATCGCTCGAGCCTTGTGCAAACTTGACGACGCAGCAGCAGAAAATTTGCATGTCCGGACATGTCCGGCCATTTTGCAACTGGCAGGACATTGTGTCAGAGCACATTTTAATCCTTAGCGCATGCCCTGGAGTCCATGCTCAAAGTAAAGTTACTTGTAAATGCCGGCTGAGAACAATACAATGTCATGTACAGTAAGATCGGGCGCCGAAGAACGCAGGGGCTCGAGCGCAGCCTAGGAAAGTTCTTAAATTTTTGATTCTAGCCAGACCGTTCTTATTAGCGATATCAGACGAAAAATCGAACTTGAAACCAGAGGAATGAGTGATATACCAATCGAATCAGTATCCAAAACGCTCCGTACTGGTCAAATTTTAGGTGAATCCAAGCTATGGAAGCGGTATTTATACGCCCTCGAAGTAGGATGACAGGCACCCGCCATTGTCGTGCTGAGGGATGCACCACTGCATACAAACAGCAAGAATCGATGGCACAAAAGCCGTCAACTTGCCCAGTGCGTCATGAGCGGTTGCCATGGGGAACAAAGTGCAGTGCTGAGGGAAAGTGCAAAAATTACGACGAATCCGTACTCCAAGCAACAAAATTAATTAGTTCGTCTCGCCATGGATCTGGACGGCAAAGGACAACACCTTGTCGGAATCAAGCATTTTTGTTTCTCTATCGCAAAGCTACTAATGTAGTATCGAACAACTACGCCAGTGAGAATCCAGGAACATTGGGACGTGTTTTGTACAGTTATTTTCATCGTTCACCTTGCTCTGTTCCAAGACCAGTCCATTCGATATCGTGTCGATTTGGTTTACCTCGAGCTGCTTAGCCAGAGATGATCCAACGCACAAATCACGTTGTTCCTCTGGGCCTCTCATCAGAACTGAAACCACTACTCGAACACGCACGTAGACCACTCATATGTACCCTGTTCACATAGGTGCGCACAAAAAGATCAAAAAACTATGGTGCGCAAGCAAGCACGGCGACCAAACTTTGCAAGAAACTAAATTCAAGGACGCGGAAGACGATGGTGAGCGAATCCAAGGCGTGCACCGATGCGCAGGGACCGAAAAAGCCAAACGAAAATAACCTACTTTGGCTCAACGGCAGCTTCGCGAAAACACAACGCAGATTACTAGTTCAAACTCTGAACAGGGGCTTTCTCTTTGCTCTTCGCCTTCTTCCTCTCCAAACATTTCAAAAACAAGCTTGGGCTGCTGTACGAGTCCATGGAGGTATGCTGCTTGGACGCCCACGCGATTTTTTCAGCCTGGTGCAGGATCATGGTCGTGTGCCACGCGTGACTGTAGCTGGTATGGTCAGCCCTGCGACACGATTTTAGGGCGATTACGTAACCACTCTGACATCTCTATTCTTATTCCCACGCGCGCGGCGAGTCGAGTGACGTCATGACGTTTGTCATGTACATGTACATGTACATGTAGTGCAATGTAGTACTTCTAAACTAGTGGGTGTCGTAAATAGGAATGACTGTACAATCATGTAGCAGTTACTGTTTACACGTGTACATGGCATGTACTCACCTCCCATACATGTACAATGTATACAATTTTAAAAGTGTTCTTAAATCTGATAATTCTAGCCTGGACTGTTCTTAAATTTTGCCGGTTTTCCAGCCTGGGTGTTCTTCGGCGAGGTGTTCTTCGGCGCCCGATCTTACTGTAGTACACATCATCCAACTAATACTTAGGTCTCAGACTCATCAGTACATCTACGACGTCACACCATGAGCTGAACACTGGAACAAAATTGATGATTGATTAATGAAAGAGAGTTGAACAGCTTGAAATTGACGTAAACAAACATTGCTGTCGATTCCACTGCCAACACACAAACGATCCTTTCAGCAAGTTTCGTCCGGAATATCGAGTACCGAGTGCAACAAGGAAAACAAGAATGATGGTCTTGCGATGACCAAAATGCCCAGTACAGTCAATACTAGTATCACGAAAGGGATCTGCGCTCGAGTCCATGTTCTAGACCAAGAATGGGAAATACATGTACTGTACATATATACACAGAAGCCTTGCTTGGTAGTTAAAGGGGAAGTTAAGGCAAAAATTAAAATTTCACCAGTTGTAGTCTTCGGGGTGCTGAGTCGAATGGTCGTGGTCCGAGGAAGCTGAGACGCTCCCTTCCTACTTGAATCCCAATCGAACTCGCGCACTTCCACCGAAACTGGGTGACTGCGCCCTACGAGATGGGGATTTGTATGCAAAATGTCACTAAAAGCGCCATTTCGTTCTTATAAAAGCACGGATGACCGCGATTGGCCCATATGTTGTAGTCTTTTGGACGCTGAGTCGCCTGATTTTGGTACGAAAAGGCTGCGATGCAGCGTTCCTCCTTTATTCCCAATCGAACATGGTTGAACAAGCGGTCACGTGCTCCTGGGTGCCCAAATCACCTGGTCACCACGCCAGGACTAGGCGACAACTTTCACACCAAGGTTCAACTCGAGTTCAACTCGAGTGACAGGACTGCACCCAAAAAAGGTCAAACAGGCTAGTAAGTTGTACCCTGCAGGCACGGTGACCAGGTGACTGGTGTACGCAGGAGCACGTGACCGCTTCTTCAACCATGTTCGATTGGGAATAAAGGAGGAACGCTGCATCGCAGCCTTTTCGGACCAAAACTAATCGACTCAGCGTCCAAAAGACTACAACATATGGGCCAATCGCGGTCATCCATGCTTTTATAAGAACGAAATGGCGCTTTTAGTGACATTTTGCATACAAATCCCCATCTAGTAGGGCGCAGTCACCCAGTTTCGGTGGAAGTGCGCGAGTTCGATTGGGATTCAAGTAGGAAGGGAGCGTCTCAGCTTCCTCGGACCACGACCATTCGACTCAGCACCCCGAAGACTACAACTGGTGAAATTTTAATTTTTGCCTTAACTTCCCCTTTAAGTTTTCGTCCTCGCCTTGTAACATGCTGTCAAAATCGAAATACATGTACATGTACCACGCTGCGTGTTTTTATTTGTTTTGTTTTTTTACTGGGAACACAGCCCTGACCTTGACCTGACCTTTGACGCCCATCGCCGGAGGCGATGATAGCAATGCTACGGCAGAAGCCATAGCAACTTGTGCTGGGATTACACCATTCAACAGCTTGCAAGGCTGAAGAATTGACCGTCACTATTCAGCCTGGTCTACACCATACAGCTATTTGGAGTGACATTTTCTGGCCAGTGAATCCCTTTTTTTGGTCTTTTTTCATTTTTTTTCCCGCACACACATCACACCACATACTCCGGCATGCACTGGCTGTTGGTAACCACCCAGGAGAATGAAAGAAAAGTCAGGAAGAGTCTGAGAAAGAGAAGAAAGACGTGTGTGACCATAATCGTCGGGAATCGAACCCGCAATCTATCGATTGGACAGCCCTACGCTACAAAGAGACATGTGGAGACACACACAAAACAAGACACAGGGGATGTAGGTGTGCGGTGTACCGGACCTGAGAAGAGCTACCCCCAGCAGCAGTACAGGCCCAGCTGCTTTCTAACATCACGGTCCAGGTGATTACTCTCGATACCAAAAGGACTTGCGGAGCGGGCCACGAGGGCACGACACTTCTACATGATTGTACTATAAAGTTCTAGAAAAATGGATTCGATCCGATTGTGGCACAAGCATGATTTGCCAAGATCCAGGCCTAACCGGGTTAAACCATGCCCAGAACCGACGACACCGTGACTAATGGTGCCGAGTAGTGGACACACACTGTGAGTCCGTGTCAAGACCTTTCTCAACAGGCAACACATACCCATGTACATGCAGGGACGATTGTGACACCGTCACCCACAAGTTACACACACATGTATCTGCGGCAGAGCGCCCTCCCAGCGCCGAGCAGCATGTCACAGTCGCCAAGCACATCTGGATGCGCGTGCGTTCAGCCATACTACACAACAAACACATTACCAGCACTTAACATAATATGCAAGAGGTGCAACGGCTATAATTATTATAGCCGTTGCACCTCTTGCATAGGCCTCTTGGCATGCACCAACATCGACCCGTGCTACCTTGCACGTCCTAACGAGATCCCACCGAAAGTCACCGGTACGTGCGAAGTCCAACACTTCATCCGTCAGCATGATGACCATGATGACTCGCTGCTTCAAAACGAACACCGACATCATTCAATACCAGTGGGTGGGATATCTCATGCTCACAATGGAGCTCCGAGAGCACGGTGGCGCTTCCACGGGTTGATAGCGCCTTTTTCGGGGTGCCATTGAAGTACCTCCTTCCCTCTCAGGGCCCGGGCCCTTTGCCCCCAGAGTGGAGCACTAGCGCACTATAATTATAGTATACAGTCTGAGTGATTTTACTTAGTGGTGGCAAGTTGGCAACTTCGCAACAAGGTTGGATATGTCGGGCAAAGTTGTTCACAAGGTTTCTCTCAGAGTATTTCACCCGCAATGTCACTTTCGTCCACATCTGAACTTTAAAAGGGGTTGCTCTGCTATAATGGTTTGCACGTGAGAAGAGATCGAATCAGCACCTTGGCTTGGAACCGTCGCGGTGTGACTGTCGGAAGTAACACGTTAGTTACATGTACATGTACATGTACATGTACATCCTAACAATGGTATTGGTAGTCCACAATAGTGTAATAATTATTTCAAATTCATTAGAAGATACACGGTCTTGTAGAAGGTGCACTGTCTTGTGCCATCATTTCTGAGAAAGAGTATCATCCCCAGATAGGCGTTAGCCTTTGGGTAATCCCTGTATATCTAATACAGATTCAACAAGGATCGTAATGTGAAGAAGAGGTTGGTGCGACTTGTTGCGGCAGTGCAGAGCTAAACTGCCAGGAAACTCCCCCGATGAGTATCCATTTACTTTTGGAGAATCCTTCAAATAAAGTCTAAAGGGCTCGCAACCTGCTGAGTGGCAGCGCTGTGTGCTAGTGTGGCCGTGCGGTCGTCTGCACAGGAGAATAGACTCATAACGTGACTCATAATGATTATCGTGGATGACATCCGGTTATAGATGTCTTGAACGTATCCAGAACACACGAACTGTAACGAGCGGCGGCACCCTGCTGAGCGCTGTGTGTGTGTGTGCACGTGATGTCTGGTGACCTTCTGAGCGTCATAGGAATACCAAAACACGAAACTCACGTCGGTTAGTCCGAGAAGAGTACACCGAGGGACATGACCGTGACCGTGACTGTGGTATTTTGAGGTGCCTTCTGAGGAGAACTAGTCTCTTCTGTCTCTGTATGTGTGTGTCACTGTGTGGTGGTGGTGCGTGCGCGCGTGTGTGTGTGTTTGTGCGCGTCTCTCCCCCCCCCCCCTCTCTCTCTCTCGCTCTTCTGTTCTCTTCTCTCTCTCTCTCAATAAATTCTACAACTACTACAACAACTACTACTACTCTCTCTCCCTTTCCTTCGAGCTCTCAAATGACGGTGCACAGCCCCTACAGGTAGGGGAATGAGTACATTATTTTGCAACCTTTGAGTATTAGCATTAATTTTGCCTTTGCAAGTGTAACTAACTTTGAAGCTCTACTATAACCGTGTGATCCTTAGAAAATGTAACTTGGAAGCTGCGCTGTGGCCTTGTGCAAGTGTAACTTTTGAAGCTCCTTCGCAGCATTGTGATCTTTAGCAAATGCGTCAGAGAAAGGTGAAGAAACATCCACTGGCTGTCACTAACACCTGCTGCATATTGGCAGCAAGAATCGACAACTTGAAACCACCTACCAATCGCCAAGCCTGCCATTGGGCGGCACAATGGGGTGGCAAGCATGAGAACCTGGCAGTGGTTATGTAGTGTCACGTCCCCAGGCTATCCCACAAGCTTGTGGCGACATGATACGTGTGACAGGATGTCTCGCGCGTTTCGTCTGCTCACATGTAATACACTCTGAAGATTTCTAAAATACACTCGTTTCGGGAGTCTGATTTTGATGCATTAAGGAGATGTAAAATGCATATTTTGTTCACCCGACCTCGTTGCGATCAGGAGCCGAGTTGAAACAGCTGGCAGTACGGAGATTGCGTCGTGTCAAGAGTTACTCAACCTGTTACTCAATCTGTGGCGGTCACTCAACCTGCGGACAGAAGTAACAGTTGGTGCCGGGGTTGTTCATAGCCAGCACTGAATCGATTGCTGGCTACCGTATTGAGAGTGAGACATGCTTGGGCAAGTAGTTCGAAGATTCGTTCGAACCCTCTATTTCTAGTCAAATGGTTGACACAATGCCATCACAATGCCATCACTATGCCATCACAATGCCATCACAATGCCATCACAATGCCATCACAATGCCATCACAATGCCATCACAATGCCATCACTATGCCTTCACAATGCCATCACTATGCCATCACAATGCCATCACAATGCCATCACTATGCCTTCACAATGCCATCACAATGCCATCACAATGCCATCACAATGCCATCACAATGCCATCACAATGCCATCACTATGCCATCACTATGCCATCACAATGCCATCACTATGCCATCACTATGCCATCACAATGCCATCACAATGCCATCACTATGCCATCACAATGCCATCACTATGCCATCACAATGGCATCACTATGCCATCACTATGCCATCACAATGCCATCACTATGCCATCACAATGCCATCACAATGCCATCACTATGCCAACACAATGCCAACACAATGCCATCACTATGCCATCACAATGCCATCACACTGCCATCACACTGCCATCACACTGCCATCACAATGCCATCACAATGGCATCACAATGCCATCACAATGGCATCACAATGCCATCACACTGCCATCACTATGCCTGCCTGCTCATACAGCATGTACATAACACAGTACTGTACATGTATTCTCAAACCGGTGGCGACAAAATCATGATAATGGCCTTCCTCTTCAGTCACTTCTGCAATTGTCTGCTTCCTCTGTCCTCTTTACCGCATGGTTTTACTGCATTATGGCGTGCTTTGTCTGCGTAGACGCCGAGACATTTAAGGCCGGCAGAGCAACCTGGCCCCGCCACCACTTCTCGCACATATTCGGGAATAATTATAGTGAACTTTCGTATAAAAAAATGCAGTCGCGTACTCCTTAGCAGAGAGTAGTAGATTGCTACTCCCTGCTCCTTAGCAAGTGTATCTTCTTGTTTTTTCTTTCTTTCTTTCTGTTGCTATTGCGTTCTATTTCCACGCCGCACAGAATGCTCGGCGCTCATTTCCGAAGTCCCGAGTCTGTTCGGCACGTTCAGATTTGAGGACAGTTTACCACCGCTGACAATGTCACATACACACAAGTGCACACAATAGAAAAATAATAGTTAGGATGATGATAAAAGGCCGCACACTGTACCGATATGGGTAGTACTATTATTAGACTATACCTACTGGGGTAGAAAGTAGGGGTACCACCGGTACATGCTGCTGCAAGAGGTCTCACCTTGGGGTAAAAATCTTAGGCAGGGTGGGGAAGGGGGTACTTATAGAAGCAGCTCAAGTAAAAAAATCGCCCAGAAAGGGGTATACAAATTTACCCAGAAAGGGGTATAAAAATTTACCGAGAAAGGGGTATAAAAATTTACCCAGAAAGGGGTATAAATATTTACCCAGAAATGGAGGCAACATTGCTGGAAAGCTGGGCACATTGTGAATGGCTAGCGCGGAGGCTGCATTGCATAAATTATTATTAGTAGAAATAGCACGGTGCAGAGCTGGAATTCGGCGGACGGGAGTGAGAGACGTGTGAAGCAGGATCCGTGAGACGATGGTGTTGTCACTTGTTATGACGTAGTGCCAGCATCAGGCAAGACCATTATGAGGTAATGCCATTATTAGGTAAGATCATTATGAGGTAATGCCATTATTAGGTAAGATCATTATGAGGTAATGCCATTATTAGGTAAGATCATTATGAGGTAATGCCATTCTGTGAATGACTGGGGTATAACGGTTAGTACAAGAAATAAGCATGGTGGAGCCGTTGGAAATAAGCAAGTGCGGGCGGCCAAGGGTGACCACAGTTTTCAGAAGTAAGCGCTGTGCTTGCTGGAAGCTGAAGTGAGGAATAGAAATTAAAAACAAGCTTGAGCTGCCCGAATCATTAAAACTACAAGGAGAGGCCAGGTTTCAAATGCCTCAGCCCGCATGCGCAGGGTAACACGGGAGCAATGGCGGAATCTAGAATGTGCACGATTCCCAGGAAGGTGGCAGAGGGGCATCAGTGAAAACTGGAGAGGGTCTGATGCATAAGTTGCGGCAAGACTCAGGGAGTACAACCGCGTCCCTCCGAGAGTGTTTGTAAATTGTAATTGCACTTGCGAACACCAGCCACAAGTCCAGTGGAGTCCATTCCTTTGCACCTATCATGCCAGAAGATTACTTGCGTCGGAATTCTTCCAGTATTCACAAATCATCGCACCAGGTAGTAACGTGTGTGCGCGGTGCAAAGTCAGAATCTTCCTGAGAACTTCTGTGACCGCGGAACTCCGTTCACAGCTTGCCATCGCTAAGGCCAGCGGTGGTCGTGGGCACACGGTCAGCACTCAGCTTGTCATACACACCGCTATCGGAGTGCGGATTATCAGCCCCCAGTTTGGTATAGCCGTTCTCTACAGCAGCGTTGGCTGGCATGCTAGGAGAGTCTGGGTTGGCATAGGCGCCGCGGCTGTCGGCACTGGCGTGGAACGTATGTGTCCGTAGGTCGTCGTAGCCCACATCATCGCCGGCCAGTTGGTTATTTTGGTACGGATACGGCGGAGAGTCGGTCACCAGCTCGGCGTACGCATCCTCGCAGATGGACACCCGCGTGGTGGGGGGTTCCCGGATTTCAGGATCGCATGGCGCGTACACCTGATAAGTTTGCTCCGCTTGAACGGCCAGTTCGTACGTGTCCGACGCAGGGGCGCTCGCCGACAAGAAGTGCACGGGGTCGAGACTATTGGACGGGCACGACGGAGGAGGTAGCGGTGGTGGCACTTTCTTCTCCGCCAGGCCAGCAGCAGCCGTGCACGAGTCAATGTCATCGTACATTGCGCCGTCGCCCTGTAGTTTCTCGGCAAGGAGCATCTGCTGGAACGCCTCCATGTCGGCGCCGGCGGGAATTTCTAGCGGGCAGCTGTCAGGGAGGTTTGCCGAGTTGTGAACATTAGTGAAGTCGGCAGTGCCGCTTGACTCCCGTTTCAGCGCGTTCTTTCCCATCGACGGCGCGTCCGAATCGGTGGAGACGCGGCCGTGGCGGCGGAAACTCCGGGAAATGCGCTTGACGATGGACTTTGTCGTCATCGTCGCTGTGGTGGTGCGCTCTTCGCCGTTGTCAGGGTCGACCACCTCGCTTGATCGGTGACCGCCATGGCTGGGGAGAAGCGAGCCGAAGTTGTGACCTCCGGTGACGCCCGAGTCCTCAGTCAGATCGCTGGGAGACAGCCACGCCGTGTTGCCGTGGGACGTGACTGATTCGCTCACCATGGTAACCTGCGACGAGCGTGTCATGCTGTTCCTGGCGTCCAAGCCATGACCACCACCACTTCCCGCACTGTGTATGCCGCTGGATTGGTCGTCGCTGCAGTCCGAGTCCAGCGCCAGGTCCATCTCCGAAATGGGCACTTTCCACTCGGCGTTCTTGCGGCGATTGCAGTTGGGTGACGCGTTTGACACACCTTGCGCATTGCAGGCCACGCTAAGTCTCCCCTCCAGGCAGGTGATGGACGGGTCGCACATGCTGGGCGAGTCCTGATTGGTGAAGAGCGGGGAGACATCCTGATAGCTGCGGCTAGTTGAGGCAGTGCGGCACTCGCAGCAAGCGGAGTTCAGCTTACAAATGTCGCAGACTCTGGCGTGATCGGCGACTTTGCCTCCGCCACCGACACTGCTACCCGTGCCGCTGTCCTCGGAGGAGCTCTTCGACGACACGCTGCGTCGCACGGGTATGCGCAGGGCAAACTTCTGCAGCAGGGCGGTCTTGCGACTGTCATCACCACCACCACCAGCGCCAGTGCCAGCGCTGTTCTGCTCGTGTTTGTGTTCGGCTCCGGGCGGCCGTCGTGGCCACTTTTCGGTGGTGGACGCGTCCTCGAACACCTCGTTCAGTTCGCCGTCCCTGGCCAGGTGTGCCCCGACCGTGACGGTGGACTGGCTGTCAACACTGTCGGATGACATGGCGCCGTAGGTCACATGACCACCGCTCACACCGTTCACCTTGGCCGCTAACCGCGATAGCAGGCTTGGCGTCGGGGAGACGGTCGTCACGTAGACAGGATCGCCGGAGGACAGGCGATTGGGGTCCTTCGACGACGACGACGATGATGTCACCGGCAACTGGCCGGCACACGGGGAGCCGGCGTAGAGCTGGGTGTAGTCCTCATTCGCGGGCATGTTCATCAGGCTGGCCGTGTTCGGGCAGATCTCTTTGGTGACGGTTGGCGCTCGACCTTTCTTCACCTGGCCAAGGCTGATTGATTTGCTCAGGCTCTTCATTCTCGGCTCTGAGTTTAATGACCTGCATAAACACACATACAGTAGAACTCTCATAGTACAAACTCTGATAGCACGTACCCGGAATTCCCCGAATAAAAGACACACTCGATTGTAAGTCGCACCCCCACTTTAACTTAAAGGGGAAGCTCACCCTAAAAATGGAAACGTCACAACCTGTAGCGAATAATGCACTGATTCCAATGGTGAAGGTCCGGGTTGATCGGAGCAGCCGTTCCCAAGCTATACCAGCCGGGTTTGGAGTGTTTTGGCCTGATATAGCATTGACAATTGCACAGACATGCTGGTCCAAATTGGGCAAGTGGGATTTGAAAGGGGCCATTGATAGTGTGCTTCTTTTTCTCGAATGGACTCAGCAACTTACGTTTGTGAGTCACATCTAGTACGCTGACTTGTGAGGAACTGACGCACTCCCAGCACTACACCTATGATTAGCAGTGCACCGGCAATGCCACTAACAATGCCCGCTACGCTGCTACTGTTCCCAGAAGCTTTACTTTGCTCTGCACAGGGAGAGAGAGAGAGAGAGAGAGAGACAGAGAGAGACAGAGTGAGGGAGATAGATAGATAGATAGTGAGAGAGAGAGAGAAAAGAGGGAAAGCAGAGAGCATGAATAGAAAGGGGCAATGCTGAAAAAAGCAAAATGAAGCAGAATGACAGGCACCGATATAGGAAGTACTCGTATTACCAACCCAAACAGAAATTGTGGAGCCCGGTCTTGATATTTCTGTCTGAAAGTCAATGGATCATTCTATGCGGGCATTGCCATGCGCATGCCAATACCCCATCCACTCACTCAGGATCGCAAACGATGCATGCTCCCACATTCAAAATATGTTTGCTCTCTCAGACTTACACTGCACAAACGTATGCACATACGCACACACGCACAAACACGCACACACGCATGCACACACACACATGCACACACACACACACGCACACGCAAGCATGGACGTATACAACAATATACACACAGTACAAACGCAGGCATGAGTGTACCTTCTTGGCAACCGATCAAGGGGTGAGGTGTTGCCCCACCTTGACACACACACCGAAAACCAGCAGCCTCGCTCCGATTAGCCGTGCTGAGATTGTGAGCGATGCAATTCTCTTTGGGCCCAGTGCAGTTATGCAAACCAGCTGCACACACGTCCACCGACTGTCCCACGCTGGAATCAGATGATTCGTTCCGACTGGGCGCTGTAGCAGTGGTAGATGAGTGTGGTTGATCGCCAAGGTCGGTTGGAGTACGACTCGTATTAGCCTGGGCTGTGGTTGATGGCAAGATTAGAGAGTCACGATCCTTGCCGGTGGTTGGGATTGCAGGGCCTGGAGTGATACACATCAAGGCATTCACACAGCACGCGCATGAGAAGCTGAGAACAGGCAGAGTCGACTAGTATAGCTGCATGCACAATACAAGCGTGCGTGCGAATACACACACACACACACACACACCCCCCCCCCCCCCCACACACACACACACAGACGGGAGCAGCTAGTCGACAAGCAGCACCACAAAAAGCAAGTCCAGTGTTTCGTCGCTGTCGGCGCATTATACTGGTAGCTAGAGACCAACACAAACATCCTGGCACACACACACACTACAACACCTCTCACCTGGACCGACCGCTTTTCCCGTGGAGCATCCAGTACTGACGTCGAAAGCACTACCGTCAGCGCAGACACACGTGTACCCGAGTACGGAGGTCGTGTCGGCCGAGCACAACTCAACGGGACACGGGCTAGTGGCGCACGGATCACCGCCGACCGGAAAACCGATGCCGTCCGCCGTCGTGCCAATGGGAGCGACACCTATGCTGCCCGGCGGCAAAGGTGCAGCCTGTGTTGGTGGCAAGGGTGCAGCCTGTGTGGCTGACACGGGAACAGCGGTGCTGCTGTTAGTACTGTTAGCGTCTGGCGCGGGGAATTGGGCAGCGGGGAACGCAAAGAGAAAGAGAGATTTAGCAAAAGGCGGTCAGCACCCAAGCAAGCAGGTATGATCAATCGGCTGACAACATTACTGTACTACCGAAGTACTGTAAAAGCAGAAATTTTCGGTGGTGTAATATTTTCGGTATTCTCCAAAATCGGCGGTTCGGCGGAGGGAAATGTGTACTAGTACTATACCGACATTTTCGGTGTGTTATTTTCGGTGAAAATTTCGGCACCGAAGTTACCGAAAATAAAACACCACCGAAAATTTCTGCTTTTACAGTATAAGCTGCATTTTGAACACTCACACTGCACCCCAAAAAGTCCGTGCGGCTTATACTACAACAACAAATGAATGGTGATATAATAATTATATAATTATTAGAGAGGCTCCGCACAACGTAATTACCGTTTTATCTCTAATATAAGCACGGTCCTTTATTTTTTTCAATGTACCTCCGCCCCGTGCTATTAATGGAGACGTTACTTTATTGGAGACTGTTCCATTATTATTTCAACCTCATTTCAGAGCGGCATGTTGCCATGCCAAATTCATGTCAGAAACACACATTTCAGGGGTTTTTCGCCGGTACAGATAACGAATTTACACCGTGTGCTTATAATGGAGACTGAGCACTTTATTTTTTGAATGCCGCCCAAGGTGTTGGAGACGTGCTATTATTGGAGACTGTGCTTATATTAGAGATAATACGGTACGTTGGTAAAACGTATTTGATCTACGGAAAGTCTTACGTAAACTGCATGCGGATCTGTGTTCCGCCATACGGAGTTTTCAAATCACGTAGCCGCCCTTGGCAACTCCGAACGCGGCAGTGTACGACCAGTTCGACCTGGCGAGAGAGTCATAAAGTTTTACCCCAATCCACTTACGGAGCACCTACGTTATCAGAGCCCTATCTACGTACTCTCTGTAGACAGCTTTCCGAGAGTGGAGTGGAAACTCGCGAATTCACGGGTTTTTCCCGGCCACTAACGTAAAGTTGCTCAAATTTTCGCAGTGCGGAACCTCTCTAAGGGTAGGTGTCTGTATTTGGTGACGCGATAGCTAGGTGCGGCTTTTAGTCCAGAAGATAAATTGCTCGTCCTAATTGATGTCTGCAGGTGAACAGGCAGCCCGATGAATAACTAACTCAGGTGCAGCAGCAGCAACTGATCAGTATTGACGATATCTTTGGACCTGGCAACATTTGATCCTACCTACCCCCCCCCCCCCCCCCCTCTCTCTCTCTCTCTCTTTCCCAGTGCCTTCTCCAGGGCTGAGTCAGTGATCCGGTAGGAGTACAAGGACCCATTTGGAGAAAGAAATCCGGGTCACTTCCAACCCGATTGGTAGTACACGGGAACATGTTGAGTTGAGGGCTAATTTTGTACCTCAAGGCGCTACACTCTGACAGGCTGCAGGCACGCACAGGCAGAGTGCACAGTATGCATTGTTCACACGCCGAGAGTCAGGGAGTCGTAAAACGATATTCACGACTCCCTGACGTACATGCAGTAGCCGTACTTGAACGCGCCCGGCTCTGACCCGCCTCTGATCCGCCTCTGACCCGGCTCTGACCGGGTTGCAATGGTTGTGCCAGGCAAAGCAGAACTGTCACGGAGACTCCTCCGGCTCAGGCCAAGGACTGTGGAGAATCCAAAAATAATATAAATACAACTACAGACACAAGTACCATGTACTCACCCTGGCCACACTCCGGATCATCTTGATGTGCGATGCCTGCGACGCAAACGCATTTAACTCCGCTCGTCGAGGCTGGGTCGACGACGCACTGTCTATGGGGTGGACAGCTGTCTTGAGAGGGACTGCATGGCTGACTGTAAGATGGCTGTCCGGCATCGGGATTCGGTATTACGGGACTAATAGATGAGGGGCCAGCTATATCTGCAAACACACGCATTCACACACACACGCACACACACACACGCGCACACACGCACACACACACACACACACACACACACACACATAGAGACACACAGACATAGAGACACCGAGACGCACACAGAGAGGAGAGAGATAGAGTGATAGATAGATAGAGAGAGAGAGAGAGAGAGAGAGAGAGAGAGAGAGAGAGAGAGAGAGAGAGAGAGAGAGAAAGAGAGAGAGAGAGAGAGAGAGAGGCGAGAGAGAGAGAGAAAGAGAGAGAGAGAGAGAGAGAGAGAGAGAGAGAGAGAGAGAGAGAGAGAGAGAGAGAGAGAGAGGAGAGAGAGACACACACACACACATACACACACAGACATACACACACACAGAACAAAAGAACGGCCCAGGTTGCAACACGAGTCCAATCTACATGCCTTCCCACCGCTTTAGCAGCTGCAACTGCGCCTTGATCCTTGAGAGTGGTGGCGTTCCTATGGATGCAAAAACTCGGTTTAAAGGGGAAGGTAAGGCAAAAATTAAAATTTCACCAGTTGTAGTCTTCGGGGTGTTGAGTCGAATGGTCGTGGTCCGAGGAAGCTGAGACGCTCCCTTCCTACTTGAATCCCAATCGAACTCGCGCACTTCCACCGAAACTGGGTGACTGCGCCCTACTAGATGGGGATTTGTATGCAAAATGTCACTAAAAGCGCCATTTCGTTCTTATAAAAGCACGGATGACCGCGATTGGCCCATATGTTGTAGTCTTTTGGACGCTGAGTCGACTGGTTTTGGTCCGAAAAGGCTGCGATGCAGCGTTCCTCCTTTATTCCCAATCGAACATGGTTGAACAAGCGGCCACGTGCTCCTGCGTACGCCAGTCACCTGGTCACCGTGCCTTCAGGGTACAACTTACTAGCCTGTTTGACCTTTTTTGGGTGCAGTCCTGTCACTCGAGTTGAACCTTGGTGTGAAAATTGTCGCCTGCTGGCGTGGTGACCAGGTGATTTGGGCACCCAGGAGCACGTGACCGCTTCTTCAACCATGTTCGATTGGGAATAAAGGAGGAACGCTGCATCGCAGCCTTTTCGGACCAAAACCAGTCGACTCAGCGTCCAAAAGACAACAACATATGGGCCAATCGCGGTCATCCGTGCTTTTATAAGAACGAAATGGCGCTTTTAGTGACATTTTGCATACAAATCCCCATCTAGTAGGGCGCAGTCACCCAGTTTCGGTGGAAGTGCGCGAGTTCGATTGGGATTCAAGTAGGAAGGGAGCGTCTCAGCTTCCTCGGACCACGACCATTCGACTCAGCACCCCGAAGACTACAACTGGTGAAATTTTAATTTTTGCCTTAACTTCCCCTTTAACCAAGTCTCAAAGGAAACAGTGAATTTTTTTCTTTTCCAACTGAAAATATTCTTGCAAATACTACTACTTATCCGCCCTCGCTTATATGTGTGTCTATAGATAGTCATGAGTGCGCAGCTGATACTATTTTAGTATTTGCTGTAAAGCGACAAACTTTCGCGACACGCAAATTTAGCGTTTTCATAAATCGGGCTGGTTCACGATGAGAGACTTTTGGGATTATATCTCTTCAGTCGGATCTTGTACTGTCTACAATCAATGTACGGAGAGGTTTGCGGCGATTTATATTCGCGAATGTGTGATGGTCGCGAAAATAGCGAAATTTAATCTCTAGCAAAAGCTTCTCACGTTACAGTACAGCCGTTTAACCCTTTATTATTATTTTTTCTTCTAGTCTACATCTCTGAGGGTGTGTTTGGTTGGTACGATCTGGAACAAGATCGAGCAGCTGGTGCACGTGGAGCAGCCTCATGTCAACCAACCGGTACTCCAGAAACAGAGCACATTTTTGTGAAAAGTGTGCATTCTTCGAAATGTGTATGGGTCACCATGGTCACTTTGTACGGTACAACGAGTTCAACCCATAAGCGTGTTCACGTGATTTGGAACCAAAATCGATGTTCCCGCCAGGTTTCACTGTGAAAAAGTGAAACTGGTCGGTATGAAATGCGAGAAAAGCGCCAGCAAATCAACTGCAGGGCGTTGTGAGCATCAACAGTGGACTCGTTACCGCATGTTTGGCCACTTCTTCTCGCTACTGACTAGCAAGTTGGAACTGAACATTGAGACGGGTTTACTGTTCAGAATATAGGCGTGCAGCTGGTTCACCTACAGTGCACGGCCGGATATGCGTAGGATGGCTGGTGCATGTCATCCATGGTCATTTTGTGCATGCCGAACCTAGGTGGATATGTTTCATGGTCGGGGGGGGGGGGGGGGGGGGGTTGATGTGCCCCCGTGCCGCATGCGGGTTATGCGCCTGAGAATACAACTGACTTCTAGATCACTAGTGAGGCCTGACTGGATATGGCAAAGGTACTGAGGTCTGCCTGGATATGGCAAAGGTACTGAGGCCTGCCTGGATATGGCAAAGGTGCTGAGGCCTGACTGGATATGGCAAAGGTAGTGAGATCTGACTGGATATGGCAAAGGTACTGAGGCCTGACTGGAAGTGGCAAAGGTACTGAGGCCTGACTGGATATGGCAAAGGTACTGAGGTCTGACTGGATATGGCAAAGGTAGTGAGGCCTGACTGGAAGTGGCAAAGGTACTGAGGCCTGACTGGATATGGCAAAGGTAGTGAGGCCTGACTGGATATGGCAAAGGTAGTGAGGCCTGACTGGAAGTGGCAAAGGTACTGAGGCCTGACTGGAAGTGGCAAAGGTACTGAGGCCTGACTGGAAGTGGCAAAGGTAGTGAGGCCTGACTGGATATGGCAAAGGTACTGAGGCCTGACTGGATATGGCAAAGGTACTGAGGCCTGCCTGGATATGGCAAAGGTGCTGAGGCCTGACTGGATATGGCAAAGGTAGTGAGGCCTGCCTGGATATGGCAAAGGTACTGAGGTCTGACTGGATATGGCAAAGGTAGTGAGGCCTGACTGGATATGGCAAAGGTACTGAGGCTTGACTGGATATGGCAAAGGTGCTGAGGCCTGACTGGATATGGCAAAGGTGCTGAGGCCTGACTGGAAGTGGCAAAGGTACTGAGGCCTGACTGGAAGTGGCAAAGGTGCTAGAGTAGTCAGCATTAGGTGCTGGGAGTTGCAGATAGCACTAGCACTGTCGCCTTCACAACACGTCTAGAAGTGGCTTACCTTGACTGCTGCTGTTGCTGCTGCTGCTGCTGCTGTTGCAGCCATGTACCCTATCAGCTACTATGCCACCAAGACAAACGCAGATATACGAATAAGTTGAAAACGAGCTGTTACTGCTGCTATTACTGCTGCTGCTGCTGGATGATTGAGCACTGCTGCTGCTTCTGGCAGCACTGCCCGCACCAATGCTTCGTACACTTCTGCCAGTAGCGCCGCTGGCTCCCACGACGCCACCTAATCCACCGCTGGCTTGGCCATGTTGCCCCTGATCGGTGTCCGACACGGATGAAGACTCCCCACCTTTGCTGCTGCTTCCACCGCTGCTTGCGGGACGGGTGGTGGGGTCGGAACTACTGGTGGACGGGCTGGCACTCGTGCTGGTGCCGGGGCTGCTGAAAACGCCCTGGCATCTGCTGTTCCCGGGGCATACGGCCTGCGCATGTCGGCAGGGGTCGTGCGGCGGGAATACTTCCGCCGTGTGTATGGCGTTGATCACATTAGCTGCAACAGAACAACAACAACAGGGCAGAGAGCAGTAGAGAGGCAACTATTGAAAGTGATGCCAATCTGTGTTTCTGCTGCAGGGTGCCACTTCAACACTACCACATTCGGTCATGTAACTTGCACATTTACAACTCACACATGGCAAGTTAAGTTAAAAACGTACAAAGCCCCCCCCCCCCCCCCATCCTCCTTTCTTCATAATTCTGCTCACTTGTTTTTTTATCCACTAGAAGCAATGTGTATGTTTCAAACTTTTTAGGCTTCTCAAAGATGTCTCCTGGTTTTGAGCTGATAAAACAAGGTGTTTGGGAAATTTAGACGCCCGTGTTTCACAGGTTTTCCTGATAAACCATGGTATTTGGGCAGGGGCGTCGTCGGAAGGCATTTTGGTTTGATACGGTCAGCCACCTCAAGTACAGTTTACTTGCGGGGAGGGGTGGGTGAGGGGTGGCTGAGCAGAAATAACGTTACTTCGAAAAATCAGAGCGCAAACCAGTGCTCTTGATTGATTTACGGCGTACCCGGGGCAAAGAGTGGTTCGGTCAATACCGTTGTGACCATACGGTGTCCGACGCCCCTGTTGGCCGGCTAGGTGCCCGTGGTTCGCTGATTTCGTGTACACATAGCACTGGATGATATTATTTGAAGTCTGGCAGAGTTTCTACACTCGACTACCGGGGGTTGGAGAGTACCATCAAAAGCCCATACACAACTCCTGCACAGGCTCGCTTGTTAAGATTCAAAACATGACAGCTAAAATCTCTAAGGGGCTGTCCGTAAGTATCGAACTTTTTTTTCACCAAACGAATTATTTTAGTTTAGACCCAGCCCCTCCCTCCCTCCCCCTCAGAACGTACAAAATGTTGGCATGCATGCACAACAGAAGTCGCAAATGTGCCACTGCTCCTACGGCCATGTACATCTACACACACTGTATAAATGTTTTCTGAAACGAAATAATTGGCCAACCCCATCCCACCCGACAACGAAATTATTTCGTTTTGTGAAAAAAGTTCGATATCTATGGATGACCCCTAAATCCGTACCTGGATACTCATTTAGGAATGGTTCTAGTCAGATTTATTAAGGAGGCTCCGAACAGTTGCGCAGCGCAGTGTAAAAAGGGCACCTCCGAAATCTGTTTTTTGCCGCGAGATTCAAAAAATGTTGTGTTCCATGCGGAAACATGCTGTTGTTCAGAAAGAAGTTTATTGATTTCTCTGTGCTCGCAGTTGTTCCAGGACGTAGTTCTACTCGTTGCAGGTTTCTGTAGCCGTGGCTGTTTCTACGCTGGAAAGAATCACTGGCCATGGCTAATGCAAAACAAAGGCAGTTCCTACGCTGCTTGATTTTTTTGTGAAAACTTTGTTGAAGCGGTACGATGTGGCCACGAAGAACAAATATATTACTGACGAAGAAGGGTGAGAAAAGCAGGCTGAAGTCAGTGAAGACATCGATGTCGAACGTAGTGATACTAGTACTGGTACTGGAATTTAGCATGGACTACCTGTGGAGCGTGAAGTGGCTGCCCACTCGCTGGTAAGTGGACCCACTTGCAGCTCCAGTCGCACGAGTACCGTTTGAAACTTTCTGTGGATCCTAGAGTATCCTGAGCTCAGTGGACGACGCATCTCAGAGCTGCTGAACTTGGGCTACTGTCCCTGTAGGAATGAGGTTCGTGTCAACCACTGTACTGCACTGATGGTGTAAGGAAAACGCTGGCCAGAAGCTTGTGTTCTGAACCAGGGACGAACTTCTAAATCTTTCTTTTGTAGAAATAGGGATGCCACAACTAAGATGTGCACACTCAGGTGTGTATTGGGTAAATGCCTGTGGTTGATTATTTTGAATCCTTTCCTATGCGCAAGTACATGCGTTTGTGTGTGTGTGTGTGTACGCGCGCGCATGCGCGCACGTGTGTATGTGTGTGTGCAAGCTGTTGAAAGGTGTAATCCGAGCACAAGTTGCTATGTCTAACGTTGTTTGTTCGCTATCCTCGCTTCAGCGTTGGGCAGGTGTATGAGTGTGTGTGTACGCACGTGTGTGTGTGTGTGCGCGCGTGCTCGTGCCCGCATGTGTGGGTTCGCACGCAATATTGATCTGGGTTATGCACATGTCCCCACGAGTGCACTGTGTGCATGTGCATGCAAATGTCTGTGTACATGTATGTGTGTATGCACGTGCATGTGTGCGCGCGGGTGCAAAGCTACATGTAGGTGTGGAAGGGGGGAGGGGAAGGGGCTCACGGTGCTGGTTCTGTATGCCTCTCCTCTCTGGTGTCCGCAAGGACAGTGTGGTAATGGCTTTACAGTACAGGAGTTGCATGTGAATGCGCATTTGTGAACCGTATTTGAGACACAAAAAGAATTGCCGAGAGAGCATGACAGTACACTGCATGTAATTGTATATCGTATGTGTGCACGCCAGCGTGTGTAGATGCATATTGCCCTTCATGCGATGTTTTTCTGGAGTCTCCTGCTATCAACGCAAGTGACAACCAGCAAATGCATGCCCAGTGCAGTGGCTGGTCTTCATGCTTTTATATATACCAAGTCCTACTATGGACTAGTAGTGTTACAATGACGCGTGCACGAGAGTGCGTGCATGTGGGTGGGTATTTATGTGCGTGCGCACGCGCGTGAGTGTTCAGTGTGCCTTATTTTGAATGCCTGCTTTCACATTATTCATGTGCCAGTTTCATTGTCGAGGTTGTTATGAAACCTCGCTGCCTTACATGTACATGTACACTACTCGTATAACAATGTGCTAGGACTGAAGGCTACATGACATACATGTAATGATACATGTACCTTTCCAAGCACAGACTGTCTGGTATGTCCAAAGGAGGTTGCAGCATGAAAATAACTTCTTCTAAAATAATATTACCATACTACCATGTCATTGGTAGTGATATTTAGTCCAGAAGGCAAGAATGGTCAGATTTTCTAAAAATGCTATTTTCAGAATTGGCCTAAAAATACCATATTTCGATACCTATATTGTTTGGTAGGGGCCTAAAGTGCCTGGTGACACCATCAAAATGGTCCATTATCGGTTTCCTTGGGGCTCAAGGATCACAGAAAGCCACAAAAATCAATATGTCCATGGACAAAATGTTGCAGGCTGAACCATTTCACAATTCAGCACCCGATGGAAATTTCGGTTCCCGTAATTTCGAAAACGTGGCTCGCCAAGGGCAAAACCAAGCCACAGTCTATCTTGTGTAGCCAAAATACCTCCAAATGTGGTTCTTAAACATATGATGAAGAAAATGCTTAGTATCCTCTTTCCAGGAGGCTTCTTTGGGTCAAAAACCAATTTTTTTTACCATTTTTTGGCCGAAAATCAAGAAATTGTACACTCACTAAATACACCAGAATACCTCTTATATGCCTGGTGACCCTACCTAAAAACTATACCAAATTGAAGAAGAGACATCACTCCACCATTCTATGCATAAAAAACAGGGTGTCCATGGACCTTTTATTTTTACTTCTTTAGGTGGGAGCCTCCTTAAAAGTGAAATTTTTCCAGAAGGTGCTGCGAGCTGACCTGTTGATCACACTGAGCTCATTATAATAACATGTCTTACAGTACGGTCGTGGACATGGAAATCCGGTCGCATGTCTAGCGGCCCCGGGGCGTTGGCCATGCAGCCGTGAGTAAGCGGTACACACATGCATTTATGCGCTGCAGCGCTCTGGTCGCATCGGAACAACATGAATGTGCACTGCGCACGCAGCGTTCTGTGTGGGCTGAGGGCACCGGCCCCGGTCATTCGACTGGATTTCCATGTCCATGACGGTAGATGTAGTCCCGCAGTGTGCACACAGTAGATAGATAGTCTTCCTAACGGCAACATGACACCAGCTCCATACTTACGCATGCAGCCCGTCTGGTTGTGCAGCATGCCTCCAAAGCCGCAGACGCTGGCCACGTGACCATCGCGCATCGTCCCGTTGACGGACACCGAACACGACGTCACGACGGCATTGCCGTAGCCAGCCGTGCGCACCGCTCCATCAGAGGTGTACGAGCAGTTGTCTGATGAGCAGAGGAAGACAACGAGCGACCAGAACGTAAACAATTGTCCAAACAGAGACCAAAATTATGAATCCGGAGAATGCAGAAAAAAGAGGTGAGTGAGGTGCTCTGTACCGGCCGCCTTGTGTGGGCTACCCGGTTCACTACCATGGCTTACTGTCAGGGGCCATCCGTAATTATCGATATTTTTCACGAAGAGAAAAAAAACTGTTGTTCATGGGTGGGTGGGTTGCGCAGAGTTTCGTTATGAAAAATATTGATAGCTGAAACATCAGTCCATTCTAGCTGTCAAGTCAATAGCTAAACTTTTTCGTTTCGTGAAAATTATCGATAATTCCGGATGGCCCCTAAGTCAATTATACTTGTAGATAAAGTGGTGATCAGCACCATTCCGCCCTGTGCAGATTTTTCATCAACCCGCACACCATAACTGTGCTCTGCAGCCGACCTCGACACGTCGCCACAGCACACCACCAGCAAAACGTCACATCTGCTGGCACTGAATTCCCTCATACAGCTGTTTCGAGTATAAAACTCTCGCCAGTGATGAAGGTAGATATTGTGGAATGGCTAAGATAGTGAAAACCGCCCTGTTTGTACAGAAAGGTGTACACATTTGTATGTGAAGGGAAAGCTGGTCACCAAACTCTACATGATACCTGAAACCTGGCAGGTCCGCGACACCGAAATTTCAATGCACCTAAAATGACTTGTTCTACAGTATCAAACTCAGATGGTAAGCCAAGGAAAAAATTGTAACATGGAAAAATGTGCTGGTTTAATTGGTGGACTCGATCGCATAACTTGTGCTCACATTTTTCCATGTTACCATTTGTATACAGCATTGTTGAATGTTTTTACCCTGAGGATGAGTCATGCCCGAAAATTTGGTGAATTCAATTATTTATTTATTTTTGAAGTGACGTGTGCAGCGAAGAGACTGTATTTGGAAAGTTCGAGTTGAAGTGCCCTAATGTATGAGTGGCTGCAGTGGAGTCTGAGTGTGCTCTGAGTGTGCTTGGAAAACCGATCTACAGTACCTTGAGCTAGTGACGGGGGAATGCACACCGCTGAACACCGTGTTGTCTGGCAGTGCGTCCTAGGGGAACTGCAGGATGAACACGTCGGTGGTGTGGGGGGTGTCAGGCCAGACAGGTCTGGAGACGGACACACAAACAGAAAACGCATTGGCAACATATGCAGACGGACAAACACACATAAGCACGCACACGTTCAAACATATGGATACGCACGCACATGCATGCAGACAGATTTGCGCCTGGGGATGTTTGAATACTGTAAAAGCCATATTATATATAACGAAGCGCTAATTCTAACGAGTTAACGAGGAGAAATCTGTCGTTAAAATAGAAATCGTTATACAGAAATCGATACATATACTGTTCTATTGAGCGTTGAGAATGCGTGAGAATCGTTACCTTTGGTACACGTAAGCCAGTCAATTTTGGGAAATCGTTATACATGCGCCTCGTTAGAATAATGGCTTTTACAGTAGACGCAGGTCATTTGTACGCCGGCGAGTGTTTCCCATTGGAAAGATTTCCTCAACTCTGCGGGTTTCCAGAATAACAGTGCGATCACATGACAATGCGATCACATGACAATGCGATCACATGACAATGCGATCACATGACAATGCAATCACATGACAATGAGATCACATTACAATGAGATCACATGACAATGTGGTCACAATCACATGGGGCGAGCTCCGAGTCATTCACGCAACACATGTAGATCCATCTGCATCTGCGCCTTTGATCCCAGAGGGTGGTGGCGTTCCCACGGCAGATGCGGAAAACTCGGCTTCCAGCCGAGTCTCACGCGAACCGTGAAATTTTTTTTAATTTTTTTTATGTAGATCCATTGCACATTCGCAAATAGGCTGTATGCATGTCCTTTCTCATGTTAACACTGCTCAATGTCACTGCACATATGGACAGTTGTTATTGTCAAATGCACACACACACCCACACACTCACTTTGTATATACTGCAGTAGAGACGTGCCGGGGATGTTGTGGCACATGGTGGCGTTACGAAGACCACCGGTGGACGTGTCCACTGCCGAGCCCTGCACGGTGCACAGCGAAGCGTCACACTCTATCCTGTTACCAGTCAACGACCTAGCGGGGCGAGAAACAAGCATAACACGAGAGAGAGAGAGAGAGAGAGAGAGAGAGAGAGAGAGAGAGAGAGAGAGAGAGAGAGAGAGAGAGAGAGAGAGAGAGAGAGAGAGAGAGAGAGAGAGAGGGAGAGGGAGAGGGAGAGGGAGAGAGAGAGAGCGAGAGAGAGAAGAGTGAACGGATCACACGCAAATCAAAACGGAAACAGGCGGCTGCTACCATCCATATCCTGCAATGGGGGGTATGCATCAATCCCCCCCCCCCCCCCCACCCCCCATTAGGCTTTGCTCGGCAAGTCCACTACAACCGTCCACACTGTGATACCAACTCTGCATAAAAGATCACGAAATTTGTAAAGTTACACACACATATTTGTACTAGAACGCGTTGCCCCGCAAAAAGGCGACAGCCATCTCTGATGCATACCTGCAACTGCACAGCACAACGCTGGAGAGAAGAGCGCCATGACAATGACACAGATACCATGGAGCTTCAAAGTTCCCAAAAAACGAAATGCCAGTGTTGCAAATTATTAATGAGCAAAGTACACCTACCAGTCAGCATCATAAAAGAAAAGTGGCTGCAGAAAGCTGATCGGAAGCGCCTCAATTTGGTTCATTGTTGCAGAGCTGGAAGAAAGAACGGTCAAACCACAGGCAGAGAAGAATCAAGTGAACGCCATCTCGCCGTCACTCTCACACAGCCATGCAGACACTGGCACAGACAACACACTGCTCTCTGCTCTTTGCACCTTTTGACCTTTGACGCCCCATCTCCAGTGGAGATGATAGGCACACACACACACACACACACACTACTACTACTACTACTATTGACAGCTGCCAGAAATGGCCACGCCGCTCCCCAAAGGGAGGTACTGTCAGAGAGGTTAGGGGGGAGGAAGGCAATGCTCCAAGTGGCGTTCCAGATCTTGCCGCCTCCGGAACCGTCGGTTGTGGCAAACTTGGCAGTGAAACTTGAATTGTTGGCGTTCAGCCACAGTAGGGCGCTTTGGACAGGTTCCACAACGGTGACGCTTGAGACCCGCAGCCGATTTAAATGAACGCTGACAGTTGGTGCAAGTTACACCAGGAACAACAAGAGGAGCAGGGGCAGGGGCCGGCGGCTGGTCGACATCGCCTAGCCGACACTTATGTACCGCAAAGCCTCCTCTGCTACGTAGCCATCGGTTGCATGTACACACACACACACACACACACACACACACGCACGCACACGCACACACCCGGCAGCTAGCATGGTGATCAGGCCCGCGCTAGAACTCCAAGAGAGCTTCTCAACAGCACAGATGCACAGCATTCAGGGACAAACAGGAGAACGTGGAAGTGCTGAAAAACGAAAAGTTTTCGCTCGGGAGTTGGTTTTAGGAGTTTCGTTTTGAAAATATCTATTATAATGCAGATGGAGAGTGCAGAAATGATGCTGGGTGCCAAAGATTGAAATAAATTTTCTGTTGAAGTTTCTTTTCCCACATGTATGTGTGTGTATGTGGGTGGGTGGGTGGGGGCTGAAAGATACTAAAACGGTTTTTTTGTTGTTGAAAAATCCAAAACCAAAAAAACAATCGGTAACCCTGAACGGCCCGTTACACGTTAAATTTTATGAAACCTCACTCCAACATTCCAATAACGGCCTCTTCACTGCGAATCAAATCAAAGTGTGCGGCACCAAATTTTCGGACCAGTTCATCTTAGTACACTCACAAATAGGTGAGGCGGGGCCAACTGAAGAGAAGGTTTGGAGCCAGCACACTAATGTGGTTGCGGTCCAGCTTGCTGTGTGGAGACAACAGTGGCAGCACACACACACACACACACACACACACACACACACACACACACACACACACACACACACACACACACACACACACACACACACACACACACACACACACACACACACACACACACACACACACACACACACACACACACACACACACACACACACACACACACACACACACACACACACACACACACACACACACACACACACACACACACACACACACACACACACACACACACACACACACACACACACACACACACACACACACACACACACACACACACACACACACACACACACACACACACACACACACACACACACACACACACACACACACACACACACACACACACACACACACACACACACACACACACACACACACACACACACACACACACACACACACACACACACACACACACACACACACACACACACACACACACACACACACACACACACACACACACACAAAGGTGACAACACGAGAGAAGAAGAGACAACAAAAAAAGCTCAACACAATGAAAATTTTACTGTCAGTGTGGTGTACACTAAAAGCTGTCTAAAACTTAAAAGGCGACCACTCGGGGAGCCTAGAAATCTGGTCCGCGGGTGCAGGTGGTGGACTTCGTCTCCAGGGTTATTTGACCGGAAATACCGGTAACATGCCTTGGTCCTGGTTGTAGTGGTCCTCTTGGACAGGTGGTTGCATTCACAGGTTTTACTGCACGGCGAAACCTGCCTCGACCATGCATGAACTCCTCAAGATCTGGTCCTAGTGTACAGGTGGTCCTCATGTACAGGTGGTCCCCGTGTACAGGTGGTCCCCGTGTACAGGTGGTCTCCGTGTACAGGTGGTCCCCGTGTACAGGTGGTCCCCGTGTACAGGTGGTCTCCGTGTACAGGTGGTCCCCGTGTACAGGTGGTCTCCATGTACAGGTGGTCTCCGTGTACAGGGGGTTCCCCCAATCCAGGGTCATGTTTGTGGAAGTGATAGCATCAGGTCATGGACTCTATGGCCTTCTAGGACAGGTGGTCGCCGTATCAGAGTGGTCGCAGTGGCATGTGTTACAGTACAGCCATTGTACCTACATGGTTGTACAACTCTAGACCTTTGAGGCAAGGTGCTGTACATCCCAGGTCTAATGCAATGCATTTCGTGTAATTTTAGAACTTTCTTGATACTGTAAGGCACTGTGCTGTTGCCTATTCTGCGGGTGCATCACATTGACCCCGCGCGTTCCTAACTCATCATTCCCTTTACACGGGCTATTATTCAAGAGGGGCTTCTAATCGAGTGAGTAACGTATTTCCAGCGGTCAGTGTATCTAGTAACAGGACCGCCGAAAGCAGTTTCAATTGGTCCGGTCATAGCACAGTCTTCATACTTTGTGTAAAATACGGCGGGGACATATTATACCCTCTTCAGCAGTAAGCATGCGTTGGTAGCTACAAGAGTTGGTCCGGTGTTGACCTAACCAACCGCACCGGTTCCGGCGGGCCTGAGTACTGTAAAGCGAGAAACTTTCGCTAGAGATTAAATTTCGCTATTTTCGCGACCACCACACACTAGCGAATATAATTCGCTGCGAGCCTCTCCGTACATTGCAGACAGTACCACCTTCCGGCTGAAGAGATAGAATCGCAAAGGTGAACAAACCCAATTTATGAAAACGCTATTTTCTTGCGTGCCGCGAAAGTGTGTCGCTCTACAGTACTGATCTTAGCATCATCTATAGAGACAGTTGTACCAGGTAGAATCCTGCAACAGTCACCGGAATGGTGTATTTCAAGCTTTTCATCAGAATAATTATTACGTACAGCGTAGTTAAATTGGAAAGGACTGCCAGAGAACTGATACCGACTATCTCGATGTGATTGTCAGACAAATCCCTGTAAAACAAAGAAACACACATACGCACATGAATTCACACACACGCACACACACACGCACACACACACGCGGGGAAGCATGTGTGAAAGTGGAGAAGTAGTAAAGAAGGACAAGAAAACCGGGCACAGATGGGAAGGCAGGAGACACAGCTGAGAAGACACCAAGAAGGCATGAGGTCCAACAGAAAGTAACTGATAAATGCGCATGCACATACACACACACACAACAAATATGGCAGCTCGCACTGGAATTGCACAACTGAACAGATCGTAACCAATGGTGGATAACCGCTGGCACACCAACTCGCACTTACAGCTCCCGGAGGCTGTTGGTGAAGATAGAAAAGTAGGATGGATGCATTGGCAAGTTCCGTATCCGGTTGAATCTTAGTGAGCTGCAACAGCAACAAAACACACGTGTGAAATGAGTTTAAAGGGCGATTCACAATACAACTTCCTGCGACGCGACACGCGATTTGCGACAGTTGCGACAAGAAACTGCCTGTCGCGAGCTGTCGCAAGCTGTCGCAAGGCACCAGTCGCAGAAGTTGAAGAAAGATCAACGTTTGCGACATGCGACACGCGACATACACAAATGGAGTACAGTTTCGACCCTGGGTGCACGTGCATAGTACTACTTGTGCATGATGATGTCGCAAACATGAAGAATATTGTGAACCGTGTGTCGCTGTCGCAGCTCGTCGCATGTCGCGTCGCAAGTCGCATGTCGCGTCGCAAGAAGTTGTATTGTGAATCGGCCTTAACACAGTGCAGGTTGGATAAACATGCCATGCCAGTCGAAGTTATGAGAGGTTGGGTTTTCCGGCCGATTTCTGTCTCCACGGTGTAAACTCTTATACCGGCAATCACCAAACATGACATCACTGGTGCAACAGCCAACGGAAAAACAAACAAACAAAAACAAAAAACAAAACAAAACAATGGTTAGGGGCCATCCGTAAAAATAGATGTTTATTTAGAAACGAAAACTAGTCGTTTAGGGGGAGGGGGTTGAGCGCCTGTTCGTTTCTCGAAAAATATCGATGCACAGTTTGTATGTGTGGGCACGTCCAGAAAAGAAAAGAAAAATTGTCGATACTATGTATCGTTTGTATGTGTTCGTTGCTGAGGGAGGGGGGAGGGGTTGAAGAGAAACGACTAGTTTTCGTTTCTAAATCATAAAAAAATATCACGGTTGGGTTGAGACTCAGTCTGACTGAGTGCCCATCACCCGTAGGAACACCACCACCCAGCAAAGATCTAAGGCTCAAGCTGCTGCATAATACTGCAACGGCACGTGCATGTTCTTACAGCCTGCGGATGAGTGATGGATTTGACAAAAGTGATGGATTTGACAAACCCTTGAAGAGCTCTTTTGGTAGCGAAGGTAGATCGCTCTGCTCAATATATCTGAAAGGGGAAGATGAGAGCATAACCAACACACACACACACACGCACGCACGCACGCACACGCACACACACACATATATACACACATACACACACACTCACACACACACACACACATAGGGTAGATGTAAAGCTGTGTTCACAACTGGCGCGTGGGCGCGGTATGCTTGTGGTTCATGCGTGCCCAGACGAGTGCTCAGCCTTTCATAAAAAACAGCAATCCTAGTCGTATTTAGCGCGTGCTACACTTTCGAGTACTAATTTTTGACCCCGCCGGTCAGAGTGACTGGCATGTACGCTGGTACGCGCCTGATACGCGCTGAAAATTCCAACATGTTGGAATTTCCATTTCGGCGCGTTTCCGTACGCATGGTGCCCCAAAAGCCAGCAAAAATACGCACAGACGCGTGGTTTCACGCGTACACGCGCCAGTTGTGAACACAGCTTAAGTGTAATGAACAAAGAAATGGAAGTGTATTCGGGTAAAATTTTGTAAAGACATTGATTGATATTAGGACACAGTGGGCTGTGTCCTTCATACTGTGTGCATGCCAACCACGCCGAGAAAACCTCTTTAATGCGGTACTAATGTTGTGCTCGGCCTTCTCAACTTGCACGGCCCTTGGCGCCCTGGAAGTACGAATGCGGCTGGACGTACACAAGTACAATGATGTGATCGGTACTGGTCCACGGCGTCAGTTTGACACTCTGGGTCGGATTTCAGTGAGCACAGCTGCACTGCAGATAGCTTGTGTGTGTGTGTGTGTGTGTGTGTGTGTGTGTGTGTGTGTCTGTGTGTTTGTGTGTGTGTGTGTGTGTGTTTGTGTGTGTTTGTGTGTGTGTGTGTGTGTTTGTGTGTGTGTGTATGTATGTGCAGTACATCTACTTACAGCTCGGTGAGAGACGGCATGTCGGGAACACCGAGCCCGCTCACCCTTGCAGCTCTCACTATAGCGCCGCCCTCTGGCAAGCCACTGCAGTTGCCCACAACCCCGCCGTTCGGCATGGCGGTCAGCTGGCACACACCGCCGGCCAAGGCGTAGGCGCCATCACCGCTGAACCAGGACAACATCACCCAGCAGATGACCAGCAGAGCTTGACATGAACGACAGTGCGCCATCTGAAAAGCACAGGTGAATGCACACGCTGATAAGCTGGCAGCAGGCTAAATCCAGGGGCGGGTGGATTCAGGGGGGAGGGGGGGGGGGGGTCCGGGGAGCCCCCTAAATTTCGCAAATGTACTACTATGCATGATTGTACATGTATCAGCTACTGTAAGACATGCATATTTAACGAGGAAGTAAATGTAACGTTTTAGCGGATGACATTTCTTGACATTTCTTTGTTATAATATGATCCGTTTAGGCCGTATGGCTTCATATATGTTGTGTTTGGATATGGCGGAATACTGCAGGATCGTTAACATATCTTCTCGTTAACCGATGAATTTTGGGCAATCGTTAAATTTGCGACTCGTTATAATACCATGTCTTACAGTATTCAGTTTTGGCAAAACTGGAACCCCCCCCCCCCTGGAGAGCTCTCTGGATCCGAACCTGTAAACCGCTCAGCTCCAAATCAACTGCCCTGTGGCTTACTGGCGTTGTCCGACACCGAGGCCATTGCTATTGGTCTCCAAGAATCCCCAATGGTCTTGGGCTCTATATACCCTACTGTCCATAGCATACATAACATCGGCAGACCATGGCTCAACAACTCAGGGACTTTCACGCAACAACAAAAATAGCCAGTGAAATGCTGCAAGTGCCAATATGGTGGCGGAAGGAAAGCAACTCACAGCAGCACAACACGACCTTGCACAGCAACTCACTACAGCGCAACACCACCTTGGACAGCAACTCACAGCAGCTTAACATCATCTTGGACAGCAACTCACAGCAGCACAACACCACCTTGGACAGCAACTCACAGCAGCGCAACACCACCTTGCACAGCAACTCACTGTAGCACAACACCGCCTTGCACAGCAACGTTCTTGTCTGTAACATGGCTACACGCTACTATCACTCCGCTGCCACTCGCCAATCACTCAGCAAGGGCATCCGAAAGTAATTTGGGGTGGTACGGTCAGCCATCTGAAGTACAATTTACTCGTGGGGGAGGGTTGCTGAAACATTTCGGAAATTTAGACCCCAGATTAGTGTATTTTATTGATTCACGGGGTACCTGGGGCAAAAAGTGGTACGGTCAGTGCCGTAGTGACCGTAGCGTGTCCGACGCCTCCCTGCATTTGTACAATTTTTATGCGCAAAGTGATCACATATGTGGTACAGCTGCTCGTCTAGCTTTTTCTTCCTTTTTGGAATCAGGGGTGTCGGACATGGTACGGTCACTACGGTATTGAGCGTACCACTTTTTACCCCAGGTACCCCGTGAATCAATAAAAATGAATACACTCATCTGAGCCCTAAATTTCCAAAATGTTCCGCTCAGCCACCCCTTCCACACGAGGAAATTGTACCTGAGATGGCTGCCCGTACCACACTAAAATACCTTCCGACACCCCTGGGAATGACGGTCCAAACTTTTGAAACGCACTGTGCGTGCAGCAGTTCTCGACAATTCTGGTGCACTGAAGTTCAACAAGCTGTCGGCTAAGTGCAGAGCAAGGAATGTGGGTGCATGCACTGCAGCACAAGCACCTCAGTAATTCTCCCCATGCTCCTGTCAGAGAGTGTGTTTACATGTCCTTCTATGTGCTTGTTATCTTTATGAAAAATTTTACTTCACCATAGGTAGATCTACTAGGCATGGATGCTTTCTTGCTGAGGATCATGTCTCATGAGTGATGCCACAGCTCCTAGGCTGTGATGAAACATCAATTCTGTCACCGGCTTGACGCACTTCACATGAATCGAGTCCGGGGCATGCATTGTGACCGGCGTGGACACGGATCGTTGGATATGGATCGTTGCAACGTGCTGCAACACATGGACGCCATAACCTTGTATGGGTGTATTCCCGTGCACCTGTCAAATTTGACCGGTTGCTCCGACTTCACCTGCCCCATTGAGCATTTACGGACACCAGCTACTTCCATATACAGTAGAACAAATTTCGAAGCCTGCATTTCAATCAACTCCTCGAATTGGAAATGATGAAGATCGAAAACATCCACACGTACCACCCTCCATGAATCCGCTTACCTTTCCAGGAAAAATAACTGACTGGCTGGCTGGCTTACAGGTTGTCGAATGTACCACGCAGCGTCCCAGCCTGAGGACAGCAGCCCGTCACTTCCCACCACACCAAACACTACTAAATTATTGATACGAGTTTCTCAGCCAAACCAATTCCTCATGGGTCAAGCAAGCTGACGGAAGCCCACAGTTCGAGCCGCTCCAAGCAGGCTCGAGGCAAACTATAATATCCGTCGCCTGCTTCCAAACACATCCTACGAGCGTCGTTCAAAAGAAGGACTTGGCCAGAGTCCAGAACTCCTCATACTAGTAAACACAGATTGGATCTAGATGGTTGTTTTGCAAATAGTGGAGATGATCGTGAAGATTGAAGCAGGAAAGACAGTTCAAGTGACGAAGTAGGTCTACGAGTGGCCTGATCCTCTGAACACGAGTCACCAGGTTATTTGTACTACGGTATGCACGAGGTCTACACAGGACAGGAGCTGGGACAGGGAGGTCGCGGCTAGTTTGGCTCTGCGAGCGCATGCAATGATTGGGTAAAACCGGGTGGTGTTGCGGTCGTGAAGAGTACAGTGTGTACGGGTACTAGTGGGACGTGGGTACGAAAAACCCACTGCCCCGTATCGGCACTACATGGCCACGTAGATGAGCTGGGCCGTGTATATGTCTGCATGGGCCAGTCCTGTTTTCCGGGTGCAAGGATCAGGAGTTTTGTTGTTGAAATGTGCAGGTCTACGCATCAACAAATCTACATGTATGCATGTACCATTCCATTGCTAAAAAAGGAGAGCAAAAGAAGAAGAAAAACACCTTCGGTGTCAAATGTTGTGTTGTAGGCCCTTCGCATTTGAGCCTTTCTATACTTGGTATGTATGCGTTGTTTGGTGTTGAACAACTCAGAACTGTTCTCTTTGGCCAGTGTATAGCAAGCCTGGTGCACAACCCAACCCTCTGCCCACTGTGAAGGTGAGCCGCGTTGAATTCCTGCATGCAGTGCTGTCATGTCGGACAGATTTTTCAACTAATGACGTCAGAAGTACTACTGTTGCCTTGTACAATGTAGTTGTAGAGTGTAGAAGTGATTGCATGATCTGCATGTAGTGAAGGCGCCTCTCTGCATGGGTCATCCCTCAAATAAATAATTCTATTGTATTTCTAGAACAAATTAGAAGCGTCTCCAATTCTTCAATGTAGTATATGCAATCCACACCAGTCCAAAAGAACCATCAGAAATTTAGAACCGAACGTTACCTTTTCTTCATAGGCTCTTACGTTCGGTTCTAAAATTTCTTAGTAGGAACCTTTCGCAACACGCGTACGGATACGAAACGAATGCTGATTCGTCGCATGGGTTCGAAGATTCGTCAGAGTGCCTTACGAGGGCTCGCTTTCACGAATGGAAGCCTCTTCATTCGTGGATCGTTCCGAATTCGTCAGGTACGCATTTTTTGCCATGTACACGTTTCCCTTGATTCCATGATCCATGCACGTGTACGCCAAGCTACCGGCCGTATTCGTAGTTGCCATGGAAATCAGCGTGACGACTAGCGAAACCTGAATCTGTTCCAACGAAACGGGGGCGAGCCGAATCAAACTTTTGTTTCGCATTCGATTCACTGCAGATGCGAAAGGTCCCCAGTGTTCTTTAGGACTGTTGTAGATTGTGCAGATGCATGTACCACATTGAAGAATGTCGTATTTTCTCTAATAAGAGCCCGGGGTTCTTATTATTTCAGTGACAGCTCTACCCGCGCTACTATTAGAGACTGCGCTATTATTGGAGACTGTGCTTTTATTTGTTCAATGCTCCACTATCAAGCCAACTCCAGTCTAAATAGGCATAAACTGACCATAATCAAGACTGGTGTTCTCAACCGTCCCTGAACTGGAATATTGTCAAATACTGATGTTTCACGATAACATGGGCGCCTGGAAGGAAGTACTGTACTAGTAGTAGACCGAAAACCTCCTTACAAATTATATGCTTGGGCTGTACTGCTGGGTTTTTTTTAAATGCAGTCAATACACTTGTTGCATACTCCAATTGAGCCCGCTCTACTATAGGAGACTGTACTTATTATAATGATTTAAAAACAACCCTCATCCCGTGTCATTATTGGAGACTGGGCTGTTGTTGGAGGCCTGGGCTTTTATTAGAGAAAATACTGTAATATTAAGGTATCACGCCACGAGTCCCCGCAAGACGCTCTGGCCCATGATTCCATGAACCACTGCACGGTCTTTGAGCCAGGGAGTAGTAAGATACCGGTGTATTACTACTCCCTGTTGTGAACTACCTGACTGCCGAACAAAACAAGCTCCAGCCGGATGAAGACGATGAACTCGCAATCCTGTCGCAGCACTGTATTGGCAAGAGTACATGCATGGTTTCATGTACTGTACGTCAACAAATTTTCAGCCCATTCAAATTTCAGCCTCCCAGTGCTAAAACCCATTTCAGCCGCATCAAATTTTCGGCCTGTACTGCTGCCGCTTGTATACACTGTCACACTGAACCTTGTAACACAACATTTCGGCCGCAACAAATGTTCGGCCAGACATGGCCAGGCCGGAAATATCCGAAAATAAATATGCGCCGAATATTTGTTGCCTAACAGTACCTAGTACTCGGCAGGCTTGGTGTAACTGGTCACATTCTGTACTTGTACCCTACTTCCTGGTGCAGCCAAGCCTGCCAGCCTAGTATGGTAACTTTGGAGTCTTTTGGGGGATCCCCATATCTCACCCACAATAGGGAATCAATACAGCATACTATAATTATGTCAACAGATATTCGGCGCATGTTTATTTTTTGGCTATTTTCGGCCTGATCATGTTTGGCCGAAAATGTGGTCGGCTTACAGTAGTAGCCATACTGGCGCATGGCCGAAGTTCAAAAACAATTGCTGCATTCTCATCAGAGAGCACAGCGTAACTGTTAGCACGAACACACAGCAGAAACTGGTAGAGCGATCAGCGTTGTTATCCTGAACAAGAACACACAGCATACCCGCATAACTACGACATTACTTGTACATTTTTAAATAATTGCTGAATACTGCTATCAAAAGCTGGTTATCATAAATTCATAATACTGTTGTAGAATAATAGCTGTCCAATACACCACGCTTGCCCGGATGGAGATTCGGGCAGATCATCTTCAGCGGATATCAGAGTGAGTAGCCAGTTTGCCATTCGGAACTCTGCAAAATACTTTCAAGAATTTTCGTGTGTTAGACAAGCAAATCTGAAATTTGAAAGATAGGAACACTCCACTATGATTCTCGTATAAAACCGAACTCAGCGACGGCTATGGAAATATAGACACAATACTGTGACAATAGTCATGTATACCACACCATGAGAGTCATAACACACTGTTATACTCATATCCATCTCCAAGACAGATAGCAGAGTGGCTGAATGCTTGAACGTTGGGGGGGGGGGGGGGGGCTGGGGACAATTGAGAAGGACAATTGCTCTCAGAGCTCATCGCGCTCGTGAACACTTTGCACACGTTCGCTCCGAGAGAAGCCTGTGCGGGAGTCAGAGTTAGAACCAGACCAAGCATTGTCGTCGTTGTCGTCGCCATCGTACTGCGGGTCCCACACGGAGTCGTCGTGGCTCTGATCAATGTCTTCACCCTCCCGCGTGTCGATGACCTCGTCGCTGGGCACTTCGGCCGTATCGAGTTGCTCCTGTTCATCTACATCGACTGTATTGTCGTGTACAGGCATCGCACTGCTGCCCTCACTGTCTTGGTCAGGGTCAGGTGTACTGCCGCCGCGAGTCGAGATGCGAGAGCGTTTCTTCTGCGTACCCGGTGCGGGTGTGTCGGCGGGGTTCGTGCCCACCGCTTCGCCGCGTTCAACGGCCTTGGAGAGGAAGTCGTAGCCTTCCTTCTGCGGTGTCCACTTGCCGGGGTAGAGGACAGCTGCAGATAGCGATAATAAAGACAAGAATGATGTGTGTACTGTAAGGAGACGGAGCCAGGCGATGTATACATACAAAGATTGAGACAGGGAGAGAGAGAGGGGGGGGGGGGGTAGGAAGAAAGAGAGAGAGAGAGAGAGAGAGAGAGAGAGAGAGAGAGAGAGAGAGAGAGAGAGAGAGAGAGAGAGAGAGAGAGAGAGTGAGAGAGAGAGAGAGAGAGTGAGAGAGAGAGAGAGCAGACAGACAGACAGACAGACAGACAGACAGACAGACAGACAGACAGACAGACAGACAGATGGATATGTAGATGGATATAGATGGAAACAGAGAAATAAAGAGAGTAGAAAAAGAACTCAAGCCGGGGACACCAAATATTTTTTCAGCCCACGCACACGCCTCTGTCTTGATCTTGCATATTCCACCGTGTGTTTATTTGCATGGCAGCACAACACTTTCGGATAGGAATTGTGTGCAATTCAGGCCCGGCAGAACCGGTCCGATTGGCCTGGTCATGGCCGGACCAACATTTAGGCGAGAAACGTGTATTTAATTGTGTGCAATTCAGGCCCGGCGGAACCGGTCCGATTGGCCAGGCCATGGCCAGACCAACATTTAGGCGAGAAACGTGTGTTTACTCAAGGGCGTAGCAGCCGGTCCGGCTTTGGCCGGACCACTTTTTGCCCAGAAGTGCCCAGAATGCAGGATTTTGCACCCTAATTTCAAAAAACTCTCGGGGACACCCCAGACCCCCTACAACCAGACCACCTCCAACGGCGGTGCTACACGCCTGTTACTGCTGAGAGGTCATGTGTATACCCTCACACAAACTGTATGGAAGGCTAGGGTATTGCCGGACCAATCAATAACCGCTTCCGCCGGTCCTGCAATCACAACTACAATGCAAAGTACCAGGCCAAACTAGCCGCAATGGCACTGGACAAACATTGCACTGCAGTAAAACCTGTCAAGGCGACCACTCGGATATGGCAACCACCTGTCCAAGAAGACCACTGGAACCAGGACCAAGGAATGCTATTTCCAGTCAAATGACCCTCGATAAGGAGACCACCTGGTAACAGAGACCACATCTTGAAGGTCCCCTGAGCGGTCGTCTTGGACAGGTTCCACTAAACTTACAGCTTGCAGTAAGTTGTCCGTTCAAGTACGCTGTCACCCACTTGTCAACTGCTACTGTGGACGCTCCCCACTGGTAGCTGAAGCGAAACACCTCATTCTGCAGATTTGGAAGATGAGACAGCACGCACAGTCAAATAGACGAGCGTTGGCAGTTTATACTTCAAACTAACAGCACGCATGTTTGGTCTAGAGTACTTCACGGCCAGCCTGCGGGGGCCCAGGCAACATCTATGAAAATGGACCTCATTGGAAGGGAAAATAGAACATGTGACGTGTGAAGACAAAGCACCTACGACGCACCTTCACCTACGACACTACACTCTCGATGCAAAAGGTGGAAATACAAAAAAGAGCAAAATGTGCGTGTCAGCAAGTTCTCATAAGAATGCTTCCACCACCTCTTAACAACATACAGACACACACACACACACACACACACACACACACACACACACACACACACACACACACACATATATATATATATATATACAGTTTGCACATGCACACACAAACACCATTGACCATTTGACGCACATCGCCTGAAACGATGATGGCGATGCTAAAGCAGAAGCCATAGCAACTTGTGCTGGGATTGCACCATTCAACAGCTTGCAAGGCTGAAGAAGTTACCCCCACTGTTCAGCCTGGTCTGCACCACACAGCTATGAAGTTGCTTTTTCTGGCCAGTGAATCCCTACTTTTGGGTCTTGTTTTATTTATTCTATCCCGCACACACCTTTTCATAGTCCAGTATTATGAGAGAGGGCATCTCTGGCGGAGAGATGTACGTTGAGATGATACTAGCTGCTAGTGGACCAGTTCTGTGCAATGAAGCACACAGACAAGAGCATGTTTGCACGCACATACGAACACCACACAAACCGTATACAAAGAGGCTTACGGCGCATGCACTCCATGTATTTTGGTCAGAGGAACATCTCCGTGGAAAAAAGAAAATTAGATCCAGGTTGTCAGTGCAGTATGGTCTTTTAGAATATTCAATAGTTTTAGAACAATTTTGGAGGACTGTGGAGCTGCTCTGTAGGCTTGTCATTACTGCAACTCACCTCCAACACGCAACACACAAACAGTCATTGGCAACACCACAAGACTGGATTTCATGGGAGGATGAATGATGCTGCCGTCCTGGGTAAAAATTCGGATGAAATTGAGTCGCGAGGTGCAGCCAAGGCCTATCTGCGTGTTTCAGGTTGGAGGTTAGTACGAATTAATTGACAAGGAAAATTCAAAATAACCAGATGTCAATTCAGCCCGTACTCCTGATCAAGAAACTAAACTTGTCGTCTCCTCGTTGTTGCTTTTATTTAAAAAAAAGTCACGGTTCGCACGAGACTCGGCCGGAGGCCAAGCTTTCCGCATCCGCAGAAATTCCACCACCCTCCAGGATCATTGCCTAAAGGAAAATCTTTAATATTATTACCTTATATTCTCTATTATAAGCGCCGTGCTTATATTTTTTCAACACCCCTCTACCCCGTGCTTATATTGGAGACCGCGCTTATATTGGAGACCGTGCTTATATTTTTCAACCAATACATCCATACAGAGAAAGAAGAAATACGTGCTAGATATCATGCATGCCGCATTGATTTCCAACAAGACCGTGCTAACAAAAGAGACCGTGCTTATAATGTTTCGAAAGGTGCTCAAAGTGTGCTAGTATTAGAGACTGTGCTAGTAATGGAGACCTGTGCTTATAATAGAGAATATACGGCATAATTGCTTATTCTGACCACAAGACACATCCTTACCCCATCATCCATGTAAACACCAGAGGTGACTGTTCATCGTCTTTCCTCTCCACGCTCAGCGAGCCGTTCGTGTACATGAGTGCTGCATCCAGGAGAGCCCGGGGCAAGATGAAGTTCATGTCGGGGATTTCCCCATGGCCAGGGTCACCAGACCAGAGTGAGCGATCATTGAGATCACTAGCGCTGAACAACACCAGCAGGCGAGTAGTGCGGGGTCGATACAGTCTGAGTGTGGCTGGAGACAGCTGACCCTGCAGTACAGTAGAGCAGTGAGGACAGTCATGTTCAATTGTTCATGCATACACACAGTCCATGGATGTGCACGCATGCACGTCCAGCATGTACACACATACACGTGCGTGTGCGCAAGCCCACACGCTCATACACAAACACACACACACACACACACACAAACACACACACACACACACACACACACACACACACACACACACACACACAGGCACAAGCTAATTGAAGACACAGTGACGCAGGTCAAAGACATTCTGGCAAGCCAATGTTTGGTGATCTGCTAAGACTCATGATGATCAGATGCATAATGGGGACTGATGCTCAAGACAGGGTAAGTGCAAAGTTTACAAACCAGTAAGTATTAACTAAACACACACAAACACGCACACTCACACTCTCACACACACACACACATACGCACGCACGCACCCAGGCTGCGTTTACATGGCGACGCTGGGGGTGAAAACGCAACAAAATCCTCTCGGATGCATGCATGGTTCATTTACACGGTACGCGGAGCAAAACGTAACGGTTGTACACCAAAACGGAAGAAAACCAAAACGCTGGCTAAGGTGGAAGAATTTGAAAACGGAAATGTTCTGCCAGATAAATTTGGGTGTGTAAACAGTTGAAACGGTCTGCTGGCCTCGTTTTCCGTCACGTTTGTTCCGTTTTCGGCCGTTCACACGGATCCGACAATCAAACAAATTGTTTTTACAATTTTCGTTATGCTGTCGTGTGGCCTGTTTTCAACTATTCCTTGAGTGTGATTGGTGCTTCCACGACAACACTTGGCAAATGACGTACTTTGGCGGATCCTTTGCTCCTGTGTAGACGCGCGAAAACGATACAAACCGAGACCACCTCGGATAAGCTTTGATCGTGTAAACGCACGAAAACGAAAAAAGAAATGCGGGACTGAGAAATGCGGGACTAAGAAATGCGGGACTGAGAAATGCGGGACTGAAAACGGAAAACTGGCCATGCGTTGTCGTGTAAACGCAGCCTCACACACACACACACACACACACACACACACACACACACACACACACACACACACCATTGACCTTTGACGCCCATCGCCGGAGGCGATGATAGCAATGCTACGGCAGAAGCCATAGCAACTTGTGCTGGGATTACACCATTCAACAGCTTGCAAGGCTGAAGAATTGACCGTCACTATTCAGCCTGGTCTACACCATACAGCTATTTGGAGTGACATTTTCTGGCCAGTGAATCCCTTTTTTGGTCTTTTTCATTTTTTTTTTTTTTTTTTTTTTTTTTACACACACACACACACACACACACACACACACAGACACACACATGCACTCACACACACACATGCACACGCACGCACACGCACACACACACACACACACACACACACACACACACACACATATCTCCACGACCGTACCACAAGCGGAAGAGCGGCTCGCTTCACCAGACCAGCCAGTTCGACTCCACTCAGTGGCCTTTGAGAACTCAACTGCCGCCTGACTGCTGACTGGTGCAAGTCATTGTGTCGCAGGACAATTGCAAACGGAAGCTGTTCACCATTGCTTCTGTAGGCAATAGCAGAAATATACCAAGGAGATACTTGAAGAAAAATATTCCACATGTACACATGAAAATGTGGGCACAAGTTATGCGATCGAGTCCACCAACTGAACCAGTCTGTTCAAAATCTGGTTCCGTTGGTTGGACTCAATCGCATAACTTGTGCCCACATTTTCCATGTTACAATTTTTTCCTTGGCTCACCATCTGAGTTCTTAACACACACATGACTGTACAATAAGACCTCAGCTTGACGTACATTCAAAGTCAAGAGAAATACAGACAACCCGATTACCCAAAATGCACACGAAAATCAATACAACTCCCATTAAACACTGACGAAAATCAATGCATTCAGAGATTTAGCAAGTGTGAAGGTAGCCTGCCAAGCTGCCGGAGCTCGCCACAGCTAAGCGGGCTCTTACATTTGCTTGGCCAGTTCTCCCTGCGCGTATGCAACCGTGGCCGTGATGGAGAAGTTCAATCCGAGACCGTCCAGAGCAGTCAGGTCTGCAACACAGCAGATAATCCCACACAGTGCACAGCATGCATCTAGCTCACTATGAGGCCGAGACGTCAGGTCGGCCGCTGAGTGCACTAGGGGTGTCATCGATTGGCGAATCTGGATTTAGTGCGAGCAGGCGGTGTGGTCTGAGCAACGCTGGCCCAATCGAACAAAACAAGGGTGTAGTACGCAAAATGTACGCATATTGTACAAAGATTCTGTGAAAGCTGTCCAAAAACGCCAAAGTCCATTTCCACTCCGGCCACTCCCGGTGTGGGGGCCGGTGTGGTGGGATTCCGCTCCAAGTACACCTGCTCCGGATTCAATCAGATTCGACCAAACGCTCACGCTCACTCGAAGCGCACTTGCTCGGGATTTGCCCAATCGATCATGCCCTAGGTCTCATCACCCTTTTGCTCTTCAATTCTAACCAGATTTGAGCTCATGGGCATGCACTGGAATGAAATAGAAATAAAAATGAAAAAAGAAATGCAACGACACGAGACATGGTCGGTGGTGCGCTCACTTCTGCAGAAGACGGGTGTGCACATGACCCTGCGGTGCATGGCAAACACGTTCAACTTTCACACCCTCAGCAGCGGCGTCAGAGTGGGTACAGCACGTGGAGCCAAGCCGTAGGACCCCATATCAAGAATTGCGATCATCTGCACCGGACTAGAACCAGTTTTCGGCAGTGACCAAACACAAGTACAGTAAACTTGGCTAATAACGGCTGAGGATATAACGACAATTCGCGAATAACGACAGAGTTTCCATGCCCAGATCAAAGTCCATTTTACCTGTATACATATAATGAGACTTCGGGTATAAGGACATTTCGCGCATAAGGACACGTTTCTGATGCCCGGCCGAGTGTCGTTATACGCAAAGTTGGCCGTACATGTACAGGATGCCGTTCATGGGTGTATGAACCTATGAAATCTAGCTAGATCTGATGCCATGCAATCTAACCATCATCTTCCAGCTGAGGCAGAGCGACGACAACGGACACCCTGCTAAGTGGTCTGTCCCACTGCTGAGGGACAAGGTTGTTCGACAAGGACGTGAACTCCTCCATGCTATTCAGCTTCACAGCGTGGTTTCGACGGAACCTTAGAGAAAGTGACAGCAACAGCAGCAACAGCAGCAGCAGCAGCAGCAACAGCAGCAGCAGCAACAGCAGCAACAGCAGCAGCAGAATTGTCTCTCTCTCTCTCTCTCTCTCTCTCTCTCTCTCTCTCTCTCTCTCTCTCTCTCTCTCTCTCTCTCTCTCTCTCTCTCTCTCTCTCTCTCTCTCTCTCTTTCATCTGTATTATATTCGTATACTCGTAAAATGAATCAGTCCTTGTCTCGTCCCGCAATGGACTCCTGCGTGGCTTGCAGCAAACATAACAGGTTTTTACAGCGTGTGACCGCACACACATGCACACACATGCACACACACACACACACACACACACACACACACACACGCGCGCGCGCACGCACGCACAGAAACACACACACACACACGCGTGCGCACGCACGCACGCACAGAAACACACACACACACGCGCGCGCGCGCACGCACAGACACACACACACAAATTACTTACTGACGCACGGCTGCCACCAGCTCATCAACTTCCAGAGCACCGGAGTAGCGACGAGATGAGCGAGGAAATCTGATGTTAATCAAACACAGTGGTAGAGCATAGAACACATCAGCACAGCAGTACCACTGCTTGTCCCAGGGTGACCGACATGCCAAGGTCACTATACCAGTGTTTTGACTGTAGCACTATCCGCTCTAGGTCGCCGTGAATCAATAAAATGTCCTCCGATTTGGGCTCGAAATTTCAAAGTTTCTAAACAGAGGTGTCAGAGAGCGGAGTCCATGATCAGCTGTCTGAATATTGCCATCCGGCATGAAACTATCAGTTGCAGCCTGATGCGTGGTACTCTGTGACTCGTGCAAACAGAGCCGTCAGTAAATTATACTTCAGATGGCTATCACACTAAGACGCAGTACATGCCGATGCCCCTAGTACACTGTCACATGACCCATCCTGTCCACACACCATGCTGGTGAGATGTCCGTACGATAGATCCCGGCACATGTGAAGTGACACGATTTTTTGGCTGAAAATTCTGAAAATTGTTTTATTACAGCCCCCCCCCCCCCCTGTAGATGTAATGCAGTCCTCTGTTGCCATAGCTACGGTGATAACAAGCAGGTTCAAAACTTACGACATGAACACGACCGTCGGGAATCGCTTCACGTTGAACGGCTCGCAGATATCATGCAAATCTACACAATTCACCCAGTTGAACTTCACCCAGCTGTCATCTATACATGCACGTGCACACACACACACACACACACACACACACACACACACACACACACACACACGCACACCCACACACACACACACACACACACACACACACACACACACACACACACACACACACACACACAAACGCACGCACGCATACACAGGACATGGGCTTGAACCACACAATTTATAGAATAACTTGGGCCCAAAAGCCAAGCTTCTTGACACGGCCTATCAACACACAATTATGATAATCGTACGTCAGCACATTGTAGAGTGATCCGATTGCTCATGTCCCACCAAAATCATTTAGTGCAAAATTGCACACTATCTACCATCGCGCCCATGGCTGACCACCTTCGATCACCCAGGTCTGCTATACTGGCGCGTGAAACCGGACCCCGACGTTTCCCGCTGCTCTGCGGACGAACACGCTTGATTTCCCCGGGCCTGCTGTCCACCGCGCCTTACTCATTTCACTTGACACTGTTTTGGTTTTATCTCCACCCACCCTCTCTGCCTTATTATCGGCCCTCTGAAAAAACGAGCTCGGCACTGTTCAGGCATCCGATGGAAAATAAAATACTGCTGCTGCTGCTGATGATGCTGACGATGACACTACTGCTGCCGCAGACTTGTCCGTTTTTTGAAGAAGCGAAACAGCATGCACATACCGTATTTTCCGGAGTATAGTGCGCACTTTAGATGTGCTATTTTAGGCCCTAAATCGCAGGTGCGCACTATGCTCCGAATATGAAATGCATGTACTTCAATGAAGATTGAAGTGCGCACCCCCAATGAAGATTGGGGGTGCGCATTATACAAAGGTGCGCACTATACTCCGAAAAATACGGGAGGTCTATTTAAGTCCGGAGATTGAGCGCATCTAGAGTCATACAACTCCCAGGCACTCGTGTGTCGTTCCCTACGTGAAAGGTCGCGCTTTTCCTACCGACTTGAATTCTCACTTGACTGACTCAAAGTCGGCAGGAAAAGCGCGAGCTCCCACGTAGGGAGTGACACACAATCCCCACAATATCGCCCAAGTCGCACCAAACTCTTCTTCTCAGGCATTAGCTTAGACAAAACAATTCTTTACATTCAAACACCAGGCTTTGCATTCATTGCCTAGCTCTCTATCATGGCAGCCCTGTGCAGGACACCATGATAAATGTGTTCTTTTTATACGAAAGTCCACTATATTCCCCGGATAGGCACGAGAAGTGGTGGTGGGGCCAGACTGCTCTGCCGACCGGTCTCGGCGTCTGCGCAGACAAAGTTATCGACTACTCAGCCACTAGTCACACCATACCTGCCATGGCTTCCATAGCTTTCTGAAAGGTGGGTACAAATGCCTTAGAGACGGGCGAGACTGAACAGGGGGAACAACGAAGAGCAAACAACAGTGGTACACGGTCATCAAAACAGACACACACGCACAAGCACACATAACGAGAGCATGCTCATGTGTGCAAACATGTAGACGTGTGCACGCACGCATGCACACACGCACACTCGAATAACATGAGTGCAGACTCTACACAGACAAAAATAATTTTACATTAAATACAATCCAAATTTCCAGGAACGCAGACAGCTGATTTTACCGCTTGAATAACATGTCTTAGGCACGCACATCAAACAGCACATCGCCTTATCCAACCACCTACCTACGGCTGTAGCCCACACTACCCATATCCACCACGTCCCAATTCTCTTTGCCCAAAGCACCCATATCCACCACCTCCCAATTTTCTTTGCCCACACCACCCATATCCACCACCTCCCAATTCCCCTTGCACACACCACCCATATCCACCACCTCCCAATAATTATTCTCTATGCCCAAAGCACCCGTTTTAGTGGTTACTCACAGAAGTTGGCGAAATGTAGCACGATCACTTCTTCCGGTCCGGAGGCAAACTGGTTGTCCAGGAACTGTGCATGCTTCAGCTCAGGAACGCTGGTTTTAGAGCCTACGCCCATGCTCTGGAACTTGACGTGAGCCGATAGGGCGACTTCATCGTCATCTTCCATGGGTGGTGCCTCCTCTGTGGCAGCCAGTAAGACAAAACATACAAACAATTTCCGTAAACCGCCCAATATTCGCGTCACTAAATGTTCGCAATCTCTTAGAACCAGCGAGTTTACGATGGCAAATGTTCGCGGGTCACTATGGCCACACACACACACACCAACTGTAGAGTTTGATTTCCTGATGGTTGATATTCGCGTTATGCTCTTCTTGCGAAATAGCAAACATTAGGCAGTTTACTGTATGACGTGCTGTCATCAGTACCCACAGCTGAAATTGTATTGTACTGCATGTCACATGGGTGTCGCCACGGGCACAAGGCAACCGCGAGTCGACGGGCGTGGACTGTATTTCGCGCTATTCCCCGCACCGCTTGGCACGGAATCCGCTGGATTCATGAGCATTACCTGGACTACAAGTAGACAGATATGTGGTAACATGTATGCCACACTCCTAGCTTCCGTTCACGTCACTCAGGCTCCTAGCTTCAGCTCGTGCCTTCAAAGCTCTATCCTACGACATACCATTTCAATTTTCAAATGTCTATCGAAAGTTTACCTTCATGGCTAATGCTAGCAGGGTCCTCACACCAAGAGATCTCTAGGTTCACTGTTTTCTTCACTCCACTTATCCAAGCTATAATCATAGTTATCATGTCTTCTCTCCTGTCTCCATTTCCATTGTCATCATAACATTCATCGGGCACGACTGTCCGTTTGACTTACGATGTAAAACACAACTACAGGTCTCGTTACTTGTTACTAGATAACCGGGGGGGGGGGGGGGGGGGGGGGTGTTCAAATGGTTCTTCTTACAACGAGTACTATCTACTATCCGGACATGAATGTACGCAATTCAGGCATCAGGGGATTTTGGATCGTCGTCTACTAATGAGGATTTTCTTGTAACCGACGTTGTACTAACGGGCGTAGAACTGTACGGTGAGATGCGGTCTGTGTGATGCAATCAAGCAATGCTCTCATGGCCAGCATGTAGACCACCAAAGCACAGGCAGCAGTATTACGGACAACACGCTACCTTCTCCAAACGGATTCTCTTCCGTCACCTTCTGCGGCGGCTGGCGGCCAATTTTCAACCTGAACAGAGCAGGGGAACCCACACAACAGGTTTCCACATCAAGAACGGTGAAGAGTCACTGGTGACATAATATTTGCACTGAAAGTGGGATCAATTCCGGAATCTACCATTCCGAAAAGCTGAACGCCACAATCAGGAAGCATAGACCACATTGCACAGGACACATAGGCCCATTGTTCTTTTTTATAGAAGGCATGTGAAGCCTGGTTGCAAAGAACCTTACAACGGCAGGTCACAGTACTTAAAGGGGAAGTTAAGGCAAAAATTAAAATTTCACCAGTTGTAGTCTTCGGGGTGCTGAGTCGAATGGTCTTGGTCCGAGAAAGCTGAGACGCTCCCTTCCTACTTGAATCCCAATCGAACTTGCGCACTTCCACCGAAACTGGGTGACTGCGCCCTACTAGATGGGGATTTGTATGCAAAATGTCACTAAAAGCGCCATTTCGTTCTTATAAAAGCACGGATGACCGCGATTGGCCCATATTTTGTAGTCTTTTGGACGCTGAGTCGACTGGTTTTGGTCCGAAAAGGCTGCGATACAGCGTTCCTCCTTTATTCCCAATCGAACATGGTTGAATAAGTGGTCACGTGCTCCTGGGTGCCCAAATCACATGGTCACCACGCCAGCAGGCGACAACTTTCACACCAAGGTTCAACTCGAGTTCAACTCGAGTGACAGGACTGCACCCAAAAAAGGTCAAACAGGCTAGTAAGTTGTACCCTGCTGGCGAGATGACCAGGTGACTGGTGTACGCAGGAGCACGTGACCGCTTGCTCAACCATGTTCGATTGGGAATAAAGGAGGAACGCTGCATCAAAATCAATGATACTACATGTACGTACCCGGTGTACTCGTCCACAAAGTCCATGAGTGCGTCGAACGTCCACTCTCCGGAGTAGGTATCCGGCCGTTGCTGGCGATGATGATGATGTCGGAAGACCGGATAGAACCTGGACGGTCGGTCCAGGAACACCAGCGTCGCCTTCTTCTCACCCTCCGGATCCAGTACCATGGAGCGGTGCATTTGAAAGAAGATGCCGAAGATGTTTGTATTGCAGGTATCTGGGCGCAGTGACAGAGTGACCGGAAACAAGAAGGCGTCAGCGCAGTAGGCATGCCCAACGCCCAACCAAACGTCAGCTAAATACAATAATATTAGCGGTATGTAGTACGTGATCTACTGATTACCAGCCAGATACAGGAGGCAATGAATGCCAATGATCTGCAGTTGCAACGATTTTAAGTAGTCACTGGGCTAAGTAAGGCTAACGGCCCGTCAACCCAACAAGCAGTTTGCTGCCAGGGTGAAGTGGAGCTAGCTACCTACCTCGCAGCTACAAGACGAGTACAGTCATGGCGAACTAGTCAACTACAGACACAGTAAATGAGACCAACTCATTCATTGCTTGCTTGAGCATTTCCAGGTTCCACCCCAGCCATCCACCCACCCACGTATGCCCACTCTGGACCTCCCCGACTCTCTCGGTCCCTCCCTCCTCCACCGCTTGCCATCGCACATTCATTCCTGTCATCACTTCAGCCTGTACTGAAGTTGCCTGTATACACTGTCACACTAAACCTTGCAAAATAAAATTTTGGCCAGAACAAATACCCAGGTCGAAAATAGCCGAAAACAAATATGCGCCGAATATGTGTTGCCTTACAGTACTTTGACTCAGTCTTTCATTCCCAGAATCACTCGCACCCTCCCTCACTGCTTGCCGTGACTCATTTAAGTCATTTTTGTACTCCCCGACCAACTCGTCCCCCCCCCCCCCTCCCCTTTCCTCAGCACTCGCCTTAGCACTCTCACTCACCCTCTTACCAAGTGACTCACTCTCTCTCTCTCCCATTCTCCTACCGCGCTAGCGGCTACACTACCAACTGCAATTCCCCTCCCCCACCCTCCCTGTGCCTCTGCCTGACTACTTACACCTTACACATGCCCGGCATCGCGGAAGCGATGATAACGAACACGCTATGCTAGACACAACAACAACTGGCAGGGATTACACCGTTCAACAGCTTGCAAGGCTGACGAATTGACCGCCGCTAATTTTAGCCTGGTCTACACCACACGGCTGATCTCCATGATTGATTCAAAGCCCCACGCAGCAGTGACTAATGGCAAGAAGGTACAATAGAATAGCGAGAGAGAAAGGAGAAAACCGTCACACGGCTGATTGCAGCCTGCCTCCTCACCATCGCACTGTATAGTAAAGACATGCTGCTCTGTGTAGCGAGTGTTGAACAGAAAGCTATCCCAGTCCTCGGCGCTCACTGACTGTACTTGATCCAGGCTGGGCCGTTGTTCGTCTGCAAAACAATAGCAAAGCAGCAGCAACTTCAAACACATTCAGCGTTCATGGCATTCGGGAGAATACACAGTACCTGTCTGTGAGGCTTGTGTGAGGCTTGTGTGGGACTTGTGTGGGACTTGTGTGCATGTACATGAAGCTGGTTGATGTCTGCAAGAAATTTGTTTTTCAGATGCACCCAAGAAGTATAAAATCATTATTCAGCAATTGCATTGCATGCTCTTGAACTGGCGGCATCTAGGAAAACGCGATCATACACATGGGTGCGCAAACGCACACACACGCACACACGGGGCCACATATATACATACACACATGCACACTCGCAATCGCACACACACACACACACACACACACACACACACACACACACACACACACACACACACACACACACACACACAATCGCACACACACACACACACACACACACACACACGGGCATGAGCAGACACGCAGAGCCCACACCTGTATGCGAGAGCTGTTCGATGAGATGACGTAAGTGATCCTCCAACGTGCTATGATTGTAGAGTGGTTCCTGGTAGGTTGTAGTGCCGCTAACTTGCTTACGGTGCTGGCCAGAAAGACAACACACCACACAGCATCCAAACAAACAGGATCACTTCAACATACTGTAAGTAAAAACCTTTTTGGCGCATACATATTTTCCGTTATTTTCGGCCTGGGCGTTTTTGCCCTGAATGGTTGCGGCGGAAATTTCGTTTTCCAAGGTTCAATGTGACAGTGTGTACAGGCAGCAGTAGCTTTGAAACATCCGTAACTCCAAATCACATACATTTTGATGGGGAAAAAAATTCGACGGGTTCGCGTACCGGGCAGGTCAAGAACAAGGAGTCGTACAACTCCCTGGTCGAGAACCACCTTTCCGCTTCCGTTGATGGGGAAAGACAATAGAAAATGGCATTATGATGTCACTATTTCCACAAAAAGTGACACCAAGAGTACATAACCCCCCAGAGTGTGCAACTCCCACATACCCTGTTGTCCCGACAGAATTTCAAGTTGACGTCATTATTTATGACGCAATGCTCCTTGCAGCAGTGATTTACAACATGTGTACGGGTGTCAACGCATCACACGTTTTTCTTTGCAATAATTTGTACAGGATCGATCGGCTTCGGTCAAACACAGGTTCCGGATTCGTCTGATAATCCGTGTACAGTGCCCATTGCATCATCAAAATGACGTCAACTTGAAATTCTGTCGGGACAGCACCCATAGTGGAGTTGCACACTCTGGGGGGTTATGTACTCTTGGTGACACTAGGGGGGCGTTCGTTTTTGATCTACAGGTTTGGGTAGAAACTACTTCTTTCGGTAGAGGTGTTCGGTTTTTGAAAAAAAATTCTACTCAAAAGGGTAGATTCTACTTTCCTCTACCGGCTCTACCGGGAAAAAGTTGGTAGAATCCGGTAGAAGTTGGTAGAGCTACGGGATTTCCAGCAAGATCAAGGATTTGTACACAACTCCATAAAAAAAAGAAACATTTCACGTACACATCGTGTAAACTACTAGATCCGGTAGAACAGCGTTCGTACACTTGCCTCTACCATCTACCTCTATCGGTAGAGTGACTCTACTCTACTCTACCAGGTAGCTAAAAACGAACGCAGGCTAGAGTAGTAATATGTCCACAAAAAGTGACACTAGAGTAGTAATATTTCCACTGAAACTCGCCTAAAGGGTGCCCGGTAGACCGAAGTGCCCGTAACTTCGGGGTCCGGATAGCACCGAGGTGTCAGCGTCCCGGTTGTGTTAACCTGACGACATACCTCTCCACTACGCCGCGTGATGAGCACCGGTGCGCTGTTCTCCGCCAAATAGTTCTTCACTTCGGGAATGCGGGCCACCAGCTTCTTATCGGACCTGGATGAAATGCAGCGGCAGCAGAAGCAGCAGCACCACCAGCAGTAGAAGCAGAACCACCACCACCACCACCACCATCAGCAGCAGCAGCAGCAGCAGCAGCAGCAGCAGCAGCAGCAGCAGCAGCAGCAGCAGCAGCAGCAGCAGCAGCAGCAGCAGCAGCAGCAGCAGCAGCAGCAGCAGCAGCAGCAGCAGCAGCAGCAACAGCAGCAGCAGTAGCAGCAGCAGCAGTAGCAGCAGTAGCAGTAGCAACATCAGTGATGATGGTGATGATGACAGCACCACACACAGCAGAGTCAGCATAGGTAGCAGAACATTAAATCTTCACATCACCATAGCAACATCCAATCAGCATGATCCTTCTACACAATCATTGTGCTTTAAGTGTAACGCGGAACAAATATATCAATCGCTGACACACTATAACACTTGTACCACCAACACATTTTTTGAAGCGGTGATCGCACACACAAACGTGCGCCCGGGCGTACGTGCACACACACGAACATGCACACACACTCATAAACATGCACGCATACACACGCACACATGATCACATGCACACACACACATGCACACACATGATCACATGCACACAATCATACACACATGCACACGTCAAGCTCCATGGACTTACGGGTCAATATGGCAGACTGCAAAGAGGCCACGGTACGTAACTGCCGCTGCGGTGAAGTCGGTCTGATGTTCCAAGAACATGTCCATAGGTGCCACAATGTACGTGATCTGCAAGTCTTCCAGGTTGGACTGCTCCAGGCTTGGAACTATATCCAGTACCGACTGTGATATGATCTGTAATGAATACGGAATAAGCCCAGTGTGCTAAGACGTGATTTGTGCCGTAAACACCCCACACAGCCACCTGGGCATGGTCGTCTGGGGTGTTGAACAGTGCATTGCTGATCCCAGCGCACTCACATAACACCCCACATACAGCCACCTGGGCATGGTCGTGAGGGGTGTTGAACAGTGCATTGCTGATCCCAGCGTACTCACATGCATCACTCATACCTTACACATTTGGCAATGCGCATTGAGCCTATTGAGCAGAGGTGTTTTCGTCTCACACTCCACCTCTCGATCAGTGTCATTCAAAGTATCCCAAGCGTCACTATGGCAACAATCTCCAGCTGCCTGCCACAGCCCCCCCCCCTTCAGCATTCACGTTAAACGAAACGGAACGCACATATTACCCCAGTTTGAAAGTAGCACGGGTGGCGGCTTAGCTCACGATCAGAGCCCACATTCCATTTGAGTGATAGACAGTATTTGTAGGAGCCATAGACAAAGGGAATAGCATCTTCCAGGGTTATAACTGAATGGAATAGTATCTTCCGGGGTCATAGACAAGTGAAATACACTCAAATGTCTCTTATCCGGGCGCCTTGGGACCGGGTACTGCTCGAAACTCAGATTTGCACCGTAGCTCCGGACAGCTCATCTACCATGTACCGTATCAGTTTTCGATGAAGTATATTCGGCACATAATGCACATGTTCATACAGCAATGAAGCAAACAAGTCTTTTTCCGCCGTTACTCGGAGTTATGCTGTCCGATGAGTGTTTCATTGCTGCTTGATCATTGTACTACTGGCTCTGCCCACTGGACATAATGCACATGTTCAATTGATATAATTATACGAGTCCCTTGATCAAAATAGTGGATTGCACAGGTGGTACTTGTACATTTCTAGTGTTTCTTGATCAGTTCTGAAAGTGTAACTCGGATGGTGAGCCAATTAAATAATAATTATTGTGAAAAGAAGAAGGACTAAATGTCAGTTTTGTGCCATTTTGTCGCACTCGCTGACTGTGTAATATCTGGTTACGTTGGTGGACAGTTAGTCATAACTCGTAACATTTAGTCCTTCTTCTTTTCACAGTTCTGAAAGTCTTTGCCATTCTGAATAAAATCTGGTGTTGAACGGTAAGATACACGAAATTGAGGCCAAACCTCAGAAGAGCAAGACCTTGCTATTCTCATTATCGTTACGGCATGCAATGCACGTGAACATACGTACCAGTGGAGGTAGCGAATGAACAAACAGGAATGTCTGTAGACTGTTGACATCGAAGTCCTTGAGAAACATGTCGGCACCGTGCTGCATTATCTCTGGGTAGTAGTGCAGTATGACTAGCATGGTCTCGGCTTGTGGACTGTGGAGTAAGAGATACACATGCACACACGCGTGCACACACACACGCACACACAGACACACACACACACAAACACACACAAACACACACACACTGTACTTGTACTTGCTCGCTGCCATGACTGGTTACGTGAGTCTACCCTGAAGAGGGGGGATCCAAAAGGAGTCTTGGAAAGATGACTCGATTGGCTATTAAACCGCTCAACGGCCGGCATCCCCTGAAATCCCCAAACTAGGGTAGACTGGGAAACAATCCATCTTATGGGCTCACCACACGTCAGTAAGTGGGCGAGGACAAGGTGCAGATAAGGGATTGATGGCACCAAGGTATCCATCCCGGCATCCAACTGCATTCACGCCTGCCCCCAGCGAAGGTACTTCTCGCTGCTATTGTGGGTGGCTAAATCAGAGTGGATCTGATAACGGCTTCACTAGCACCATTCATGATTGAGTACACAATAGTTACCCTAGCCAGAAGTAGTCCTTGGGTCAACAGGTATGTATACTTTAAAAAAAACATACACACACACATACACACACACACACATACACATACACACATACACACACACACACACACATACACACACATACTGTACTTGTACTTGCTCGCTGCCATGACTGGTTACGTGAGTCTACCCTGAAGAGGGGGGATCCAAAAGGAGTCTTGGAAAGATGACTCGATTGGCTATTAAACCGCTCAACGGCCGGCATCCCCTGAAATCCCCAAACTAGGGTAGACTGGGAAACAATCCATCTTATGGGCTCACCACACGTCAGTAAGTGGGCGAGGACAAGGTGCAGATAAGGGATTGATGGCACCAAGGTATCCATCCCGGCATCCAACTGCATTCACGCCTGCCCCCAGCGAAGGTACTTCTCGCTGCTATTGTGGGTGGCTAAATCAGAGTGGATCTGATAACGGCTTCACTAGCACCATTCATGATTGAGTACACAATAGTTACCCTAGCCAGAAGTAGTCCTTGGGTCAACAGGTATGTATACTTTAAAAAAAACATACACACACACATACACACACACACACATACACATACACTTGTACTTGTACTTGTACTTGCTCACTGCCAAAACTGGTCACGTGGGTCTCCCCGGGAGAGGGGAGAGAGACTCAAAAGGAATCTTGGAAAGATGACTCAATTGGCCATTGAACCACCCAGCGGCTGACACCCCCTGAAATCCCCAAACTAGGGTGGACTTGAAATGATCCCACTTATGGGCACATACACATACACACATACACACACACACACACACACACACATACACACACATACACACACACATACACACACACACACATACATGCAAAGTTACACTTATCATAATTACTATAGTATGGGAGCGTTTCTGATTCTTACCATTGATCTCTGTAGTGGTGTATGTGGAAGCAGTTATGTGTGAAGGCAAAGTGCAGTAGGTAACCATGATGGTAGGCCATTTCCAACGCCATGGTGTGCTCTGCAGGAATAACAGCGAGACAGACGTCCAAGTCACGACTAACTGTCTTAATACCGGGATAGCGTACTGTTCAGTTTATAAGTTTTTTTTGTAAGGGCAGTTGACTTACAGCCAGGGTGTAGTCGCTATTGATCATATTGATATTCAACGGGTAAATCAAGACCCTACGTGTTGGAATAGTCGACTTGGAGATAACTGAAACATTGCTGCGAATAAAATAAAACCCGCACTCATGTCACGCGCTACAAAGTAGCAATGGGATTCCATTGAAGAATGTGACAAGAAAGCGCTCTGCAACAAAAACATTGCTACTTGGTTTGTGACATGAGCGCGGGTTTCGTTTAATTCATAGCTATCCTAAGTATTGGGTCGATGTATAACTGGCAAAATACTGTACATGGGATATCCTGCACCAGGTTGAAAGAATCCGGGGGTTCTCAACCCTCGGATTCTTTCAAGTCCTCAGATATACATCATGATGTGCGGGACTTTCCAGAGCTTTCGCCCTCCGATGAGAAAGAATCGTTGCATGGCTCACACAATGTCTACAGCTTTACATGGAAGACACCGAGACGCTAGGGTGCCGGTTTTCCATCGATGGACAGCAGTAGAGGTGGATGCCGACACACACACATGCGCACAAGCGCACAAACACACACGTGCGCACAAACACACACAGACAGACAGACACACAGACACACGCACACCCTCCCCCCACACACAGACCTTTTGAAAATGGCGTTTGGATGAAGAAGACGGCCGTTTGCTTTGACTCCTTTGCCAGCTCGGTGTATTCCTCGGACGTCTCCAGTACACGAATGGGATTAGGATAACTAACATCTGATGACTGATCATATGTGTTCTCTGTGGGGGCGGGCATATCCAGGAGGACATAACTGGGGCAGAAGACAGCACAAGAAAGCAACACCAAAAATAAATAAATAAAAATAAAACTTCACGGTTCGCATCAGACTCGACTAAAGACCGAGTTTTCCGTATCCGTAGGAACGCCACCGCCCACTAGGATCAAGGTGCAAATGCAGCTCCTATTAAAGCGGTGGGAGGTGCGTAGACCAGACCCAACAGCAAAGTGGTCAAAGACCGAAAATCCCATTCGCTGCATCCATGGTTCCCTCGACACCGAGCAACACCAAGCCTAGACGTGAAAATCACACCGCAGGGTCTTGAACTAGGGACGTTGTGACACCAGGGGTGTCGGACACGCTACGGTCAGCATGGTATTGACCGTTCCACTATTCGCCCCAGGTACCCTGTGAATCTATAAATGTGTGCTGATTTGGGGTCTAAACTTGGAAACATTTCAGAGGAACCACCCCAACCCCACTAGCAAATTGTACTTCAGGTGGTTGACCGTACCAACCTAAAATACCTTCTGGCGCCCCTGAACACTGAGCAACATGAACCGTGATATCACTGAGCTGTGGTGTGATCGCCAAAGCACTGCTCTGCCATTGAGCTATGGTGTGGCTCCTGGAGCACTGCTGCATACACCGAGCTATGATGTGGTTGCTTTTGCACTGTTATACAACCGAGATAGTTATGGTGTGCTCGCCAAAGCACTGCTCTGTCACTGAGCTACTGTGTGGTTGCCAGACAACCATTCTAACACTGACCAATAGTGGGACTGCTACGATCCGTTGAGCCAAAATGTACTGAGGCAAAAAAAACGAGGCTACATGTACAGAGTCAGAACCTGGACCGTCCTTACTCCCAGAGTCTGAGGCAAAACAGTCTGTAAATGTACTTACTGCAGTGCCCGGGAAATCAGCCCGTCCACTTGTCTTGTCTCCGCGTACGACAACTCAACATTCTCTCCTTTGCGCCTGTATCATATGCGGCCAGCAATATACACAGCACAGGGAGAAGAATGCACAAACACAAAAAATGAAACAAAGAACGGAGACAGATTAGTCTTCAATCTAGTGTGTAATATACGCACACATGTGTTGAAGTGAACAAATGATGAATCAAAACACCGAGCCACAGCGGCAGCCCAGCATAATTACAGTGAATGAAACATCGTCATTTTCAAATACAGTAAAACCTGTCAAGGTGACCACTCGGATAAGGCGACCACCTGTCCTAGAGGACCACTACAACCATGATCAAGGGATATTATTCTCAGTCAAATGAGCCTGGATAAGGAGGCCACCTGGTTACAGAGACCACGTTTTCAAGGTCCTTTGAGCGGTCGTTTTAGACAGGTTTCACTGTCCATCAAGCTTGACGTGCACGTGAGTTCATGAGAAGATGTTACCTAACATGGTGCAGCGAATGAGGTTTTGCGCTTTGCTGGCCAATTGGTTGTAAGATCTCCCACACACATTTGCCACCTACAGTAGACTCATACGCCCAAGAACGCGGTTTCAGAGGGCCAGCCTAGCAAAGTTCTTATTTTTCAGCGCCCCAGGCTACGTTCTTATTTCGCGTTCTTACGCGTCCAACATGACCCGTGACGCTCATGTACAATGCACTTTGCGCTACATGTACCGGTTGTACACTTTACATGCACGTGTAGTATGTAGCGCTGCACTGGGTGATGTTTTCGCGACGACCCGACAAGAGTTTGTGGCCGTGGTTGCGGACTTGTTTTTCGTGTACTCGGACAAGATCATGAAGGAAAAATGCCGCGTTCTTAAAAATCTTGGAGTTCGTACTTAAATCCAGGCTGGGGCGTTCTTAGATTTCCAGCCTGGACGTTCTTGGGCGTACGAGTCTACTGTAGCCAAAATCATGTGTGGCGTAGGCATGGCACGAGCGAAACTTAATAAGCCGACTGTGCTTCTAAGCACATTTGCACAGCCGGTTGTGGCGTGGCTGCGACAGCTGTACTTACTCCAACAACTTTTCCGGCATAGCAAGTACATACCTATGCTCCGCTACCGTCGACCTTGTGAATAGCGCCCTCGGTCATGCCGTTATTTGTGAGTTGTTGATATTCGCGAGGTTGAAAGTACGCAATCGAATGGTGAGTACGCCTGAAGATTGTGTCGTTACTGTAGAACGGGTAATTTTAGCGTTTTCCCATTGTCAACTGGTTAGCGACGTTTTGTTTTAGCGATCTGCAGCGATTTTACTCGCGGGTCACCAGTGCACTACTAATGTCTCAACGGATTAGCGACTTGAAACTTTAGCGAAAATGAGTCGATCGCTAAATTCGCTAGGGTTTTTACGTTGCTAAAATTACTCGTTCTACAGTATTTGCGAGTTGTTGATATTCACGAGGTTGAAAGTATGCAATCGAATAGTGAGTAGGTTTGAAGATTGTGTCGTTATTTGCGAGTTGTTGTTATACCCCAGGTGGTGATTCAAGTGGTTGTCTGTACCCAATCTGGCCATTCGCCTTCACCTCTCGATCTTCCATGCCAAAGAAAGGGATGCTACAGAATGGCTAAGCCTAGTTTCTCCCAAACGCGGGACCTTTGTTGTTGTACATACTGCAATGGTAGAGGACTAGATCGGGTCAGGCTGGATTGGTTTACCCTGCGCACTCTTTGGCATGCAGGACTATGCAGACAGTAAGTCACAGGCATTAGAAATGTTATCGATAAGTGTCGCTCATACCTGTGTAGGATGAGTCGAGGGAACGCTTCGTCACTTGCCTTGCAGTAATCTAGGGTGGACTGTGAGCAATCGACCTGTGAAGAAGGGGGATGAGAGAGAGAGGGGGGGGGGGGTGAGGAGAGAGAGAGAGAGAGAGAGAGAGAGAGAGAGAGAGAGAGAGAGAGAGAGAGAGAGAGAGAGAGAGAGAGAGAGAGAGAGAGAGAGAGAGAGACAGAGAGAGAGAGAGAGACAGAGAGAGAGAGAGACGAGAGAGACAGAGAGAGAGAGAGAGAGAGAGAGAGAGAGAGAGAGAGAGAGAGAGAGAGAGAGAGAGAGAGGAGAGAGAGAGAGAGAGAGAGGAGAGAGAGAGAGAGAGAGAGAGAGAGAGAGAGAGAGAGAAAGAGAGAGAGAGAGAGAGAGAGAGAGAGAGAGAGAGAGAGAGAGAGAGAGAGAGAGAGAGAGAAGAGAGAGAGAGAGAGAGAGAGAGAGAGAGAGAGAGAGAGAGAGAGAGAGAGAGAGAGAGAGAGAGAGAGAGAGAGAGAGAGAGAGAGAGAGAGACAGAGAGAGAGAGAGAGAGAGAGAGAGAGAGAGAGAGAGAGAGAGAGAGAGAGAGAGGGAGGGAGGGAGGGAGGGAGAGAGGGAGAGAGAGAGAGAGAGAGAGAGAGAGAGAGAGAGAGAGAGAGAGAGAGAGAAAGAGAGAGAGAGAGAGGGAGAGAGAGAGAGAGAGAGAGAGAGAGTGAGAGTGTGAAAGAGAGTGAGAGATAGACCGAGTAGATAGATAGAAAGAGAGAGAGAGAGAGAGAGAGAGAGAGAGAGAGAGAGAGAGAGAGAGAGAGAGAGAGAGAGAGAGAGAGAGAGAGAGGGAGGGAGGGAGGGAGAGAGGGAGAGAGAGAGAGAGAGAGAGAGAGAGAGAGAGAGAGAGAGAGAGAGAGAGAGAGAGAGAGAGAGAGAGAGAGAAAGAGAGAGAGAGAGAGGGAGAGAGAGAGAGAGAGAGAGAGAGAGAGAGTGAGAGTGTGAAAGAGAGTGAGAGATAGACCGATAGATAGATAGAAAGAGAGAGAGAGAGAGAGAGAGAGAGAGAGAGAGAGAGAGAGAGAGAGAGAGAGAGAGAGAGAGAGAGAACACTCCGATAAAGCTCCACGCCCGTGAAAGAAGTACTGTTGCTAATACTTGCTATACGAGTACATACGCTCTCTCGTGCATTGAGACCCGTGCTTAGTGACCACATAAACATGTCTAAACAAATAATGTGGGATTAATATCTTACATTGGACAATATCTTTTTGGTAAAACATCAACAATCCTCCAATATTTTTCAGGTACAATAACATTTTTTTAATTTAACTCAATTCAGCGGTTTCCCGACTTATTGACAAAAAAACTTTAAAAAAATTCACGGTTCGCGTGAGATTCGGCTAGAAGCCGAGTTTTCCGCATCCGTAGGAACGCCACCACCCTCTATTGACATAGTGATTAATGAATATCCCTTCAGTTTTCTCTGGATTGCCCGTAAAAGAGGCCCTTCTCCATGTAAAATAATAATAATAATATTCGCGGGATCCGCGTCGGCATCGCTTGAATGTTCAGAAACACACAAACTAGCCTTCGCATCCGCAGGCCACCACTATGCCTGTTAACCTTAGTGGCGAATGCAGACCTCACAAGTGAGTCAGGGGAGAGGAGGTTAGTCTCTCAACCAATCGGGCGTGTAACGGCCCATAACCCTGTAAACTGCATCCTTGTTATTCTCACTCCGAGCTGTGAGTACCCAGTTGACCGTGGGTGTCGGCGCAGTTCAACACGCGTAAAAAGTCTTTTTACACGCTCCCTGCTACCAGCGCGGGTCTTGAACTCGGGACCTCATGATTCGCAGGCAGGCCGGCAAACCAATCGGCCATATGCGTTGGTGTAAAATAACCATAGGTTTTGTGTATAGAAAAAAAAGGACAAAGGAACTACAAGTTATGCTATAGTGTCCACTGACACCACCAGTTACTGAACAATCAGCTCATGCGATAACATTGCACGACACTGACCGACGGTACTGACGTTCTACAACTAACTGTGCAATGTTATCGCATGAGCTGATTGTTTAGTAACTGGTGGTGTTAGTGGACATTATAGCGTAACTTGTAGTTTTGTTCTGGACCGTTTCATTGACAATTTGGATACAACTATTAATATCGTAAATGAGAAGCTGCGACGGACTCGGCCACTGTAAAATAATTTGAAACTGTCCACCTCGCCACACTGCTCTCTTGGCCCACATTCACCACACCATAGTGAGGAAGTTCGCTCTTGGACAGATATTCTGTATCCTCCAGACAGCTATTTGGAACTTCCTCGCTACGGTGTGGTGAATGTGGGCCAAGAGCGCAGTGTGGCGAGGTGGACAGCTTCAAAATTACATAATTATTGCACTGTAGTGTCTTGTATTAAAGCTTATCTTGAATAACGTTAGAAGCCTGTTTCGAATACAAGCCTGATTTTCAAGATACACTGTCGGCACATAAGCCTGGTTTTAGTGTTGACACACATAGAAATACCTGGTTTGAATAGAAGCCTAGCCCTTACATCGGCTTCCACATGAATATGTCTGGCTTTAATACGCGACATAACGGTATTGAGAAGAATTGTAGCAGAGACCGTTTTGGGTAGTGGTGTATAATTCAAATGGTGTGAGGGATGATACAGGCAGTGTAGCATTTGTACAGGCAGGACATGTGTGCGACTATAATGGCTTACTCGGTATATCTTGATTGGGTAGTCTTGGAGTCGAGAAGTAGCTCCATCGGCGACTGAAATTAGACGATTGTCTGGACGATTAGCTGGCGGTCATCAGAAGCAAGCATGCACACACACACACACACACACACACACACACACGCACACACACACACAACAATAATAACAACACCCACGCAACACCCACACACATGTTGGGCATAAAGCCCCCCCCCCCCCCACACCTGGTCCTGGAAAACACTGCAATTTCGGTCACGGGTCCCCTTGCGGGGCCGACAATATGGAAAGACGAGGAGAGGTAGATCTACTAGGTCAGGAACTCAGGGACCATGTTCGAGAGAGCCATCTCCGGCAGCTATGGAGCTGGCTTATCATCGGAAACGATTCCTCCCATGGCTGCCACTTGAACTGGTCCTTCACTCTCCACAACAGAGCGAACATTTCATGAGCCAACGCTCAGAGTCGTTCCGAGTCGTCGTCTTCGTGCGGTAGTTTGCTCCACTCGTGGGCTTGCAAAGCCTCGCGAAGGACTCCGAGGTGGGGGGGGGGGGGGGGGGGAACGAGGAGAGTGTTGGCATCGTAACTATCCCCCCCCACACACACACACAGACACACATGCACAACCACACCCACACACAACCAGAAGTTAGAAGGTGCTACTCAGACTTTCAGTGGGGTCTGAGCCATAACATGCGGGGTTCGTGAACTGAACGCTCCAGTGATTCCAGCCTGCAAGCAGCCAGATAGTCATCATTGTGCAATGGGGTATTACAGTTCTGAATTGGTAATCACTGAACATAATTTAATTATTTTCAGTGATTACCAAGAGGTGTATCCTCCAATAAGGCAATAAAAAGTAAAGTAAAGTTTGCACGTCCGCGTTACAATTGCGTTGAGAAACACAACCAACAGAATAGAAAAATTACATGTAGACAGTTTACGATTGTAGATGCTTTTTTAGCATCATGTTCCATTTCGCATCGGCGACCGAGCAAAGCGCAATATGTAGTCACTCGCTAGTTTGCATGATTGCACAGTGTGAATGGATCACTTCCAAAGTTGTCTGAAAAAAATTCTTCACTCACCTTGATTTTTCGTTTTGCAATACAACACTATTGCCACGGACTGATCCCCGCCGCTAAGTGCGCTACCCAGCTCCGCTTCGCCGGTCCATTTAGTGTTCGGTTTCCGAGCGGCGCTACCGCTCGAGCTGAGGATAGCGACCATATAGGCCATAGAGGCAAGGACTAGGAGGGGTGACATGGTCGTAGAGAGCACCTCTGTCAAACCTCACAAAATATTTCAAATGCGGTGCTATGCGGAAAATGAGAATAATTTTCAAATTTTGCGCTAAAACTGAACAACAACAAAATTCTTCAATGACTTTTTCAACTCTCTCTCTCTAGCTCTCTCTCTCTCAAACCGAACAGCAACAAAAAAGCCTCGACTGCCTCATTGTCACAAAAGTCTTCGCTGTGCGGAGAGAAACAGCTCGGCGCGCTGCGTGGCCTTTTCTCGCTGTGGAGAACCTGCAAGCCGCGCAGGAACCGTGTTGGAAGCGATTAGCAGCTTCTCCGGAAACAATCAATCAGTTCGAAGTCGGAACGGGGATGTAGGTTGTAGGTTGTAGGAGTAGGAGTAGGAGTAGTAGTACTCCGAGTAGGAGCTGATTGTTTGGTGCACTCAGATTGTCAGCATCGATCGCAGCGGGTCTCATGACGCCTCGCTCGGTTATTCCGACCGCTCGCTAATCCGGAATGCGTGGCATAGTTCATGATGATTGATGTGACAGATTCGATGTCACGTCGAGCGATCGACGAACACCAGAACTACACGACGTCGTGTAGATCTACTTGCAGAAGCTCTGAAGCCAGTGAAGGCTGAGTGTGAGTGTGAGTGTGAGTGGCAACAAGAGTTGAACTGGATCTACCGTAATCATTAATTTTGACAAGTACAGTGAAACTTGTCTAAGACGACCGCTCAAGGGACCTTCAAAACAATCATGGTCTTTGTTACCAGGTGGTCTCCGCATCCAGGGTCATTTGACTGGTAATAGCATCCCTTCCTTGGTCCTTGTTTCAGTGGTCTTCTAGGACAGGTGGTCGCCTTATCCGAGTGGTCGCATTGACAGGTTTACTGTATTGAGGTAAGACAACAAGAGTTATTATGTCAATTTATTTGCCACACTAGAATCGCTGCACAAGTTTGTTGCAGCGCCATCGTATGTGTACATTATAACATGATCACCGTTTCAAGCAAGGTCATCATGTCTTCGGGGCTAAACATGTGTTTCGAGAAGTAGGCATTGGCGGATTCTGCTCGAAAAGGTGGCAGATTCTGCTCGAAAAGCAGTGAAACTGGCAGAACCAAACAAACCTTATGGCGGGCAATTCCTCGAATTCTGCTCCATTTCTTTATCCACATACCAAACATGCATGAAACTTACCAGAAAAAGTACCGAATTCTGCCAATTTTTCTGCCGGCATTATCCGCAAAGGCCTATTGAGAAGACAACCCGTGATTTCAATTTTGACGTGTACATGTACATGTGTACTTCAGAACTAAGGGAGTTGACTTTGAAGTTGTACATTGTACTATTGAGGCAATGAACTACCGCACTCACTCGATTAGAAGCCGGGGGCTTCTATTTTTCAATACCAATTTTGACGAGGCTTCTATTCAAGAGGGGCTTCTATTCGAGAGGGGCTTTTATTGTTTCATTCCATACCAGAATTACAATCGAATCTCTAAAACTTTCATATTCACAGCAACTCGGCCCCGAGTTAGTTTGCACACAGTACGTCGACCAAGACATGTGCCAATATGTGCATGCACGAGATGTTGTTGGCACTTGTTGCGCACTTGATCGTAACATACATGACACTATCTGGTCACCCCCATGCTTTGCGAATAGTAGTCCGGGCTTCTATTCGAGAGGGGCTTGTATTTATTCAAACAGTCATTGTAGAGAGGGGGGGGGGGGGCTTTTATTCGAGAGGGGCTTAAAGTCGAGTGAGTACGGCAATAATAAATCAAAAGAAAAAAAAGAAAACAAACAAAAACTGCTCGTGCTCATGCTCGCGCAGTCTGACTTTATCTTGTCGGCACTGTTATAGTATTTTCTTCAAACCCCGTAAACCTTATTAGCCCCGACACAATCTTGCTCACTACGACCTAAGAACCTGCAGTGGAACCTGCCTAAAGTGAACACGAATCAGGCACTGGTAATCTTGGATGACAGTAACTTCGTAGAAAAACTGGGGTACGCCGAATTAGAGGAAATCCGGGATGACACAGAAGAAAATGCAGAACCGGATACCAGCTGTATACATGTTAGGATAGGACAAGTTTCTGCTCGGATGAAATTCTGATCAAGAGAGAAACAGTCCTTGCCGGATCATCCGTGTTTAGAAAGGTGGGCTCAACTGTGATACATGTACATGTACATGTGCTGGGCAAGTCCTGGTGCTAGTGGGCATCAGTAGTCCCTGCTCAATGCACAGTGTTTCGGGGAATTCCCCTTTGATCCGTTGAGCTTGGCATGGCGCTCCGAGAGCATTGCATCATGTAGTGATCTCTGAGCCAAAATATCTCTAGGGATTAGGGGTGAACGTGTGCCGGGTTCAACGACTCGAGTACTCTTTGAAGCTAAGCGGGTACGAGAAAGCAACGCACTGCGCACACTCTCGCAACGCACTGGACACATTCTCGCAACACCGAACGACGAACACCCGATACACACGACGTACCGTTAGTCTTGCCTGCAGCCTACAAGTACGGTAACTAGTCTGAACTACTGTCTTTAAGTGCCTTATCTGTATGTTTGCAAGTGGGGACAAGTAACACGACAGTGGAAACCTGTCTAAGACGACCGCTCATGGGACCTTCGAAGCGTGGTCTCTATGACCAGGTGGTCTCCCTATCCAGGGTCAGTTGACTGGAAATAGCATCCCTTGGTCCCGGTGCCAGTGGTCTTCTAGGACAGGTGGTCGTCTTATCCAAGTGGTCGCCTTGACAGGTTTTACTCTACTTCGGTGTGAATCATATTGCCAGTTTTCATCCGTTCCAAAGACACGTTTTGTTGGTGGAACGGATGAGGACTGCCGGAGAGAACTCATTCTTCAACGACAACGCTAACTCCTGCCGGGAAGCACTTCTCACAACAATAAAAAAGCACTTGACTTTCACAACGCTTCTTTTCCGGAGGTACACTGGCCTGGGTTGTCAGTACCGGTCAGAGTAGCCATGGTAACGGAAGTTCTTCATGTACATATTCATACAATAGACCACAAAGTGTCTGAGATCCTTGCTGCAAATAGACACGACAGAAACCAAAAAAAGCTTCAGTCTCGTGAACTCGAAGTCACGAGAAAGCTTCTTTTTTGGGTCACTGTTGTTCTCAGTATAGTACCCAGGATACTTCAGTTTTGAGTACAGCTGTATTTTGCGAAACGAGTACTCGCTCGTTTCAAATTTTCGAGCAAGCGCTCGAGTTTGTATTCGATATACTGTAAAAGCAGAAATTTTACAGTAGTGCTCATTTCACCCGGCCGCTGTGCTCTGTATGCCAGTCGTGAGTTACTCAAGTATCAAGTCAAGTCAGCGTGAAAGGCGAGTGCTCCCAGGTAGGGAGCAACTTAGAATTCTAAGCTAATAGTCGCCGAAGTCGCTACCCGTCTACTTCGTTGAGCACAAAATGGTAAACACATTTACTAGTTGGTGGACAGCAGTGCTTATTGTAGCAGGAGTATTCCACTACCATGCTGACGACGACTCCATTGGACCACAGCTGCACTGCACTGCACTGCTCGCTCTCTCTCTCTCTCTTCTCTCGCACACACACAAACATACAAAGCCCCCCCCCCCACACACAAGCACACACACACACACACACACACACACACACACACACACACACACACACACACACACACACACACACACACACACACAGAAAGGAGAGCGTATACGTTGAGGAACGGGAAGGGGTTCTTGGGAAAGGCACACGAATAAGAAATGAACAGACAGGGAGAGCATAGCTACACGCGATGAGATCACCACCTAATTGAAGCAGCGGGGGTTAATCACATGCGCTATGTACAGGGACAACAACGGGGAAAAAGCGACAATTTCACAAAGCATGTCATGATCATAAAGAGCACACAATACGTACAGTCAGCACGAGCAAATGGCCGAGATGAAGAAAACCGGGAGGCACGATGCAGGTTTGCACAGCAGTTAAAAAAAACGGCAAATGAACGCAACTAGTGTAACTGCTTTTTGGCGCCATGGCGACCATCTCTACGGATGATCGATTTGTGGGGGAGGGGGTATATTTCAGAATCGAGGTGGGTGGGTATCTTTCAGAATGGTGTTCAGAATGGGGGTGGGTGGGTATCTTTCAGAATGGTGTTCAGAATGGGGGTGGGTGGGTATCTTTCAGAATGGAGGGTGTAACAGGCTGCGGGTGGGTATGTTTCAGAATGATGTTCAGAACGGGTGTGGGTAAATTTCAGATGGTGTTCGGGATGGAGAAGGTGGGAGTGTGCGAGGAAGGCAACTAGCTGCACATCACCCAAGCACTTCCGCTGTCACATACACTGCAGGGCGAGTGCACGCAGGGGCAGGGTGCTTCGGCAAGGTATATCGTAGGGTACACCATCCTGATGCATGGGAGAGGAGGGGGGGGGGGGAGCAGGCGTGCAAAGACCGATCTATGAATCGATCTTCCGGGGCTGGGGTGCATGGTGGCGGGGCAGAAGATCCGATGTAATGAAAATAATGTCGAGAATATCAAGAGGATGGAAGCGGTTCAAAAAGCCCAGTCGATGGTTTCTAGTCCAGCCGTAAGATGATGTGAAATCTGAAAACGTTGGAATTTGGAATCGAGTGGATAGCATCCTCGCAAAGAGCATGTTTACAGAATAAAAAACCTAAGTTCAGACGCTAATGACGCACAAGTTATGACCATACACATCTGTCCGTGCTTGTGTGTGTGTGTGCGTGTGTTTCTGTGCGTGTGTGTTTGTTTGTGTGCAGGGCATGGTCATGGTGGTGTATTGCTACACACGTGAGGACACAACAGCACACTGGTGTCCGCTGAGCTCAGGGCGCGCCGTTGGCGAAGCCCTGACCGTCGCTCACTGTCATACCGAAATGCCACCGTCGCAGTGCCCGAGCATGCGAAGGGAAGCGAGGCTGGGGGCCGGCTGTTTTGCCGTCATGCCAGTGCTTGTGCTCCACACCAGTCCAACGGGCGAAGCGGAATAGTTCTTACTCTCGTTGCTTCCGTCTACGCACTCAGATTACAGTTGTTAGGGGTGTCTATGCAGTCAGATCTCCAGTGGCGGTAGAAATTATTTCATTACTAGTGTGTGTGTGCCAGGCATATCGTCATGCACAGCTAGCACACTCAGGAAGGTTTCAGTTCTCCATGGAGCGTATTCTGGTTTTCACCCACCAAAGGCTAGTGTGCATCAAGTATCAAAACATATAGAAGTTCTCCGGGGGCACCGTTGCGGGCCAGGGTGCGAACCAACGCACCCACAATTAGAAGAGTAGCATTACTTCGAGTTAAGTTTTCTAGGGCACCGGGGTTGCGGATCGAGGCACCGCGAGTGCAGTATTACTATGTGTTAGGGTTTTCTAGGGCATCGGGGTGGCGCGTCGAGGCACTCGAATTGCAGTATTACTACCGTGTGCTACCCACACTTGCATACAAGTCGGCGCTGCGCAGCGGACGGACGTTGCTGCCGTAGGAGTCAGGGTGGTGGAGCATCGTACTCAGGTCGTCCGTTGACGAATACTTCTCCAGCAGTGAGTTCATACCCCCGTCCATATCCTCGAACGGCAGTGGGTGTGCCGGCTGGTCGCGTTGCACCCTCGGGAAGCTGCTGGCGTCCCACGCCTGCTGCTGATCGCGGTACACTCCCGGGAAGCTGTTGGCATCCCACGCCTGCTGCCGGTCGCGCTGAACTCCCGGGAAGCTACTGGCATCCCACGCCTGCTGCTGATCGCGTCGCACTCCCGGGAAGCTGCCGGCATCCATCGTCTGCACGCTGGTGGTTGTATCGGAGGTCTTCTCTAGCACGGAATAGAACGCCACTGACTGTGCGCTGGTCGACGGGGTGATGCCCGCCACGTGCATTCCACTCAGGTTGCAATCAGCAAAGCAGTAATCCAGCGGTACCGAACGCTGTCCCGTCAGCGACACCGCCGAGGATTGGTGAGTGTCGGACGAAGCGTAGACCGGATCGGAGGGCAGCATGCCCGGATTCTCCAGGCTTCCCAGACTAGCGTTGTCCTGCTCACCATTCTGGATCTCCTCAGCGGCATTGTTATAGAGATATTCGTCAAACTCGTCTTCGTCGTATAAGTCATCCTCATCATGTTCCTGGTAAAACTCGTAGCTTGCGTTGACTATGCCGCCGGTGATCAAGTGCGAGTTGAAGCGCAGATCTGGAAAGCTGTTGCTGCCGATAGACTGCGTGCCGGTCAGTTGTTGCTGACTGCTCAAGTCCGGCACCCTGGCATAGACATCCACCCCTCGGCCGCCATTACCACCACCACCACCACCGCCGCGTGGCACATTTTGATTGTCGGCAGCATGGCCTCCGCCGTCGTTGCCGCCACCACCGGCTTTGACACCGATGACGTCGTAGAGAGCATTGGCAGCGTCGGTCACTGTGCCCTTGCTAGGCGGGAACGCCAGCAGGGGAAAGTGACCCATCGACGACCGTCTGCTCTGCCCTGCATTGGCTGTGCCGCCAGGTGAGGGAGAAATACCGAAGACCAGGTCATCGTCGGCACCATTGGCCTTCGGTGACAGTATCAGCTGATGTTGCTTGTGTAGCTCCGCCGTGACGCCGCTGCCAAACTCGGAGAAGCTGTGTGCCGCGCCGCCCTCGTTCGGGTACGACCTGCGAGTGCGCCCGTGAAACGAGGGCATTGCGGACACGGTGTGCGCGATGGTGGCACGCTTCTTGTAGCCGCCACCGCCCGCCGTGCCACTGCTTCTCGGCGTCGACGGCATGGACGGCGTGGAGTAGATGCTCTCGTTGTCGTACGGTGGTTCGTTGACATCCAGGCACTGACTGCCAGCCCCTGCTCCTGCTGCTGATGTTGTCGTTGCTACGGGAGTAGGTGGGGCGGAGGAGATACACGCCCCGGACGGCAAGTCGTACAGTTTAAACTTACTGTGCAGCAGCTCTATGAGCTCACTGGATGACGAGACGGACACATCCGGCAGAGGAGAAGCGAGCGTTGACGACAGAATGCTGGCAGCGTAGGGAACGCTTGAGGACGATTTCTTCATGTCCTTTTTCCCCAGGAGTAGTGCGTGAGGTGCCTCGTAGCCGGAGCTATCTGTCAGCGTGTTGTTGCACTGATGGTCCTCGTCGGACATCAGTCGCTTCCGACCGGAAGAGTTTTCCTTCTGCAGGGTTGAGGTTTGTGTGGGCGCCCCTATCGGTGAAGACTGACGTGAGGTAATGGGGCTCCGAATGGTTGCTGCAGGCGGTGATGCCTGCGGTGATGTCGGTCCACTTGCCTGGGGCATCCCACCCGTCTGCTGCATTTTCTGCCAGGTGATTAAGCCGGGGCAAGGCGGTGAGTACGCCTCGTCAACGAACGCGGGCGTAAGAAAGGCCAGTGAGCGTGAGTCTACGTAATTGGCCGGAAGACTGCGTTGTACAAGGACGGGTGAAGAGCACGGGCTGCTGTTCTGACGCTCTTGCTTGGGAGACTCTGCAATGTCCGGGATGGAGTTACGCCCCACCGACGAACAGGAGTCGATCACCAAACTCTCAAACCCACCCGGCGACGTCATGCAGCTACCCACGGAGCGTCGTCGCTCTTGTATCGTTTCCGTGGCAACTGGCCGCGCGTGGCCAACCGAGTCCTGCTTGCTGACTGGAGCCGCTAGCTCTACGGCCGAATCCGTCAGTGCTGGCAGGCAGAAGTTGATTGGCCATTCGTAGTTGCTGTCGGGTGGGCTGTGGGCAGCGTCGTCCGAAAATGCAGGTGGCAGTGGCGGGGGCGATAATGTCCGTATGCTGGGTTTGGCTGTGACTGGCGTACTGCCTTCAGGACGCGTTCTCTTGCTCAACGAACGTGACAGTAGACTGGAAAACTCGGCCCCACCACCACCACCACCACCACCACCGGTGATACTGCTGGCGCTGCTGAGAACCGTTCGGCAGTCCTCGTAAACCCGCTCGTTGGCGCTGAGCGTTTTCTGCAAGTGCTGCTGCGAACGGCTCTGCCTTCTCTGCCGTTCCGCGTCGCACGGTTCGTCGTTGCTGTCGTCCAGGAGATTGTTCTCGCTGCGAGATCGCATCGCTTCGCTGAATCTCGCGACGGAGATACGGCCCATGCTGGTGCTGCGTTCCACAGCCGTTTTGCCTGTGGCGGTGTCGTCGCGGCTGCTGGAGTTCTTGTGGAAGGACGAAGACGGCTCCATGCCGCGTCGCGACCTGGCCTTGTTCCTCAGGTGCTTGGGCAGGGCGGCGGTGAGAGTGTGTCTGCGCATGTTCTGCGGCACACGCTCGTAGATAGCCTCTTCTGCCGCTGTGTCCAGCCGGTCACTGCTGACTCCCAGGCCACCACCGTGCGATGACTCCTTTGGCAATGAGCTGGAGCTCAACTCGGAGAAATTGAACGTGCGACGGATGTTGCCGAGGAAGTGCTTCTTCTCTGACGACACCACAAGCGCTGACTGGATGCTTGGCGACTTCCTCAAGTTTGGCATGCTGTTGCCTCCGCCGGAAGACGGCGTCAGGGAGTATGCAGAGGGGATGATGCTGCCGGTGAGTGCTCCCACGCTGCCGCCAACACCACGATGCTGATGATGGTGGTGGGGCAAGTCATTGACACCGTGTGTGGCATGCTGCACCGGCGGCGGCTCGGACAGGCCCAGCGATGCCGTGCTGTCGTGTACCGTGCTCTCGGAGCTCAGCACCGGTCTTCTGCCGCCACCACCGCTACTGCTTGTCAGCGATGCAATGTCCCCGAACGACTGACACGTCCAGCTGAAGTTGGATGACATCGCCGCCGCCGACTCTCTACTGCCGACCGATGGTGCTTTCCTGGTCAGTGCATCGTTGCTGCTGGCGTGTGGCACGTCATCGAGGACAAACTCCACCGAGCGACGTCGGGAGCAGTTCATGATAGGGATGGGTGTGGTCGATGAGGTCGCCGTCTTCTGTGCCAAGTCAGGTTTCAAGTGGAAGTCGCACTCCGGAAACGACGTGTTAGAGCGGCGTGCAGTCTTGTGCGACTGTTTCCCCGCGGTCGCATTGCTGTGGCTAGCAGTGGGGTTGTTGTTCGGATTGGGGTTCTTGTTGCTGATGCTGTTGTTACTGTTGGTCCTGTTCTGTAAGCTAATGTTGCTGCTGTGGCTGATGCCGCTAGGGAATTTGCGAGTGTGTAGAGGACTTTCGAATGATGTCCTAGATGCGAATGTTCTGGGCAGGTAAGTCGAGTTTTCGGCAAGCTGCTGCTCTTTGAAATTTGTGTGAACCGGGGCCTGTGGCAAGCCGCGGGAACTTCGCGCAAACTGGCTGTCCATCGACTGCGCACGGGAACGATACGAAAGGCTGGACAGCGGCGAGCCTCGTGCTGGTGATGCGCTCCCGCTGGCTTGCCCGGGCGGTGGCCGTTGATGGCACAGGTCCGAGTACTGGATTTCCGGCAGCATGACACCGCTCTTGGCCGAGTCCAACGAGTCGGTGAAGTCGAGGGAGATGTACGCTGCGCTGGTAACGGACGGAGGTCGCTCTTTCATGGTCAGATCCTGCAGGGAAGACGCCAGTGGCGACACCTCCTCCAGGCAGGCTGGCGGTGTCATGGCTACGGGTGCTCTATGGCTGCCGCCGCCGAGCATGTACGTACGAGCCGCTGCCAACTTCTTGATGGACATGTAAATGTTGGGATGTGGGAATATCACAGTGTCACTGCCGTAGGACATTGATGACTCGGCACTCCGGTGTATGGCCTGCTCCGCTGCACATCTCCACCGGGATCGTTCCAGGGTGGACGTCGGTGACTGCGACAGAGTGCTGGGAACGGGCTCTAGAGAGTCAAGTGAGACCTCCACAGTGCTGCAGTGTCGCATGCGATGCTGGTAGTGCTGCTGCTGCTGGTGGTGGAAGTGGTGATGCTTGCGTAGCTCGTCCTCAGTGTCCGTGCTGCCACCCTGCGATGCATGATGCGTGGCCGCGCTTCCCACACCGTCGTCCTGCTCCGACATGCCCAGGCAGCTGACCGAGTCGTGGCTGGGAACGGACGTGTGTCGTTCCCAGTCGGATGCCGCGATGCGCTGGTACGTGGACGAGGTCATGCTCGTCGTCAGGCTCTCCATCTCGACAGCGTTGCTCTCGTTGGAGCTAGGCCGCCGCACGGAGTCATAGCGCGGGCTGCCCACGCTGCTGCCAGCGCTGTGTGTGTGACTGCGCTCGCGTCCTTTGTATACCGCAGTCGCTGCCGTCATCTCCTGCAGCATGCTCATTGGTCCGATTGACGTTGCCGCCATGGCAACACCCCGACGCTCTCCCCCGCCCAGTGCTGTGCACATCTCTCCGGGCGACGAGAGTCCGCTCTCCTCGACGGACGTCATCGCGTCGCTCTCCTCGCTGGTGGCCTGCGCCGATGCGGCGCAGCTGCGAGCGTGGCGACTGATCCGACCCAGGGACAGGACGTCCGGCCGCTCCTGGGAGCCGCGGCGCGTGAATATGGACAGGTTGAGCTGCGGCGAGGTGGCGCACC
>NC_088648.1:25032847-25090347 GCF_964019385.1 Sycon ciliatum
ATCTCGTACCACGTGACAGGTGTGGGTGTGTGTGGGTGTGTGTGGGGATATGTGGGTGTGTGGATATGTGGGTGTAGATGTGCAAGGCTTCGATTTCTCTCTCTTGTCTTCTCTCTTCCTGTCGGTGTCTGCCGTTTCTGGGCCGGCATGGCCCATGCTTCATGCATGCTTGTTCCTGTTGTTGTGATATGTTCCTGTTGTTGTTGTGATATGTTCCTGTTGTTGTTGTGATATGTAAGCACAAGTCATGTACATGTCTACTGTGCCGTGCCCCGATTTCTCTCCCCATTTTCTCCTTTATCCTTTCTTTTCTCTTTTTGCTAAAAGCTTTCTTCTCGTCGTGACCACGATTTTTTTCATCTTTTTCCCCTTCATTTCTTTTTTTTCTTTCCTTCTTTTCTCTTCTTCCTTTGCTGAGAGCCTTCTGTTCCCATATTTTCTTTTCATCTGTGTCTGCCGCCGAGTTTCCCATGCCTGGGTTACTTGGACTTCATTCGCTTCCTTGTCATTGGACATGTTCAGTCTGTTCGGTTTGCGAATTCAAATAAACACAACCAACCAACCAACCAACAAACCCGTACACGATATTCGCACCCTGTGCACGATATCTACTGGGTTGTACACACAACCCTGCTTTGAACACATGTCTCACTCTGCACATGTTGCCATGGTAACCTACTGAACTGTGGCATGTGATGTGAAACTCTGCCGTCACAGCACCAGATAGAGGTTGCACAGGCGGTTGCACACTCTTTGCCGCTGTGTCCTCTTGTCGGCAAAGTACCGTTTTGGACACATTAAAATCCGCTGTGAAGAGAAGTCAAGCACAATCTTCTGCATGATTTTAATCATTTATCCATGAATATCTCACGCGAACCGTGAAATTAATTTTGTACAAAAGAGAAAGGACCAAGGAACTACAAGTTACGCTATTTGGTCCTTTCTCTTTTGTATAAATTAATCCTTTGCTCTCCATCCGAATTAATTTTTAATACATGATTTTTATTCACTCTTCTGCATGCTCTTCATCATTTTTGTCGGAACTAGGTCTCCGGACCTGGTGAGAAGGCAGAAATACCTGTTGACTTGGTGAAGTAGAACAAAATAAACCAGCAACCAAACAAGCGGTGAGCTTTAAGGCGAGCACGTAAACTACAGTGCATGTATGGGCTAAGGCAGTAAAGGATGCCGGCTGCTGTCATCCCATCGGATTTCAATGTCCACCACAGTACATGTATTATTATTATTATTATTATTATTATTAGTGTTGAAACGAGCGTATCTATAACAAACGAGCGATCAGTTCCACTAACGAGCAAGCTATCGAGCGAGCTAACGAGTTTCATTGATGTGGCAAATATGATTTTTTGAATGATTTTTTTCTAAGTTCGATTTTTTTCAGCTGGTTCAAATTATCACCGCCGGCATTTGGGGTTGCTGCTGCTTCACTTCGGACTGCTGTTTGGTGTCGAGATGTCTTTTCAGCGCCGTCGTTGAGTAGCCTTCGTAAGAATAGACCGTTTTGCAAAGATTGCAAGTAGCCCTGTTCTGACTTCGCTGCATCGCGGGAGAAAACTTCCAAACGACTGAGCGTAACTTTCACTCGAATGGAGAGGTGACCGAAGCATATCCTGCGACAGGTCAGCAGATGCGGAACAAGACATCAGTAGAGTCCACCAAAGCTGCAACGACAACTGAAACAACTCAAGTGTCGTGCAGGCTTACAGTCACTGTAACTGCGAGTGATTTTCACTTTTCGTGGGACTGGACTCTCGATCGACCAGGGAGTCGTAAAATATTTTTCGACTCCCCGGTCAACATGTACTGCCATGTGTACGGAGTACGGTGTACGGTGTTCGTTAGTGCAAACGAGCTGGCCGCACAAACGAGCCGAGTTTCTGGCGAGCGAGCTAACGAGTACCCGGTGAGATCGTTTCAACACTAATTATTATTATAGCCGCCAATGCCCGCCATTCATTTTCAACACTCCCCGTGAGACAGAAAACAAAGGCTTACCTGTTGTGCGAGGCGATACCTTCAAGCTTAGTTTAATCTAACGGAAGCACATTTAGAGAGGCAGAAGCACAGCAAGACAACCCTGATCTCTTTCATCCAAATGATTCACTTTCGCCTTAACAGCATTGCATGGCATTTTAGCACTGAACTCGCATCTTCGTCATGAACCGTACTCCAATGGGACCGGCGGAAGCAGTTATTGATTGGTCCGGCCACACCAAAACACACACCATTTGACCATTTGACGCCCATCGCCGGAGGCAATGATAGCGATGCTACAACAGAAGCCATATCAACTTGTGCTGGGATTGCACCATTCAACAGCTTGCAAGGCTGAAGAATTGACCGCCACTATTCAGCCTGGTCTACACCACACAGCTATGAAGTGGCTTATTCTGCCCTATGAATCCCTACTTTTTGGTTTTTTTTAATTATTTTCCCCGCACACACAATCACACCACATACTCCGGTATGCACTGGCTGTTGGTAACCACCCAGGAGAATGAAAAAAAAGTCAGGAGGAGTCTGAGAAAGAGAAGAAAGACGTGTGTGACCATAATAGTCGGAAATCGAACCCGCAACCTGTCGATTGGAAATCGCTGCACACACACGTACACACACATGCGGGCTGTACCCATAAATTCATTGCTCTTTTCAAGCAGAACTCACCCCATACGGCGGCGACCACATTGCAGCAACAGGCAAGTCGATGAAAGTCATCTCATGCCGTTGCACCATGGCACACGCCTGAACAATCCTGTTCGATGCGGACACATTCATACTCTTCCTTTCGTCAGCCAGTGCAGTTGAATCTTGGCGAGGGTATGTCACAACATCAGAAATCCGCTGTACTTCAGAATTGTTTACATGAGAAGCGCCAATACGCATCTTGTTGGAAGCTACATCATTAGCGGTAGATCCCGTGTTGGGCAAGGTTGGGTGGAACGGGGAGCAGAGATCACCGCTGGACGCTGGCTTCATGGAGCTTGTCCGTTGGTTCGGTTCCAGCTGTGTCTCTGGGCTACCGGGAAGAAAGCGCTCGGCGACACTGTACCTATGCTCAGGTTCTGATTTGTTGTTCTGCTGGGGACGGTGGTGGGAATCTCTACACGGAGGTGGAACGGTATTGTTCGTGAGCCCACGGCCGCTGCTATCACGGAGGAGACGCTGGATTGTGCTGGGAACGAGGGAGGGGGAGCCGGAAGACTGCGTTGGCAGAAGTTGTCCACACGCAGGTGCACATACGGTGGGAAAGCTGCTGGACAGTTTGCTTGCGAGTCCATCATGCCAGTTGCAAGGGCAATCAGCACTGGCTAGCTGATCAGGTCTGCTGCCTGCTGACGTCTTCTGGCGATTCTGCAGCTCTGGCAGTGGCTTGTGCTGGGGAACGTGCATTCTCTCCAATAGGGGTGAAGTAGAAATAGTAGTATTCGTTGTACACGAGGTCAGGACAGTACAGATTCCTATGCATAGCATGCCTGCTTGCAGGAAATTCTCCGCTTTACTAATCAACGTAGCCATCCTCCAGTTACTAGCGGCACAGGGCTTTCGGGATATTCTTTGTTTGCTATTGGGTATATGAAACATGTAAGTGAGAATTAGAGGTAGAATTGGGTGATCGCCGAAGCCAGTTTACTTCGAAAAATCCAGCGGGACTGCCCAGCAGTGATTGAACATCAGCATGGCTGGCAAAGTATCAAGCTATTGTCTCGAAAGACTACTGACTAAAACTACTGAACCTCGTAGGACCGGGTCCCAACTCAAACAACTCCGCACATCGTCAATCAGAGGTCAAATGGTTCATCGGTGCAAAACGTCCAAAAAAGGCACAGGCAACCTGATTATGCAACCCACAACACGCGGGACAAAGTAATTCTCTGGTAAAGCCACAAGTGTGGATTACTGAATCAAGGAAACTCCTAATGAACATGCTATTCCCGCGGAGTCGGCTTCAAGGTCAATCTGAAACAAGCAAACTTACATTCATGATTGTAGTTTGGAAAGTTCGTTTTTCAGCCAACTGGAAGCATGCACATTTGCTTGGGACGCCTTGAGTTCTGCCAAGGGTCCGCGTTCCCAACGCGCGTGGACGCAAAGAGTTGAGCCCCCAGGAGAATTTCCCAAATCCTCACGATTTCGGCTAGTGTTAAAAATGCGAGGTTGTATGAAACACTGCGGCGGGTTCCAAGTTATCGAACCGGAAACGCGAAAGATCAATGGAATTTCGAATTCCGCAACGGCTGAGCAGTTCCGTTGCGCGAAAAACTTCTCCACGCTATTGTTGGGTTCATCATGTGCCGCGGGGGTCATGAACCGTGGCACACGGTTCAAATCGGAGAACCTCTGCTAGCTCAGGAGGGTCGTTCATTTGAACCCGTTCAAACCAGGAAAGAAGAAGATGTTCTTTCTTTTCAAATCGAACAAGAAAATCATTCAGTGAGGGGTAGATAGTAAACAGTTGTGTTGGAGTCATTAGTCTTCGACGTGCACCATTTGCCGAATCTCCTTCGGCTGCACAAGTGTGATAGTAATGAAGTTTCGTAGCCGGTGCTTCTGTGCTACTGTTTCGGCGCGCAACTCTGTGTTATTTGATAGCGGATTCTGGTGGACAGAAAATTAATGTCAACGGAGCAGGTGAGGAGCGAAACGTGAGAAAAACAAGCAAGACAAAGGCGAGGGGCCGGTTCACCAAGCTGAGCCGATGGGATCCAGTACAATGAGTGCTCCACAAGTACAACTGCTCCAGTAGGTAAGGCGACCAAAAACCCAAAACGAAACAAAAAAGTTGAAAAAACTTGTAACCAGGGAAAGTAAAATTTAATATCCCCGGTTACAAGTTTTATTTAAGCCTACAATCAAATGTTCACCAGTTGTAGTCTTCGGGGTGCTGAGTCGAATGGTCTTGCCTCTTGGTCCGAGGAAGCTGGAATATACCAACAGCCACATTGGGACATTTACAACTACAAATGTACTGTACATGTACTCCTGACGACCATTTGCTAATGTAGTGACCGGACTTCACCGACTATACACGCGTTACGCACCAAACCTATGGGTGAAATATGGGAAGTGTTGTATAATTCACTGCAGCTGAGAGCCTGTGCTGGAGCACAGGATGGAGATATACTACCCGTATTGTAATCTCTAATAAGAGCCCCGTGTGCATTAGAAGTCCAGTCTTTACTAGAAGCCCAGTTTTTATTGGAAGCCCAGTCTTTGCTAGAAGCCCAGTCTTTACTAGAAGCCCGGTCTCTAGGTAGAAGCGCACCCTGTGCCCTCGTCACTGAACTCCAGTACGTGCCGAAGACCGCGAGGGGGGGGGGGGGGGTGTTATTTTTTCCTGCAGAATTGTCTATAGCTGACCCACTGAGTGCGTTCGATTACACCCTTGAATCGATTCATGAATGGATTCTCGCCGTTCGATTTCATGTCATGGGCCCTGGAATCGATTCGGAATCCATTCACCATATTCACATGAGGTGATGTGAGTAGCAAGGGGCGATTTGTGAATGGTTTCATGAATCAATTGGGGGGGGGGGGGGGGGGGGGGCAGAATCGAATCGATTCACGAATCAATTTATGAATCGATTCGCGCTATTCACATCACCCCGTGTGAATAGGGTGAATGGATTCCGAATCGATTCCAGGGCTCATGACATGAAATCGAACGATTTGAATGCATGCGAATGGATTCATGAATCTATTCAAGTGCATAATCGAACGCAGCCACCGTGCACGTGCTGGTATTCCGTACCAGAGTATAATTCTACCCTGTTTATTCTTCAATGCCCGGCAGTGCTGTGTTAGCTCAGTTTCCATTATATGAACATGCAACATACTAGGGAATGGTATAATAATAATTATTATGATTTGCAGCGCAATGATGATGTAGAAAGGAAGACTGAGAGAGAGAGAGAGAGAGAGAGAGAGAGAGAGAGAGAGAGAGAGAGTGCGTGTGTGTCAGAGATAGACAGACAGACAGACAGAGAAAGAGAGACAGACATATGTGTGTCTATAAAAAAATATGCCTTCCTGGCATTTCCCAGAATAATTCTGCTGTGACAAGTTTGCTGTTGATATCAAGAGCACATAGCCCTCCAAGGGTGTGCAAATGGCTGTACAATCTCTTATCCAGTGCTGCGATGGCGGAGTAGCAAATCAAATGACATGGTTCAATACGCGACCACCGGATCGTTGTACATAGACCCAAAACAGGATAGCGTATAGTGAGCTCCGATTGATGTTATTTTGCTGTTTTCGATTAAATTTGCTACTTCGTGTGGTCTGGAACTTTGAAAAAATTGTCTGGAAAATGTCTGGTAGCGGTCTTGAGAATGTGCCTGATTTCACAGTGCGACCCCTGGTACAACTTTGCAGCTATCCTCCAGTGACCTGCATGCACGGGGTGAAAGCAATGTGTACGGGTTTGTCACATGACATGAGGCTCTGCTGTGGAAGACCCCCGTAGGCTGGCGTTGCACACTTTGCGACGGGGGGGGGGGGGGGGGGGGGGGCTTGCATGCGCATAACCTGGCGCTGTTCTGGTATGCATCAAGAGTCCATAACCCCCCAGAGTGTGCAACTCCAGGTTGGGGTCTGGCGCAACGAAATCCAAACATTGCGTCATCCGGTCCCCGGGCAAGCATGGGCGGATGGGGCCATGTGCATATCTGGTACATCCGGCGGGGGTTCCAAGTAACTACTTGAAGGTTGCTTTGAAGCAAGCCACGGAAGTGTCACATAAAACGTTTGCTCCACGGGCTATGCAGTGTCAGCAGAACGGCTTTGATTTCACAGTCACAGAATTTTTTTATTTGAAGAGAGTTTCTCTGCTCGTTGTCTGAAAAGCTTGTATTGGGAGAGTTCGTGACTCCGGGATAGCAAGAATAGGCATGGATATAGATTTACAAGATTTGATGGAAATAGCTCTTGGCACACGGCATGAAGACCCGATCGATTTCGAAGTAGATGTGCTTCAACCTGCTCCTCAGTCCCATTTTGGTACAATTTCCAACACTCGACAATCGAGAGAAGAAAATGAGGAGCCCAGATCGAGCAAAAACTGACGAATATCGTCCACAGAGACACTGCACTCCGGCGACAATGGGGAGCGCTTTGCTTTAGGTTCAACAGTGGCCATTGTTCTTCTCTTATCGGAGAGACACTCAAAAGAGAAAACTGATCGACAACTCTAAAATAATTCTTTGTGTACTTTCCAGGCGTGTTACGTACAATACCTGGCCGTGGATTCGTAAAGAAAGACCCCAAATTGGGCAAACGGGCGAAGTAGGTCCGGGCCAAACTTCCCATTTCGTCATAGCTACTCACTACATGACGTATGAAGTTTGGATTTCGTTGCGGCACTGATTTGTGCTGAGAAGTATCACGGGTTGCACACTCTGGGGGGTTATGGACTCTTGTATGCATTTAAAAGAGCTCAGAAGATGAGGCAAGGAAAAAAATTGTAGCATGGAAAATGTGGGCACAAGTTATGCGATTGTTGAAAATGTGAGAATTTCTGAGCAATTCCTATTGCTTCATGATGTATGCTTAGTACTGGCTGGTTCTTCGGCATACCAATAAGCTTACAATGTATGTAAAACTGGAGAGCTCAATGATGTTGTCATTGAATTCTCCAGTCCTTCCAGAATATTTCTTGAAAGTTGTTTTCTATTCTGAAGATGTCCCTTTTCCAATACAAGAAGAAGATATCGGTATAAAGGTGGGGGGGGGGGGGGGGGGGAGGTATATTTATAAAAAAGAGTTTGCGGCTCGCACGAGACTCAATCAGACCGAGATTTTCGCATCTCTGCGGGAATACCATCACCTTCGCATCTGCAGGCCCTGAATGCCATCACCTTCAAGGATCAAGGCGCAGATGCACCTCCTAAAGTCACGGATGTGGGTGGGGTGAGATCAGACCCACTACAAAGTGGTCAAAGACCTATGGGATTGGGTCAAGAGATATGTATCAAATTTATCGCTGCACCACCCCGGCGGTAAATAAAAATACTACTACCACACTGCACGCTAAAAAAGAGTGTACATGCATCACACTGAGTTGGTGCTATCAAGAGTACATAATCAACAACTGGTTATGTACTCTCGGTGGTATGCATAAGAATGGCAGCATGCGGTTATACATGTAGATATTCTGAGCAATGCGAGCACTGTTACAGAGGGGACTCCAAGAGGCAGGATGCTTGCTTTGAAATCATATCTGGGTTTGATCGGTCGGAGGCGGAGTTACATAATGCTGCTCGCAGAAGAACGACTCTGATACTGTGATAGGCACACACGAGATTTTCTTCACTCGCTTTATTTTTTGCACACACACACACATATACACACACACACACACACACACACACACATTGCACTTCAGATCGACTGCATGTACAAATACATGTAACGCTACAACAATGTACAGTGCTGGCAACTGAAATCCGACCACCTGAGCGGTGGGTTCACATTCTTTGCGATGTGAGCGCACCGCTCAGGCAGTCAGGGGGTCGGATTTCAGTTGCCAGCACTGTAGTAACAATGCTGATGACATGTTTTTACTAGAGCCACGTAAACCCGTCATGTGTGAGCCATGGATAAGGGGAGCGGTGGCGTGGTCTGGGATGCTCTGCCGACCTTGGGTCTCGGCTTCATCACAACCAGGCGCGCCAATAGCAGAGAGAGAGAGACAGACAGACAGAGAGCGACGGTGAGAGAGAGACAGAGACACAGAGAGAGAGAGAGAGACAGACAGACAGACAGAGAGAGAGAGAGCGGGGAGGGTTGGGGAGCAAGAGAGGGGGGGGGGGGGGGAGAACAAAATATAGTATAATTATATACAATATAATAATAATGCGTAAGGGGTGCACATTCAGATCATGAGGGTAGGCTTTGGCAGAACATGCCGACAGAAAAATCATTGACAGAATTTCTTACTTTTCTGGTATGTTTCATGAATAATTGGTAATGTGGATAAAGCAATGGAGCAGAATTCAAGGAAATGCCTGTAGTCTGGGGGCCAGGGGGATTATTTTTGAAGTTTCGTTCCGGGTAAGAGGGCACCAAGTTTTGTCGATTTGAGTGTCGAGTATCTTCAAAATGCTGGAAGATGGTATGCCATTCAATCAAAATTTCCATCGGGAAGGTCATACAATGAAGGTGGAAAGAATTGATGATGGTTGCCATGGCAACACATCAGTTAATTCAAATATACAGGAGAACTATGCGATATTTTGACAAAATTCCTGCTGGATATAAACATATCAGGCCAATACGTATGACTGGTTGGCCAAGTTTGACTGAAAACAAATAAACTTCAGGGCCTCAAAGGTGAATTATAAAATCGGATCTACTGCAACTATACATTACTGTACATACGTAATTAAATATGCGTGCATACACCGACAATTGTACAAATATATTGGTGACCAGTGTACATGTGACATCTATAAAGCCTTTTAGAAAAGAGATAGAAATGAATAGAGTAGTCTGTGACCAATGGTGATCTAAATAAATGGATATACATGTACATGTACATGCCTGAGATGGCATGAAACTTTGTTGTGACTGATCAAGCCATCTGTTGTTCTGACAAGTGTGTACATGTACATGTATGTATGTATGTATGGCGAAGAGGAAAATGTAGAGGGAAATAGAGCACGCCAAAGCAGTTCTCTAAGTACCTATCAGTTGGTAGCAACAAAGAAGAGCTTGTGGCATTCTTTGGTGGTGAAGTGGCAGCTCCCGGACAACCTGACAAGGTGCCCCCAGGCAAGGAACTGGTTGTCACTGCGGGCCAAGAGTCACAATTGTCAAGTCGGCTGGTGGAAGCATGGCGTTTACTGCTGTGGAGGAGTTGCTGTTAACCCAGGAACTCTCTTCCACTGCCTCACATCAAGAGCTGACATTGATTGTGGCTACGAGCTCCTCCAGCAGGGCATTGATGCGTTTTCCCGTTGGGGACATAAGTGGAGGATCAAATTTGAGCTCTCCAAGACGCAGGCTATGTCTATAGGCCACCATCGCCAGCCCTGGGAGCTCCCTCGAGCAACATTTGACGGCACACCGGTCAGTGAAGAGAGTCGGCTGAAACTCCTGGGAGTCACCTTTGACGACACCCTGAGCTACTCCTTCCACCTCCGCTCCCTAGCTTCCCGTGCTAACCAGCGGATTGGCTTCCTGAAGCGAGCGTCTCCCATTCTGGTCGCCGAGAGCCGCCAACGCGTCTACAACGGCTTTGTGCGACCCACACTCGAGTATTGCCCCTTAGTGTGGATGGGCTCACCCTCGTCCCATCTTAAGAAGCTGGACCAGATCCAGCGAAGGGCCCTCTACATCATCGGAGCAGGTACTTGGCTCCCTAGCCTGGCACTCCGTCGCCTGGTAGCTGCACTTGCCTATACCTACAAGCTCTGCTATCTAGATGCATCCAGCCCTCTGAAGCAGATGCTGCCCAAACCAGCCACTCACCGTGCCCCCAAGACAAGACCTACCCGTCAGTCTCTCCAGCTGCAGGATTCCCATCCATACCAGATGACAACTGGCCTGCCTGCCAACACCCGGAATAGCTGTCTCCAAGGATTCCCTGCTTGCACCGTTGCAACATGGAATGCCCTGCCACCAGACCTGTTCCACCACCCACCCGCCCAGCCCCTAATGCAAAACTTTAAGAAAAAGGTGTACCGTCACCTTCTTGCTCAGGACTGGCTCTCTGCTACTGATGCACTTTGAATCGGTTCACCAACGCTTTCCCTGTTCTTATTAGTGTTCAGCTGCTTACCTTATAACCCTGCTGCAATCATCACCAATATTCTGATTCCCATGCACATGTCCCAGAACCTGCTATCCTTCCCAGTCCCCATCACCAAGAGCACTGTGCTCTTCTATCTCCCAGCTCTCTCTCTCTCTCTCTCTCTCTCTCTCTCTCTCTCTCTCTCTCTCTCTCTCTCTCTCTCTCTCTCTCTCTCTCTCTCTCTCTCTCTCTCTCTCTCTCTCTCTCTCTCTCGCTCTCTCGCTCTCTCGCTCTCTCGCTCTCTCGCTCTCTCTCTCTCTCTCTCTCTCTCTCTCTCTCTCTCTCTCTCTCTCTCTCTCTCTCTCTCTCTCTCTCTCTCTCTCTCTCTCTTTCTCTCTCTCTCTGTCTCTCTCTCTCTCTCTCTCTCTCTCTCTCTCTCTCTCTCCTTCTTCTTCTCTTCTTCTCCCCCCCCCCCATCTCCCGATAATTATTAGCCCCCGTTTTCTTTCGACGCGTTTGCTGTGCAGTAAAGCCGAGACCCTAGGTCGGTGGAGCACATCAGATCCCGTCACCACGTCCACGATTCATACCTGCGATGCTGCACCGCTGCTTTGCATGTCATGATTGGAAGCTGTGGCCTTAGTAAAAAAAAGGGGGGGGGGGGCACCAACCTGCACCAACCTCCACCAGCAACGTACACGGGATAACATGGCTAACAGAACAAGCAATGATGGCAACATCGGTATCTCGTGTTCTTATCAGAACGGTCTCATACCCACTGACAGCTGCATGCCTTGCATGAAGGAGCAGTCTGGTGTCAGCCTCTTCCTGGGTTAACAGCAACTCCTCCACAGCAGTAGACGCCATGCTTGCACCAGCCGACTTGACTATAATTATTATGCACTCTTGGCCCGCAGTGACAACCAGTTCCTTGCCTGGGGGCACCTTGTTCAGGTTGTCCGGGAGCTGCCACTTCACCACCAAAGAATGCCACAAGATCCTCTTTGTTGCTACCAACTGATAGGTACTTAGAGAGAACTGCTTTGGCATGCTCTGTTTCCCTCTACATTTTCCTCTTCGCCATACATGTAAGTGTCTATCCATTAGATCACCATTGGTCACAGATTGCTCTATTCATTTCTAACTCTTTTCTAAAAGGCTTTATAGATGTCACATGTACACTGGTCACCAATATATTTGTACAATTGTCGGTGTATGCATGCATATTTAATTACGTATGTACAATAATGTATAGTTGCAGTAGATCCGATTTTATAATTCACCTTTGAGGCCCTGAAGTTTATTTGTTTTCAGTCAAACTTGGCCAACCAGTCATACGTATTGGATATGTTTATATCCAGCAGGAATGTTGTCAAAATATTGCATAGTTCTCCTGTAAATTTGAATTAACTGATTTGTTGCCATGGCAACCATCATCAATTCTTTCCACCTTCATTGTATGACCTTCCCGATGGAAATTTTGATTGAATGGCATACCATCTTGTAGCATTTTGAAGATACTTGACACTCAAATCGCAAAAACTTGGTGCCCTCTCACTCGGAACGAAATCTATTAGACGTGACTTTTTCCTAACTTGGCCCCCGGACTACTGCTATAAGGTTTGTAAGGTTCTGCCAATTTCACTGCTTTCCGAGCGGAATCTGGCAATTTTGCTAGTATTATCCGGCAACGGCTACATGAGGGCCACGAAAAAGTTACCAACATACATGTAAGATAACTCTTGTGGTATTCATAATAAACTGTCGAGGTTTAGACCAGGTACATCATGTCACGTGGCTACAATAAGCACCTGCTTTGTTTCGCGCTCACACAAAGTCTCATTTAGGGTTCCCAGTAAAAAGGCAACATAATCATTGCCTGTTGGGAAATCCCTAACAAAATAAGAAGAAAAAAAATAAAAAAAAATAATAGATCTACCTTTATGATAATGCATGTGCATGACTGTATTAACCCTTTCACCACTGTGCTCACATTGCTCAGCACATCTATAGCTCCATTGCGCCCAGCCTACGTGATAAACTCCCAATTAGTATTGCCATCGCTACTGCCTCAGCAAGCAGCTAAACTTTGATCTCTCTGTATCTGATCCCCGTGCCTGTAATTATTTTTCTCTTTAAGGTGGCAGACTACCCAAAAATTCGCTGAAAAATCGAATTTGTAAATTCATATTGAGTGCCACGTCAGTTCAAAGAGCATGAATAGCTGCAAATTCTCTGAAAATTGTGTCCCGATCTGACCGGCCGTTCAAGAGTTATGGCCGAAAATGTGCCCTTGCAAGGAAAGATTTTTTTGTTGCACGCTGTCATTTGTTGGCAGCACTGTATTTGAATGTGAGCAGACCGTGCGCAACTTGTCGTATCATGGAAACACGTGAAAGTGTGCAGAATTTTGCTCCAAGTCCAAAAAATCAGGTTTTTGAGCCACGTATTGGGCTGCACGGCGGCGGGCGAAGCCCGCCGCCGTGCAGTAGGACTTTTGCCAGCACCCTCGTGACGTTGCAGATATGTGGCTTGATTATTGTACTAATTTGTAGTTGACATTGATTTAGTGACTTTGGCAAGTTTGAGTCGTCTTACACCCAAAACAGCGCAACCATAAACGGCGCGTGTTCATATCAGCACCCCCAGTACAGCGCGACCTAATGTGACACGGTGTCACTACAGCTCGTCTCATGTCTTGCACGCCCCATTTTGGCGCGACCAATTACGTTAACGTCCGAATATAAGCCAGCTCATTACACACGTGACCCATAATCTGCAGGCTCATGTTAGCAAGAGTGCATAACCAGTTTTATGTACTCTTGATGTTAGTATTACCATGGTGGATATCAGGAGCAAACCCGTTCCTAAAAAAGATATGCAAAAAAGAGAAGAAACACATGAGAACGAGTTGTGCAGCAACTATCCACGACTTTGTTTCGGGGCCAGCAGAAGCACAATCACCTCTTGCAGCTGCGGTGACTTGTTAACGTCCAAGCCATTTCGTGACTCTGCCCACAATTTGTTCATGGATTCGCTCCAGGCAATATCGCCATTTAATACTGAACTGCACTGTGTCCCCATTGCACATGTACATGCACATGTACTTCCTGTGAAATACCCGTCTTTTCTTTTCTCTATTTTTTTCTCTTTACCAGGCGTGGGCCATCCCCTGGACTATCAAAATGGGTGCCTTATTATTAGGGCTGAAACGATCATTCAATAACTCCTAACGATCAACCAATATCATTAACGATCGATATATTGGTTTTATCGATTCTTGTCGGCTCTATCGAACACCAGTTTGTGAAGAAAGACTATGATGCCTTTGCTGCGTTAGAAATTTGTGGCACCGCACTGTTGACGTCTGTAGATATCTGGCTGGTTTTATCAACATGAACTACTCACGTAGAGAAATTTCATGTTGTTTCTAGAGTGAAGAATCTTATCATCACACTCTGGCAACTGCTCTCATCTCCGACTTCTCCCACAAATGAAGCGAAAAGGCAAAGTCTTCTCTCCCAAACTCTTTCAAAGCCACAAATCAATTTTACTGCGCTTGAAAGTACATGATTGCACTCGTATCCACTATCGGATGGAGTGTAAGGGCTAGAATACTGTCACTAATATTATTATTACGAAGTAGTGGTTGCGACTTCGGCGATGATTTGTAAGAAAGGTTTGCTCCCCACACCGGAGCTCGCGCGGTGTGGGGAGCAAACCTTTCTTACAAATATTATTATTAATATTATTCAAAGGATCAGTCGGGGAAGTGAACTGCCTGAAAAGAGAAAAAAACGCCAGACCAACCAGGACTCGAACCTGGGACCCTGCTTGTCATGAGCAATGCTCTAACCACTGAGCTATGGGACCAGGTTGAACCTAGAAGGCGCTGACAAGTTTTTCACTCCAAAGGCAGCTCACAACACGTGCCACACATACTGATGGCACTTGGGTCTTTTTCCCTCCCCCATGCCCAGGGGACCAACCACGGTCAGTTTCTGGAAACTACCAGAGGTGAAAGAAAGTGATTAAATTTGGAAAGGATTGGGAGAACTTCATATTCAAAGGATCAGTCGGGGAAGTGAACTGCCTGAAAAGAGAAAAAAACGCCAGACCCACCAGGACTCGAACCTGGGACCCTGCTTGTCATGAGCAATGCTCTAACCACTGAGCTATGGGACCAGGCTGAACCTAGAAGGCGCTGACAAGTTTTTCACTCCAAAGGCAGCTCACAACACGTGCCACACATACTAATGGCACTTGGGTCTTTTTCCCTCCCCCAGGGGACCAACCACGGTCAGTTTCTGGAAACTACCAGAGGTGAAAGAAAGTGATTAAATTTGGAAAGGATTGGGAGAACTTCATATTCAAAGGATCAGTCGGGGAAGTGAACTGCCTGAAAAGAGAAAAAAACGCCAGACCCACCAGGACTCGACCCTGGGACCCTGCTTGTCATGAGCAATGCTCTAACCACTGAGCTATGGGACCAGGCTGAACCTAGAAGGCGCTGACAAGTTTTTCACTCATGTTCATGACAAGCAGGGTCCCAGGTTCGAGTCCTGGTGGGTCTGGCGTTTTTTTCTCTTTTCAGGCAGTTCACTTCCCCGACTGATCCTTTGAATATGAAGTTCTCCCAATCCTTTCCAAATTATTATTATTATTATTAACTGGTTTGAGGGAAAGAGACAAACGGGAAACGTCTGAAGAAAAAATTGACTGTCACCACCAGGACTCGAACCAGGGACCTTCGCTATTATTATTATTATTATTATTATTATTATACGCATTCCCGCGTTGAAGTGTAGCAGCAGTATGCTGCGTCCACAGCTTCGCTAACGCTTATGCATGCATAAAAAATCGATAGCACTCGTTTTGCACTCTTAACGATCGATATGCGAGTTATCGGTATAATTGTTTCAGCCCTACTTATTATTTTCTTTATCTGTTTTAATGACAATCCATTGAAGATTACCATTTTCGGAAAACCAAAAAATTTAACAGTGAACTGTTTTTTGAGACGATCATTGCTTGTTTTGAGTTGATCATTGCCTTCTAGAGTTGAATACAACCTATTTGTATCTGGACCTGTTAACGTCCATCCAGGCAATATCGCCATTTAATACTGAACTGGTGTTTTGAGTCGATAAATGCTTTTTTTAGTTCATCATTGCTTTCTAGAGTTGATTATAAATTGGGTCCAGGCAATATCGCCCTTCAATACTGAACTGGCCATTTCGAGTTGATCATGATTTGAGTCTTTGACAAGTCGAGTGTCCATCTTTTGGGTTTGAGTGTAAATGAGTCGACCTGTATTGAGCGTGCGCGCTGACGGGGTGGTCTGTTTTGGGGATGTCCAGTTATGGGGATGGGGCTTTTGGGGGGCGCTGAAGTCAACGGCGCTGTTTTGGGTCGCGCTCATGTGGGGGCATACCTTTGAGTCGTGTCAAGAAGTCAGGTAGGATTCAGTACTAGGCAGTAGTGAAACGTGAGTGGTAGTCTTTGCCGGTTTCTGAGGGTATCCTGGATTTGGTGTGCAGCGCTGTGGAAATGGCTTGCTGTGGAGGTCCCAGGACTGGATGTTGTATCAAAGGTACGACCTCGTAGCACACCCTAAACCTAAAAAAATTCAAAAATTGACTTGGGTCTGTGGAAGTGTGTGAGAGAACGCCCACTCGTTCCGTTGTGACAGATTCCAGGGCCTCGTTGAGGGGCCCTACCCCATCACCCATGGCTGCTTCTGGACTTGTTCTAGGTTTGAGTCCCGCGCACGAACAGAATGAGCACGAAAATGTGAAAAAAATTGTAAATGCATTTGTTTGGCTCCTGGGTGGCTCGCACACCGTGGCACTATGCCGGAAATTTGAGTTTTTCCGGCCTGGAAAGCCTGTCAGTGAGGCGCAAGAACTTGTAAATCATGTCCTGAGGGCCAGCATAGTGGCAGGAGTGTGTGGTCAAAATTTCACTCAAATCCATTGAGAAACACCAAAGTTACGGTCAATTGAATGCCATATGAAATTTATGGGTAGGCTGCCCCCTTAAAGGGGAAGTTAAGGCAAAAATTAAAATTTCACCAGTTGTAGTCTTCGGGGTGCTGAGTCGAATGGTCTTGGTCCGAGGAAGCTGAGACACTCCCTTCCTACTTGAATCCCAATCGAACTCGCGCACTTCCACCGAAACTGGGTGACTGCGCCCTACTAGATGGGGATTTGTATGCAAAATGTCACTAAAAGCGTCATTTCGTTCTTATAAAAGCACGGATGACCGCGATTGGCCCATATGTTGTAGTCTTTTGGACGCTGAGTCGACTGGTTTTGGTCCGAAAAGGCTGCGATGCAGTGTTCCTCCTTTATTCCCAATCGAACATGGTTGAACAAGCGGTCACGTGCTCCTGCGTACGCCAGTCACCTGGTCACCGTGCCTGCAGGGTACAACTTACTAGCCTGTTTGACCTTTTTTGGGTGCAGTCCTGTCACTCGAGTTGAACTTTGGTGTGAAAGTTGTCGCCTACTGGCGTGGTGACCAGGTGATTTGGGCACCCAGGAGCACGTGACCGCTTGTTCAACCATGTTCGATTGGGAATAAAGGAGGAACGCTGCATCGCAGCCTTTTCGGACCAAAACCAGTCGACTCAGCGTCCAAAAGACTACAACATATGGGCCAATCGCGGTCATCCGTACTTTTATAAGAACGAAATGGCGCTTTTAGTGACATTTTGCATACAAATCCCCATCTAGTAGGGCGCAGTCACCCAGTTTCGGTGGAAGTGCGCGAGTTCGATTGGGATTCAAGTAGGAAGGGAGCGTCTCAGCTTTCTCGGACCAAGACCATTCGACTCAGCACCCCGAAGGGCCGAAGACTACAACTGGTGAAATTTTAATTTTTGCCTTAACTTCCCCTTTAATATTGGCCACAGGCCATCGTGAGAATAAAAGAATTCAAACTGTCGTCGTATACGTCATGACGTCTGCCCCTAGCCCTGCCCCACTGACGACGTATAATACGTCCTCAGTGTACGTCGCGTTTGTACTGATGCCTCAACATCAGAGGGTTGGAACTGTTCCTCAGTGCCAGTGGGCTGAAGGCCCTTAGGGCGCGCTCACACTGCGACCAAAACCAGCGTCCATGCGGCCAAGTTGCATGGCAACGGCATGAACTTGACCAAAACGTCGCGGCCACGTTTCAAATCGTGACCGCGACCTCCGGAGGGGGGTGCCACGACTTGGCGGCAACATGATCGTAGACGTGAAGCGTATTTGTGTACAACCTGGCCTGAAGTATGTTCAATTTCTCAAATTCCGGTGTGTTGATTCATGAAAATCGGCGGTTGTCGATGTCACCTCGACATTTGCACATTTTTAAAATTTTGTAGTTGTGGTCCTGCACGCACGCACCGCCAAATATGCATTCTTTGCCCTTTTTGGACGATGTCGATTTTGTTTTTGTTTTTGTAGTTGCTTCGTTGTGATCGGGTCAGTGACCAATTTCTACAGTGTACTCGTTCAATACGATGGCAGCTTGGTCTGGCTTTTCGGTTTCGGAAATTATCTTTCTCTACTTTTCTGCGATGATGGAATGCCGACATTTCAGTTACATATCATCGGAAAATACAGTTCTCATCTCGGCAACAGACGAAAGAAACCACTACCGGAATTTCCACTGCACTGGCACTTGCTCTGACCACGAGGTCAGGAAAGCGAAAGCGCTTGGATGTCAGCGGCAGTACCTCAAGAGTCCAAACCTACCTGATTGTATGAATTATTTTCGTCGACTTCAAGAATACGAGCCACGAGGCACTTCCTCCAACATGCAACATGCGAAAAATTACATCCAAAACGGGCCACAACTTTATTAGGAAACGCACGAACTCTTTTGGATACGAACTGCAATTCGTAAAGTTTGTGTGACAAGTTCACGTCTACGCGTGTACGAGGCCTAGTGTGAGCACGACTGCCACGTTTCTGCGTTTTGCTGACGCATGGAGGCGTGCTCATGATCGCAGTGTGAGCGACGTGTAGATCTACGCAGCGTAGATCTATGTGGCCAGTCTGCACAGCAGAACAGCCGCGAGCATCGAGTTTGAAGTGCATATTTTTGGCATATCGACGTGTAGATCTACGCAGCGTAGATATGTGGCCAGTCTGCACAGCAGAACAGCCGCGAGCATCGAGTTTGAAGTGCATATTTTTGGCATATCGTTCAAATAAATTGTTTTGCTCAAAGTTCGTTTTCGTCATCTTGCCCTGCTGTTTCTCGGCAAGGTAAGTAGCTCAACTACTCTGTGTCGATGGAAGGAGTCCTGTGGAGCAGTGTGAGGCGGGTAATGACTCTGAGGATGATTCTGGAGACAGCGAAATTGTGTCGGAGTCGTTTTCTGAGGATTACGAATTTTCTGCTATTCAAAAGATCGCAGCTGACTCGGACGCAGGGGATGCTGGAGACCAAAGAGATTTGGAAAGCGATGCTGAAGTCTCTGACACCTAGGCATGGTGTTCTGAGCAGGAGCTATCTGTCCAGAGCCCGTTTGCTGAAGTTCCTCAAGTAAACTGCGATGAAATTTGAAGGTCAGATTTTTGAAAATATTTGAATTTGAAGTCAAGTGTACTGGTCAGGCATGCATGCAGATCACAATAGAGATGTGCATACATGTAAGTATTGTATGTTGAGTACAGAGCCAGGCACCTACAGGATGGAGATTGCTATCTAATATGAATCCAGAATAGTCAACAATTGTGCAATTTTGAATCACTATCAGAAATTGCGCAGCCGATTGTTTCTTGAATTTTCATGCGTACGTACACCGGTACGCAGTATGCACTCGGCTGTTTAGGGAATGCTTCAGAATATTTAGATAGCTGGATTGTCTTGCCAGTGAGTGTCCAAATCAGAGAATGAGCAGCATTGCATTCTCCATCAATATGACTTTACCTGTGCCGCGTACGTACGCGTGCGGCCAGAGATGACTCTGAATCACCCTGGGATGCGCCGAGCACAGTGAGCCAACCGCTGCCATTGCACCGGCTGCTATTATAGCTGATGTAGTTGCTGTGGTTGCTACTCCAGTTACTCGGCATCCTCACTGTCCATCATATGGTTTTGTCTTGAAGTAGGTAGGGCTGCTGGCGGATTCAAGCTTTACGAGGCGCCCAAGAAAAAGAAAGACCCATTCTGGATCGCGAAGTCGCTTATGATGCAAACGCCGTATAAAACGAGTTGCTGTACTCTAGTCTAGGTTGCCGTAGAACACCAGGATCATATCAAGCATGTTATTTGACATTTCTCCATTCTGAAGTCAACACTGACCAGTTATAGCACTGCTTGCCATTGCTTGTCTGATCTTTGTCGTCAATTGCCCAAATTGAAAGAATTTTCAGGAAAAATCGCCAAAAGTCGCATAATTATATAAATATGTTATGAGTCTCGCACAATGAAATCCTACAAAATTTCTTTGGATTCACAGTGCATATGTCCATACCCAACATCTCCAATCAATTTTGGACCAGAATATGCATTTTCAAAAATTGCCATTTTTGGCCCAGTAGGAGGTGATTTTCCGGTCAGGGCTGAAAGGGTGTATTAATCTGGCAGCATTTCTGCTCCTGAAATTCTGCTGCGTTAGAGAGGTTACTGGATTAACAAAATTTAATCTGATTTACTGCTGCAATATGCATGAAGAGGACATTTTTGCTACTGAAAATTGTTCTGGATTATACCCGGTAGATGTAGATGGTGCGGGCTTACCCAATGCTAAGGGTGCTGGTTTATAAAGTGCTGGATTGAAGTAGGACGACTGTACAATGTACATGATGCTGGCATTGAAGCGCTCGTTCCCACACTGCAGTATTAGTGACTGGAACTCCCTCCCCGCCGCTCTTCTGTCCCAGCCTCCCCACAGCAAGGGAATGCAAGCATTCAAAACTACAATGTGTATGTTGTAATGTGTATCGCCATCTGCGAAGCACAAACTGGCTCTGGGCAGTCGACTCGCTATGATGATGCTCTCGTCGCTCTCCTCTATCCCTATCTATGCACCACAACTGGCTCAGACAACCGACTCGCCATGATCAGCCATGATGATGCTCCTCTCAGTAACTTAATAGTCTCACAGTTTCTCCCGCACACTCGCTGGTGTTAACCCTTTCTTTCTTTTCATTTTGCTGACTCGTACAGCTCTATCTTTTTTTTTTGGTGCGTGTTTTTGGCCGTGATGCCGAGACCTCAGGTCGGCAGAGCTAGAGCCATCAATGCCCCACCATCACTGCTGCGTCTCCATGCAGCCCCTGCTCAATAGTTGTCACGTTCGTCCTAGTCTCAGTATCATTGTCTTTCTTTATTATTTTCGAGCTGGGAATGTGAACATACCGGTAGTAAAAAAATAAAAAAATAAAAAATAATGTATTCTCTGTACATATACACAAATAGGAGATCCCCAGATATCTAGAACGCGCTAGCCTTTGGGTAATCCTGAAATAAACATTCATTATTATTATTATATGTAGAAAGGAAAAAGACATGGATACGAGTTAAGAGTAACTCTCCACCATCGCTGTAACATGATACTTTATACAGTCAGAAAGTGCAATAATGTCCATAATGTCGTTTTTTCCTTTCTACATTTATTTAAGGCTCAACATCCGAGTTTTATTATTATTATATTATTATTATTATCTAGTCGTCGACAGTCGGCAAGCACACTGTGTGTCTACGTTACGTGCAGCCTTGTCGCTCAGAGTCACAGACTCAGACCTGCATTGTTCATCTGATTTCTGATCTCCTAATATGGCCTGCATGGACTTTCTGATTTTCTACCGGGGAATTCACGTGGGACAGACTGCAAGAACGAGCCAGTCTAAATGCATTGCAACAATAACAGTTCTGACACTGTATTGACACTTGCGTAGTAGTGACACTACAGTAGTGTCAGAGCAGTGCCAGGTCCTGGTAGTGTTGAGTGCATGCCGTCGTAGCGCGGGCATCTGCACATGCCAACACGACATGACATTGTACCAAGAGTCCCTACTTTTGTAATCCCCTTTTCACATCAAAATCAATGAAAAAAACCCGCAAAAGACGAATTAAAAAAAAAGAAAAGAAAAAAACCCAGGAAACTACAAGGGCACTGTCCTGCCCACCATCATCTTCAAAACCTCACAGCCGGCCCTCCGAGATTGCCAGCTTTCGCAATGCATTTACAGGACGGTGATATGATGATCGGGCATCGCGGATGCACATGGTCGCCGACCGCAACAATGCAAAAGCCAGTCGACACCCGACCATATGTCATTGTCTCGGCGTACAACTTCATGACATTGTAGACCGGGTGGGTCCATCCATTAGCCGTGAGCCCCTTGAATTCGAGGCTAATGACGCTTGAAATCTGATACGGATCAGGGATGATCGGGGAATTTCTTCAGCACCAGGCACCATGCCTAAAAGTCTATTACTAGAGTTCGTGTCATTAGGCCACCAACAGGCCCCATGGGGCTAGCATGGGGTGAGATGGTGCTGGTGGGGCTTGCTGGTCGGTTGAGCATGGCAAGCCCCACCAGCACCATCTCACCCCATGTGCCTGCCGGTGAGTTGTGTATTTTGTAAAAAAAAGAAAGAAGAAAAAAGGCAACTGGTGAAGAATGGGCATACTGTACTATAGTATAGGGAAAACTGGGGATTTCCCCATTACATCATCACCATCATCTTGAGGTATTTCGCGTTGAGTAGCTAAACTTGCTGCTCAACGCAAAGCCGGACGGTTACATGTACAGTACAATGTATGTTCCTGTACATGTACAATGTATGAACATACCTCGCAAGTGTGTGTGTACATGTACATGTATGTATACCCCACAACCATTCTGGTCGTAGGGGTGTCATGTGTGTCATAAGGCAGCAGCATCATGATATCAAAGAACAGAAAAAGAGAAAAAAAAACTAACTACATGTACACTGATAAACAAGCTGCCTATACCTATCACGATCAGTAGAGGTAAGAGGATTTTGCTCGGAAAATGACCAGATTATGCTCTAGCGGATGCTCTCAGGATGCTCGAGAAAACAGCCGATTACGCTTTTATATACTTCACCAAAAAGACCAAAAGAACGGATAATTGTCATGAAAACAGGACTCAGACCATTGTCATGATGTGGACTGGGAGCTTTGTGGAAGTACAAGACAATAATATGCAAGAGGGATACCAAATTCACAAGCAAACGCTGAACTTTTGGGAGATGTCCTATAGTGGCTGCTAAAATAATATTCCAAATCAACAAGAATCGCTATGATTGTATGGTCCTTCAATAGCAGGTGTGTATATAACAGCCTCTTTGGGCATCTGCCCTTGTTTTTCGGATGCCATATTATGCTCCTTCTCAAAAAGGACCTGATTATGCCAAAAATTATGCCGGCATAATCCACCTCCCCTAACGATCAGCAGCAACGAGAGAGAGAGAGAGAGAGAGAGAGAGAGAGAGAGAGAGAGAGAGAGAGAGAGAGAGAGAGAGAGAGAGAGAGAGAGAGACAGAGAGAGACAGAGAGAGACAGAGTGAGAGAGAGACAGAGTAAGAGAGAGACAGAGTCAGAGAGAGACAGAGTGAGAGAGAGACAGAGAGAGAGAGAGAGAGAGACAGACAGAGAGAGACAGAGAGGGAGAGAGAGAGACAGAGAGACAGCGAGAGAGAGAGACAGCGAGAGAGAGAGACAGCGAGAGAGAGAGACAGCGAGAGAGAGAGAGAGAGACAGCGAGAGAGAGAGAGAGAGACAGAGAGAGAGAGAGAGAGAGAGAGAGAGAGAGAGAGAGAGAGAAAGAGAGAGAATTGTATGATTACACGTACACGAGGGTAAATCTTTCTCCCTCACACCATGAATAAGAGTAGAACTGAGACGTCTTCCTGATATTGGCCTATATTCGTGAAACGTGTAGAGTAATGTTGTGTCTACTCATTTCAGCACCAAGTACCACGCATGATCATTAATAATAATACAAGTAGCCCCTGGTGTTAGTATCAGTCGTCTGATGATTGCATTAGCATGCAAGTCTGGGTTACGACGAATCCAAACTGGCACTCTTTACTACTAGTACTCGTTTGTGCATGTACAATCAAGTACATATATGATGACTCTGGACTGACGATTATGTACATGTACATGCCCATGTACAATAGAGCTTCTCCGGGTGGACAGAGCACTGTAATTTCACAAATTTTCGGTGTACTTTTATTTTCGGTACTTTCGGTGCGTCTGTTTCATACTAGTACCTAAAATTTCAATACACCGAACAAACACTAACACACATAATCCAATAGGGAACTGCTTCTCTGTACCGAAAATTTCTGTTCACCTAACCTGGCCTGTTGCCCTCATACTGAAAATATTGAGCACCGAAAATTTCTGAAATTAGAGTATATACATTGTACATGTATTGGATAACAGTACGAAATAGTGGCTGCGACTTCGGCGGAATAGCGCGAGCTCCAGTGTGGGAGCAAACCCATTCCTATGTACTATTGGATACTCAATAATATGCAAGAAAAAGGTTTGAGTTGAGTAGGTCTACGGGGCAGGATCAAGGTATTATCATTCGAGTGTGCACTGTAGCAACATTACACATGCCACTTCAAAACGTTGAATATAATTCTGTGAAACGAGCATGGGTTGTGAATTTTGCAGTGCCCAGAGAGGGAGCATGTCTGCTCACCAATTCCCATTGAGTTATGAAGCTGCAGGATGCCTCATCCCTACACACATGTACGTACTTCGAAGTAGTAGTACCTACAAGTACAAGTGCAGCGCAAGAGGATGATTCATCGGCTTAGCGAGATGACAGCACGCACCCAGCAGCTGGTATCAGTATTGTATTTCGGCCATATTCCCCCCATAATAACTATGTGCCGAAACCGCGCCTTTGAAGGCGTTTAAAAGTCGACAGAAGCGTTGGTAGTTTTGGCTACGTCATCGACCGGATACTTTCAAGTACAATTCTGGTTGCGATGATGATCCTTGAGCCCGTTGAATCATAATATACAAATGTACATGTAGGTGTGGGGTCCAGGCAGCGAGCATCATGATGGACTTCACGAGACGTTGTAATTGCATGAACAAAACCTGTCCCACCTAGAATGCGCAGCACGAAGGAATGAGCAGCGCAGGCAAATAGCGGGCCGGGTGATAGACGATCGTCTATAGACATTGCTACGCCTAAAGCGTTCTCCATAACTGCGAATCACCATAGTAGTGTGCGAAGCAGCAATCTCCCCGCGTTCAGGGAACTCGGAGTGCCAGGTCGCACCGGAATTTTGGTTTACCCTCACGCACACGTACAGTATGTGGTGTTGAGGTGTGTTGCGACTCACCTGAACGAACAGGGAGAACGAACAGTGACGCGATGTGCACGTCTATTTATTGCAATGGCCCCGGTGTAAGCTGTGCGCACCTGTACCGCATTCCAGCCATCGTCAAGCAGTATAGAACAGATCTTTTAAACCAGCATGGTTGTGGCATGTATATCACTGTACCACTCCACTATATCAGTATATGTATGTCGCAATGGTCATCACCATCATCAGGCACACATTCGTGTACATCTAATGCAAGCTAGCCTCCACCAACCGCATATGCCAGGTGGTGATTCCCGGAGTTCATTCGGAGTCGCCTCTACTAGCGCGTTCACAAGCAATCTGAATATGAGCTGCTCGCATAGTGCAACACAGCACATAATAACAGGGCTGCAATTGCTTTCGCGATCAGTACTACTGTTGCAGAAACCTCTCCCTGTGCCCTCACGTTTTCTCTTGCTGTACTGGGGGGTCATGATTACAGCCAGTCTTACACTAGAAATCTTGACTTTCTTTTTGCAATCTACATGCCCGAGTCTTGGTCTTTATACTGTAAAAGGGGCAAACCTGGTACAGACAGTTCACCTTTTCGTTTCTCACTCGCACACATGTATGCTCGGTGTGGACGTACGCCTTCCCACAGTCCGACTTCTGCTTTTGCAATTGGAATTTTGCACGCTTGCTTGTTGCCTACATTTGGCGCCCCTGCTCCGTAAGGTCCAGAGAATGTCGTCGACACGCCTGCTGTCTACCCTCGTGGTGTGCGCGTTGGCGGGGCATGGGAAGGCGGCATCAGTAGCCAATGACGAAACAAGAGAGGACGGTAAGATGATTCGCAACCCGGAACACCTCCCGGGTCCTCTCATTGTTGTATTGTCATGTGCAATGGTTCAGAACTATACATGCATGTACATGTACAACGACGGACGTACCCAGAGTGCTGGCAGTGCTCAACACCACAAAGGCAGAGCGTAATACACAACAGAACAACAAGGACAATCAAGGCTTGTTTGCTGCTACTTTAAGTTTCATGCTCACGCATACGGATATGAAAACACTCGCCTGATGATTGATTGCATTTGGCAGGGAACTCGGAGTTGCGACAAACTCTGAAAGCAGCCGTTGTGCCTTTTTGTGTACATTGTTATAGTATTTCAATGGGGTGCAACTGCCCAGTATTATGGTCCGATGATAGTAGCAGGCACGTTCGCAGGGGGGGGGGGGGGGGTCCCGTTGCCTGAAACCCCACAAATGTTCCAAACGAGCATTGTTTTTGGGCATTTTTTGGTAGGGCGCGCGATCAATCTGACAAGAATGCAGATCTTCAACAGATCGTAACTCAGTCCAATCTCGCTCGAATCCAACGATCCAATATCCAGGTGGATTAGAAAACTCTCATTATCTCACCTGTTGGGAGCAACAATTCGCGAAGCGCTGCGAGCAATGTGTCTTGAGATAAATCATTCGTTAGTTGAGCCGCGATCTCGTAGAGTCAAACGAATCCCAAATACAGGCAAGTAAAAAGGAAGAGAGATGGGAATTCCATGCGTGCATCTAGCAGTGGTATGCGAGTGTTGGCAGTAGCGGATGTGTAGCCACGGCGTTCTATTGGTATACATGTACATGTACATGTGCTTTCCAGCAATGTCAACTTGTAACCCGGTTTGAGAAGAGTCCATGTTACAACATCCACCTGTCCTAAAATCGTACTTGAAACATCATTCCTGGCATATTCTGGGTTCGATTCCGAACATATCTTTGTAAAATAATCTTCAGATACGCGAACGAACGTTTTGGAGACAGCAGCTTTAATACAGCAACAAGGAGGACTGATTTCGCTGTAAGCATTTCCTATTTGTCGACGTGCATGAGTATAATGACAAGCGATGATTGTAGGGCAAAAAGGAGAAAGAAAGAGAGGAATCTTCAGATATCAACTCGGTATCACGCGAGAGGGGCATGCCCGGTGGAGAACCACCTTTTGTCTTGAAAGCAGAGTATAGGGGTTACAAACGAAATCCGGTAGAACAAAAGTGATTAGATGTCTCTACTCACGAGTTTCATGCTGAAAACCAGTCATCTGGAGACTGGGGCCATAGTCGGGGATGTGTGGTCTTCTTCACTAAGTAGTACTTGTACAATCAAGAGTACATGAAAACAGTTCATGTACTCTTGATTGTATATATATTGTACATGTACAATGTACATGTACATGAACATGAAGGTGTTGTCCCATGCACATGGATAGAGTGTAGGGGTTATCGCCTCTATTCTCACCTATATCCGTTAGCTCTCACAAACAACTCAATAGCACTGTCCCATTGCCACGTCTACTCTTCACACATACATGTACATGTATGCACTAACTTCCACACTAGTATAAAATATCTAGGCCTGCTCATCGAGGATTCGATAGAAAATGCTGCTGTCTGATGATCGCTGAAGTGCGTGAAACTTATAATAATTCAAGTTACAGCTACCCAGCCTCTCGCCTCTGTTGCGTGTGTAGAGTATAGGGGTTATGTACTCTTCCTGAAAAGATTAAGGGCCTCTGTTAGTGCAATCGTCATGCGTGGTGTCGTCGACTCCTGCACTGTACATCTGTTTCCGATTTCACTTCACTATTGTGACAAACTGAAAGGAGGCAACTAACTACTTCTACTTGAGTTCTTTCCTTTCATACGACACGACTGTATGTTCGTTGCGTGAGTTGATCTGGGGAACCTATTAGTATTATGTGCACTGAGTTGCAATCGGAATTAGTGAGTTCAATCCTCTGGCAGCGTGCAAGGGAAATCGTCAGTCAGCCCTCAGCTAGAGCATCCTTGATTGGTGTTTGCCACTATTGGAGGAGATGAGCCGGTTCGTTGCCAAGCAGCATTGGCAAGCGGCCTGACCATGACGGCACTGTTTGGACTTGGGCAATTACGGCCGGAGCAGGCTCTCCTACACTGCACAATGCTAGCTTGGGAACACTGGCCTCTGGGACGTTACGTATGGTCCCATATGCAAGTTAAGTGAAAGGTGTCTGTATAACGTGGCGTCAAATTATTTTCGTCATGTGAGGAATTTTGTGTAGAATGCGATCACTGCATGTGGAAAGTGGAACGATCATTTCCAACATCATGTGGTCGACCCATACATGCAGAGGTTGACTGGAGTTGGAACCAACAATTACATGGTTATCCTGCACGCAATTGCTACTCCAGGTGTCTTGTATGTAGGATGATTGTACACGTCTGGACTGTAGCAAACGTGGCTCTGTAGGGTTACATTCTACCGGTGGTACTCATTGCAAATATAACGACAAACTTCATCACTGCAGAGGTGGAAATCCGCCTTTCATCACTGCAGAGCTAGAGCCAGAGGTGGACACCAGCCTTTCATCACTGCAGGGGTGGACATCAGCCTACCCGCGTAGGCTTCTCCTGCACTTACCAGCAACTGACACTGGCGAACCGCTCGGCTGTGTTTGCCTTGGTGCCCATGTGCCACACCGCGCATTGGCATCATGTTCAGAGAATCGAACAACTTGTGCATGACCCCGATGACAGAACCGAGAGCATGGATTCGTAGGACGCAAAATGCTCTCGGTTTCAGCGTCCATGCATGCCATGGGTCCTACTTCGAAATACATTTAGCTAGGATGTAAAAGGGACGTTAATTAATAATGAATTCTATAATTGAAAGGATCTCTCGATTATCCAATGTTCGTTCTGGTGCGTGTGTATCCCGGAGATGTACAAGTACAATGATTAAGTACTGTTAATGTATATCTTTGGAGTGTAGAACGTCCTTGAGAAGCCGATTTCACCTCTACTGGCTGCGAGTAATGATTACTGAGTTAGATTTGGTGTGACCTTCGTCCCCCCCCCCCCCCGATGCAGGATAGCCGTTGGTAACATTCGATTTGAGCTTGAAGATTGGCAAACAAAGCTGCTTGCTTGCGTAGACCTGGGTGCCATGGTCATAGGATTAAGTCCGCGAGTGGGAACGAGACTACACTTCGCAGGCAAACGAGCAAATACGATCATGCACTCGAACTCTCGCGTGAACAAAGCACAGCACGAAACAGTAGCACGTAGCCGATGAGATCACCTACACTACTACAGTCCCTTCACTCAAAACTGGCACCAAAAATGTACAGTGTTATTAGAAGGCCTCGTCTGCAGGGTCTTATAACGAGGGGGATGCATTGTACACGGAAATGCGGTAAACAAGAGATACCCTAATCGAACGGTTTCTGACATTTTTGAAGGGTGACTCTTGAGGCAATTGACTTTGCACAAAAGCGCACCCTACAAGTCGTACCGCCTTAATGTACACCGTTCAGAGAGTAGGCTCCGCGGTGGGAAATTCCGCTTTAGCAAGGCAGGGAGCCCTCTGATTAGGCATTGGCGGATAATGCTCGAAAAGGTGGCAGATTCTGCTCGAAAAGCAGTGAAATTGGCAGAACCATACAAATCTTATGGCGGGCAATTCCTCGAATTCTGCTCTATTTCTTTATCCACATTATGCCAAACATGCATGAAACCCACCAGAACAAGTACCGAATTCTGCCAATTTCTCTGCCGGCGTTATCCGCATATGCCTACCTCTGATCTTTATCAATTCACCCAACTGCTGAAAACACCCCTTGGCCAAGGCGTGCGTTCCTCAAGTCAGCTAGCATGAAACAAATTCTCTGACATGCTTCATACTCTCTGGCTGGATATAGATTTAAGATCATGTTTGCTAATACGTAACTACGAGGCACGCGATTATTGTCTTTCGTGATGGATCGATATTATAGATATGGTTTTGCGGATGATGAAGACTAAATTAGCTGCAATATCAGAATTCGGAAACGTACATGTACATGTACATGCAATTTATACATGCATGGCATGTTTGTGTGACTATCGTCATGTCCGCCAGCGACTTGATACTTCCATGAGCCCTGGAAACAATTTCTTGAGCGATTTTCTCCATGCAATCCGAATCAGAAGCGGTAGACGCCGATGATGTTACAGAGGAGGGAATCGCCACCGGCCCTTGTCGGTTTAGACATGCTGACAGGTCACTGGCGGTGAATGAGATCATCCAGGGGCTGCAGCGTCCCCTCCAGGTAAACAAAGGTATTTTCTAGTGATAGGTTGCTACCCGTGATAAACATCTGTCAGCCTGCAACCGTCCACTCACCATGTACACTAACCCTATTGCAGGTCCAGGGTACCGGGTCGAAGCAGCGATGTCGCACGAGCATAGGTTCCTGATTGGAGAATTTCGTCTAGGTGTCTCTTGGTACATCGAGCACCTCTTAACAAAGTGGCAAATTGCTTGACATGACTAGTAATCAGCCTTTATTCCTTTAACCGTCAGAATCTCTATGAGCAAATTATCAGGTTCCAGATTACTAGTATGTGCATCTCTTATGGAAATCCGAATGACTTCAAGTGTGAGGTTTTAAGGGCGTCAGCCATCCTACACTTGTGCCAGTGGTTGTGAGACTTATCCACTCACCCCCACCGTTAGGCGCTGCATCTGCCGCTAGGATTTACCGGGTGGTAGCGGCCGTCGTGAGTTCCCTTCGGGAACGGACACGATAATTTACTTTTTTTTTAGCCATCCTACACTACAGAGACAGGCCCCACTGTGCGGCCATGATGTCTGCACTCATCTGGACAGGATCGTTCGCTTGCCGTTGAGCCAGCACCACCTTCAAGCGCACTCGTAGTTTTTTTTAGGTCTACGTACTACAGCTCTATATCGATGACAACTCGAGCGTGAAATAAAAAAGAGAAAAGGCGCAAACCTTCACCATGCGCGTTCAGCTGTACGTAGTCTACGTGTAGATCGACGTAGTCTAGTCTTTTGTTTTTGCACTCGTAGTACCATCCATTTTTAAAGCACTTGTCTCCGGTATTGGGACCTTTGTAATCCAGCGGCACAACATAACCATGTACGAGGACTCATACAATGTACACGTGCACTGTACATGTAGAGCAGCAAGGCATCAAACAAATTATAGGGTGACCTGAGAGGAGGACTAGAAAAAAGCAAATTGGCCGTTACCAATTTTCATCCTGCACTCAAGCTCACGCGATGCCGGCCTGGAAATCACCTTTCGCGCTCCGTTCGTGCTGAAGCACTCGCTCTGCACGGATTTCCATATGAGGCTATTACTCTCGTTCACGTTCTCAGCTTCGCTGAGCAGTAGGTGTCGGAGAACGCAGACTCATGATGCGGGGGAGACGATTCCTATGACTATGTTAATGATGTGCACTACATGAAAGGAATGACAAAGAGTTGGCACTCACACAAGACGCCATCATCTCATGCCATGAAAAATATGGAATGGAAGCAGCTAAAAATTACCGGTAAGTAGTAGAAATCATCTTCATTTTCCCTATTAAAGCCGACCATCGTTCGACTTGAGCTACATGTACATACTGGTACACGCGGACACGGTGAACGTGTACATGCAGTGAAAAGGGTCAAAGAAATCTAGTTAGCCTCCCATGACCTTGGTGACTTCACCTGTCGGACAGTGTCCGGAGTACTATGTTGTAGATGCTAGCAGGCACTCAAGCAAGCGCTCACACACCAACACGGGTGAACTGGCCGCACCATGTACCATGGCCTGGCGTAGGACATCGCCTGAGCTTGATACAGTGTAGTTGCATTAGTTGGATTCTAAAAGTCCAGGGTGCCCATTGAATTTGGGGAGTTTCCCAGAAAGGAATAAGAACAGTTCATTTAGCTAATGATGACCCTCAGATAAATACCGAGTGCTGTCAGAACTGAGATCGTCTTCGTGTTACAGCACTCAGTTAGCTGACCACATATGTCCATCAATTCTGCATCAGCACAGTAGCACAGTACAGCCGTAGTAGGGTCTAAGTAGACACTGTAAATAGGGATGACAAACTGCTAATACCAGGTGCCATCCCACACATACATGTACATGTACATGTATGTGTACAAATACATCCACTTGATTGTAGTCACAAATCAAACCGGGCCTAATCTAGGCCACTGTAATAATGATAGCTCTTTTCTGCCTGATTCCAGCACGTGGGTGCTGGGTGGGCATTGGCGGATAATCCTGGAAAAGGTGGCAGATTCTGCTCGAAAAGCAGTGAAACAGGCAGAACCATACAAACCTTATGGCGTGCAATTCCTCGAATTCTCCTCCATTAAATTTTCTTTATCCATATACCAAACATGCATGAAACTTACCAGAAGAAGTACCGAATTCTGCCAATTTTTTCTGCCGGCATTATCCGCATATGCTTAGTGCTGGGTATAGGGAAGGACAGGATCATCAAGCTCTATTCAGGTACTTTGTACGTGTGTCTCACAAACATACAGCGTTGGCAATTGAAATCCGACCACCTGAGTGGTTCGCTCACATCGCAAAGAATGTGAAACCACCGCTTAGGGGGTCGGATTTCAGTTGGCAGCACTGTACATTACATACACATACTGTTACATGAACATGTAGCTGAATTCATACACGTGATAATTATAGTGTTCACCCACTAGGCAAGTTCTGAGAGAGTCTGATGTAACTTGTACTCTATGTCCACGATCACGCCGTCTACCAACGGGCCAGCATGTACTCGGAGTGGCAGGATATTGAGAGCTTCTTGAGGTCACCGGCACCACCTGCGGACAAACTCTGCCAATGCTTGCCCTTAGCACAGGGGATTATTGGCACAGTGTCCTACCATACAAGGTTTAACACTAATGACCAGGCACAACCATGTACATTTCCCCGGTGCACTGCTTTTACTATTGTTATGTCCTACAATTTATATCAATCTCCAAATTCTCCATTATCGTTTTCGAAGGTGCTTTCCTATTGGATGCACATGTTAATTTCTTCTTCGTACCGGCGCGCATGGGACATGAGTAACGATGAATCCGATACCCTCGGTCGGAGGAGTTACTTCTGCCCCGCCCCCACTTCCATCCAATTGCCACCGCCCCCACTGTGCAGCATCTGATGGTTCTGTGATGGTATTTAAAGTAAAAAAAGAAAGTTAAAAGAACAGGATTGTACACTATGACGTTACATGTGCGAACCAATCGTTTAAACCAGAAACGTCAAAAGAGTACTCTACCTAGCCGAGACGAGAGAGCGTAATCATGTGACTCAATCTCCCTTATCAGGTCTCCTCAGCCAAGCTCAGAGTTACTGGTTCCGTGCAGTCTGAGAAATTTGAGATTTCCAGATCGCCTGTGTTATCTTCACTTTCACCACCCAAAGGGCGTAGCCTTTCCAGACATTTTATTCACTGCTGGCCTCTACACGTACATGTACTCGTACATGGGCAGAAGTTGGAAGAAAAAGGATTTAAGAAAACAATTCAGGCTAGAGTACCTACAAGTACATTGTACATGACTATCAGGACGACATCCAGGAGCGATCAAAGAATACACGACTGACGTTAGGAGAAGTCTAAAGCTCCCCTAGCATATTGAGGGTTAGAACCGGGTTCAACGCCCATATGCTGGTTCAGATGGTCCCAACGGACCGAGGCTCTGCCAACCGTGGATGGCAGTAGTCAGGTCACTGCTTCCGAGCACAGTGTCCTTGTTTCATGCTGTCAATCTAACAACATGGTATCTGCATGTACATGTACCTGTACAATCCTGTACTTGTGCATGTATGTACATGTAGATCTGTGAGTAACCTGGTAACGCGGATGAGAGATTGTCTTTGCTATGTGCCCATGTTTGCCCTGGAGTGGTGAACACAACTGATAAAATCGTTTGGTTCGATGTGATATGTATGCAGAAAAATGCTCCCAACAGCCGTTTTCCCAGTGCGTTCGACGCAAAGTGCTCTGACGTTCTTCTTATCAGAGCACTTCATGTCGTGTCAATCATCGCTCCATTTGACAGGCGCCATCTGTTTACTCCTGCTCCTGTCGAACCTTCTCTTTACATGTTCTGTCATACTACCGCAAAAATACTGCACATGTACAGTGTACTGCATATACAATGTACATTGTATATGCCGGTACATTGTACTTGCAACCTGGAATTAAGTGGCTGCTTTCAATAAAATACATGGATGCAGTGAATGGGATTGTCGGTCTTGGACCATTTTGTGGTGGGTCTGATCTACTCACCTCCCACCGCTTCAGGAGCTGCATCTGCGCCTTGATCCTAGAGGGCGGTGGCGTTCCTGCGGATGCGGAAATCTCCGTCTCCAACTGAGTGACCGCGTCTCACGTGAACCGTGACATTTTTTCAATAAAGGACAGTGAGGACTCATAAGGCGACTCTTTAAAGTTCTCAACTCAACGCAACGCTAAGACGCAAAGCATACTTTGAAACCAAAATACATGTGCGAGATAAAACATGGACCATGCCAGAAAAGCAGGGTGTAAAAGCAATGACAGAGGACAACACGAACACAAAATGTCCATAGTTACATACCGTTACCGGTACAAGCATACTGTATATGATGGCAAACACTGGATGCTGTAATGGCATATCCGCTGCATTCTGACTTGAGCTGACTCAGCATTTGCCCTTTTGTTGTTGCTGTTGTTTATTTTATTTTATTAAAGGATGGTCCACGCCTCGTACTGCTCTTTTCTCTCCGAAACTCAACACTCGCAAGCCAGATACGAAAGAAAGAAAAGATCTTCAGTCACACCAGGACTCGAACCAGAGAACTCGCTATTCGCGAGCAATGCTCTAACTAACTGAGCTACAGTATGACTCTTATCCACAGTGATGGCAAATCTATCCTTCTTCGATCAATCAATATCTGGCTTGCATCATACAGGCAACTCACACGTTTCGGAGAGAAAAGAGCAGTACGAGGCATGTGGCCTCTAATTTCCTGTTTATAATAGTCCAAATTTGAAATGCTCCTAAAGAAGATGGATGCTTAGATGCATGTACATGTAAGTCTCCTACTTCTTTTCTGCAGGTACCACGGTACATAGCATACCATGTTCATCTCGGATACTCCCTGCTGAGTCTGTGTGCCACTCGACAACGTACGGTGCGTTCTGCGGCTGTATTCAGTCGCCACGGCAACCATTGCGTCCCGTCATAGTCTCTGCCAGTGACGTCAACCGCAGTGTGACGTCACCAGACGGGTATTTGCTGTTCGTGCGGTGCATGGCGGACGCAGCAAACCCTTCCCTGCTAGTGCCGCCCAAGTTTCGCTGCGAGCCAACTCCCACTCCCAAGCGTAAGTACATGTACAATCATGTACATATATGTAGAACTAGAATTTGTAACATGGGAAATTGTGGGCACAAGTTATGCGATCGAGTACACCAACTAAACCAGATTTTGAACAGTCAGACGTGCACAATCTAGCACAAAACTGACAAGGAGTACTGAGACATTCCACGGCATGAACGTCAGCTTGAGCACTACTCAATAGCGCTAACCGACGGCCTTCCAACTTGGAAAGTTCATTGATATTAATGCTAATTCCAAAGATGGGAAGACTAGCGCCATCGAGCCGAGCACAAGCTACATTCCAAGACTTTATGGAATTAGTCCTAATATCACTGAACCTTCCAAGTTGGAAGGCCCTTGGTTAGCGCTATCGAGCAGTGCTCAAGCTGACTTTCATGCCGTGGAATGTCTCAGTACTCCTTGTCAGTTTTGTGCTAGATTGTGCACGTCTGACTGTTCCAAAATCTTGTTTAGTTGGTGGACTCGATCGCATAACTTGTGCCCACAATTTCCATTATTACAATTTTTGTCCTTGGCTCACCATCTGAGAACTAGAATTTGTATTGTACTAGTATTTGAATCCATTGTGTTTGTTTTTGGCGGTAAAAGAGGCTTTTGATACTCTGTAGAACTAGAATTAGTTTCCTTGTTGCATTACAAAGTACATGTACATACGATCGGTTCCAGAGAATGTATTAAAAAAGGAGAAGGGTTGGTGCTGTGGGCGAGACCTCAATCGTCAAAATTTCCGGGCACATGGACATTCTGTGTTGTTCTCTTTTAGCAGTACTTGTAGTGTGTTGAGGGTTTTTTTAGGAAAGTTTCATTATCCATAACACCTCATGTGGTAGCATTGCGCCTGCCAAGGTACAATTTTTATTTTTTTATTTTTTTACTAAACGCCATGCGGTGCACGCAATGGGAACATGCAGCAGCCATGGTGATGGGGGCCAGGCGCTCCGTCGACCAACTGGTCTCGACATCGTCCCGCTCTGGACGCACCAGATAACATTTTTTATTGGAAGTATGACTATGAGGGAAAGAGAAAGAACAGGGGGAGCGGGTGGGGGTAGATTGAGAAAGAGAGTGTACATGTACATGAGAGCGTGTAGTTCAGCAAGTTCATGTAGCAGGTTTACAAGGCGTCGGTTGCTTGCATCCAGTTGCTGGACAACAGGTGATGGTGGACCATCTTCTTGAACTGCAGCAACCCGTCCTTGTATGGCTGCTGTGCGAGGATTCTCCGAGGCAGGGAGTTCCATGCGCTCAGCACGCAAGCAGGGAAAGTCTTGGCCATGGTTGAGCGGGAACGGCGAGGTAGGCTACATGCCAAGGGAAAGTCGTGTGACTGGCGTCGCTGGGCGGAGAGACGGGTGTTGGGGGTTTCATCCGCCAGCTGGAGTGGTTTGGGCATAATCGCTTTCAAGGGGCTCGTCGGTGGAAGGAAGCAGAGCTTGTACAGGAGGCTCAGGGCCGCCACCCTGCGCGTATGCTCCAGGCTTGGTACGGAGACTCCAGGGCCTATCAGCTTTAGTGCCCTGCGTTGTACTGCGTCCAGGCGGGCCAGTGGAGCCCCCATCCAGACCAGGCAGCAGTACTCCATGGTTGGCTGTATGAAGCCGTTGTAAACAGCAATACGGCCAGGTGCTGTCAGAAGTGGCGCCACCTTCCGGAGAAAGTGGAGGCGTTGGAGGGCCCTGGTGGCAACCTGGTGTATGTGGGCCGAGAATCGCAGCCAATGCACCAATAGATATCATCGTTGTAGGATACAGTCTACAATCAGGGCCAGTCAGGACAGCTTTAAAACAGTCCATTCACCAGGTGCACAGTAGTACATGTATACACGGATACAGGAGATGGAAGGCTATTTCGCTACTAGCACATTACCATACCATCTCCAGTGGGCTAATTCCGTGCCTGGTACAAGATCTCACCCATCGCGGGACTTTCAAAGTGGCGCGTAATAATTTACATGTAGAGTATGGGGACACGGGCTCTTGGGGAAGAGCACCAATCGGAAATGTAGCTACTTTAGCTGAGACGATTTGCCATTGTTCATCGTATACGCTATTAGTAACATGGAATATGGCAACTTAGCCAATTAGGCCAATTGTAAAACTTCAACCATAAAAGGTAAGGATCCACACGCCAGAGTTGGAACAAGATAAGAGAGAACACATTCACGGAGCTCAGAATGGCCACAAAGCACTTTCGAACACTTGCGCCGTATATCATGGCCTGTCTTTGGGAAGATGCCCCTTGAAATGGTCTGAAAATGCCGCCGACTTCGAAGGTAAACATCTTGTTCCGGAATGTGACAATCTGCAAAGAAAGCGCTGACGACTCGCGACTTAGCGTACCTACTTCAAAGCCCTTTTGGAATTTTGGATTGTAAACGACCATAAACGTTGTGACGGAAATATGTCACAAGTGAAATTAAAAAGAGAGGACCAAAGGTTTACAAGTTTTCAGTTTTGTGCTAATTGTTGCACGTTTTGACTCACCCGAATCGTGCTTATACATGGCACTGTTAGTGCTGGACAAAAAAACGGATAACTTGATAAACCTTTGCTCCTCTCTTTAGTGTAACTTGTAGTTCCTTGGTCCTTTTTATTTTCTATAAATTAATCCTTGGCTGTCCATCCGAGTCCATTCCTCCCTTTTTACTTGTAATTTTAGTCCTTGGCCCTCCATCCCAGTCTCATCTGCACACGTCCATCGTAATATTGTACATGTTCAGGTGGTATTGGTACAAGTCCTCTACAAAATGTGTATGTAGATGGACATGTACATCTGTGCTTGTACTACGTCTATTCACATATTGGGTTGGTAGTGACTCAAAAATAGACTTGGTTCATACATGTAGTAGGGACCGGCGGATTCTGCTCGAAAAGGTGGCAGATTCTGCTCGAAAAGCAGTAAAATTGGCAGAACCATACAAACCTTATGGCGGGCAATTCCTCGAATTCTGCTCCATTTCTTTATCCACGTACCAAACTCGCATGAAACTTACCAGAAAAAGTACCGAATTCTGCCAATTTTTCTGCCGGCAGAATCCGCTGGACCCTAGTTCATAGTCTGTGCACTGTGTACCGTTTTGCTCAAAGGAACACTCTTCTCTTGTACATCCAATGTCCGGACAGTGGACGAAGTCAACCGCGCAGACACGAATGAAAGCGTAGAAGCGATAAGAAAGTAAAGATCGTATGGGCACAATCTTGGTGTTGCTGGCACGAACTCTGGGGGGAAGGGCGTGTGAATGACAGCATTCGCAGCATCGGATAGACTCAATCGGTAGCAGAGGGGTCACTAACGTTTCCGTTCAGCTAGTAAACATCCGCTGAGATACACATACACATACCATTATGTACATGTGCTTCAGCGTCCACATCAATACCACACTATTCATCTTGGCTGCGATGTAAGAAGACGTTAGGGTCTGTTGGGAATGCCCAAGTAAAGTTATAAAAGACAGTACAACGACTAAATACCACACTAAAATAATATCAAGAGTGCATTGGGTATCAAGAGTGCATTGGGTATCAAGAGTGCATTGGGTATCAAGAGTGCATTGGGTATCAAGAGTGCATTGGGTATCAAGAGTGCATTAACATTTGATGTACTATTGGTAATATGCCTGTACCCTATTGGCGCGGTGTTTGATCACAGCTCGGCGGTGTATCTTCTCTGCTGAAACTCTGCCACAAGCCATAAGAATGTCCCAAGACATGCTGATCTTCGACTCAGGTTCCAGTGTGGCCCAGAACGAGTCCTACCCGTCTGGAACGAAGTTGAGCATTTCTGCTTGCAAGTACCCGTGGACACTACAGCGTGTACGCACTAGTGTTGATCCTGTTCTGACTTGTGTGGATGGACAGTGGACATCATATGGACATGGATCACCGCTATGCCAAGGTGAGTAATAATAAAATAAAGCTGATGATGAATAGAATAAGCGATTTGGACGGTTGAAGTAGACGAAGTCGGTGGCTTCTTGCCGAACCATTCTGGCAGGTTTTTATTTTATTTATTTTTTACTAAATACCACAGTACCATCGGATGCTGCACAGCGGGGGCGGTGGCATATTGGATGGAAGTGGGGCGGGGCAAAAGGAACTCCTCCGACCAAAGGTCTCGGAATTACTCCTGTGCGCCGATACATAGGAGAAAAGAAACATGTGCATCCAAGAGAGAAGCACCGGCTTTGCAAACGATGATGGGGAGAATTTGAGATTGAGATAGGACAAAACAATAGTAAAAGCAGTGCACCGTAGGAAGATGGAGAGAACTGATAATCGGATTTTAAGGCTGAGCGAAGGGGATCAAAGAGGGGTAGAAGGGAGCTGGAGTGTGGTCAGTATAATTAGGCTGGTATGTTGGCTGCGATGGAGAGATCGTAGCCTGTCTGTGGCCCACTCCCACTTGCTGCGCCGCAAGTGGTCATTGACATTTTTCTTGAACGTATGCATACCTCTGCGAGAAGGGGGAGACTGCAGAAGGGTAGGTGGGAGCTGATTCCACGTTGCGATGAGGGAGTGGGGAAATGAGCGGAGCGTGTTGTTTCGTGACTGAGGAGGAAGAATACTGGTGAGTTGTGATGGATGATGTGTTGCAGATCTGTTGTCGCACGAGTAGACATGCAGCATTGCGGTGCGGCTGCTGATGGTGGCAGAATGGCTATCACCATTTCCGGACCCTCCACAAAGTGCAGCTTGTACAGAAAGCAGAGCCCTGCTACGGTACGGCGAATGTCGAGGCTCGGGAGGTATGATCCACCTCCAATTATGTGCAGGGCACGGCGCTGGATGGCAGTGAGGTGGGCCAAGGTGGTGGAGGCTGCGCTCATCCACACCAGCATGTCATACTCTAACACAGGGCGGACAAAGCCACGGTACACGATTGCCCGGTGCTTTGGGTCTAGCACAGCCGATGCCTTACGGAGGAAGCCGAGCCGCTGGGCTCCGCGTACTGCAAGCTGTCGGATATGGCTGCGGAATGCCAGCTGCCTGTCGAAGGTGACGGCAAGAAGCTTGACCTCCTCTACTTCTGTTGCGACTGCTCCTGGGAAGCGTATTGCGTTCGGGGGGGGGGGGGGGGGGTAGCGAGCGGTGGTGGCTGATGGTCAATGCCTGCGACTTTGTGGGCTCAGAGTCAAACTTGATCTTCCATCTGCTCCCCCATGCTGCCAGTGAGTCTACTGCCTGCTGGAGGATTGCTGTCTCTTCTGGCAGTCTGAGTCGGGTGGTGATGCACTTGTAGAGAGTTGTGTCGTCGGCGTATACAGCCAGCTTCGCCCCATCAGGCAGGTGGTCTTCTGCGTCGTTGACGTACAGAAGGAAGAGGGTGGGGCCGAGGATGCTGCCCTGCGGCACGCCAGATTGGATTCGGTCCGTCGGTGAAGACTGGCCGCCTATGACGACACGGACGTGGTGGTCTGTCAGGTAGGAGCCAGCCAAGGAGGAGGCCACTTATGCCGCATCGCTCAGCCTTGTGGAGGACGCCGTTGTGCGAGACCTTGTCGAAGGCCCCGGCAATATCTACTGCGAGTACCCTGACGAGGCCTTCACCGGCAGCTGCAAGGCTCCACTCATGCTGAAGAGCAATCAGCAGATCATTTCCCCAGTCCAGTGCGAAAGCCAAACTGCCTGTGAGAAAAGATGTCCTTCTTCTTCAGGAAGTTGGACAGGCTGCGGTTCACGATGGACTCCATACACTTAGACATTATGGGCAGTAGCCAGTAGTGATATCGGTCGGTAGTTTCGGGGGTTCGACTTGGGGCCTTTCTTGTGCACCGGTACGACGTTGGCAACTTTCCACATGGCAGGTTGATGACCACTGCAGAAGCACAGGGTAAACAGCTTGGATAGGGGCAGCGCCAGAGAGTCGGCACATTTTCTCAGCACTCTAGCGGGTACTGCATCAGGCCCTGTGGCTTTACTTGGATTCAGGTAGCGGGACCTTGCATTGGCAGATTCAACCAGCTTCTCGTCTGCTTCGCATGGAAATCTGAAGCTTGGCAGGAAGCGTTCCTCCCAGTAGAAGCAAGAAGACTCGTCTACTATTACCACCGAAGTCGCTACTCAGTCTCAGTTCGTACCCATTTTGTAAACGGCGCTTTCGCTGACTTGGTTCGCGAATACCGTTGAACACTAATCCTTGGAAGTACAATGTAGGTAAAATGGATAAATCGGAGTGCAATGTACCGTCATATTTGATCACCAGTTTGTACTCTCCACAACGATGTTACAAGCTTTCACAAAAACATTGTTTTGTGTACAGTTTCGATTAGTGGGACCATTGTTATTAGGCTAGGGCCTGTTTTGGACTTCCCACTCTAAATAAAGAATACAAACAAACAACAGTACTAAAATTCTAACGATGGTCGCCAGACGGAAAGTCTGACAAAATCACCGGGTTGGGTGTGATAATGCACTGCCTACTGTGGGCGAGTTGCTTGCAAACGGATTACGAGATTCGATACTGTGATGTATTAGGTGGTGGTACTGTGTCGGCAATCATTTCCTCCCATGCAGCATGTCGGCTGGATGCCCAAGGACAAGACTATGCCGCAAAAAGACACCTTGTCGTGGAGAGCAACGCCACAGCTTACGCAATTGGGTCCAACCTGCAACTGAAATGCAAGAAACACTTCGTTCAACATGGTGACGTGAACGTCCCTTGCTATCGACGTCCCGAGGACAACACGGCCGTATTTGGACAGTTTCCCAGATGCGAACGTAAGCTTAAATGTGTCTATAGATAGGTTCAAACTAGTATGTAGGCGCCTTCATCGGAACCATGGATTAGTTGCATACTTTGAGTATCTTGTAAGGACTGTTCCGAAAGGTCCAAGAGCGCTCAACATCCTGATGTGGAGGCTTCCGTACAGACTTTAGGGCGAGAGGAAACTTGGAATGGCAACTCAGCTTTTAAAATAATACAGACAGCAATGGCATGGACATACATGTGCAGCTCATGATGCCCTGTTGTACCAAGCTCGCTGTGTTTCTCGCAGTTAGAGCACACCACTTTGATCGGTTCGGCCAGTAACTCGGAGCTCCGCTGACGAGATCTAACAAGATCGAAACAGCTTTAGCTGTCCGGAGATTGCGCAGGTCATGATGTGGCTGTTGGAGATACAGAAAACAATCTAGACCTCATCATTGCACAGTGCTTTCTCAAGACGTGGGTTTGTGCATTGAACGTCTTACATGTTTTGTCTTCATTCCTTGTCCCGTGCAACAGAGATCCTGTGCGATATGACGGATATCTCGAGACTCGGTATGACGACGGTGACTGGTCGCAGGATGAGAGGATTCGTTCGTGTCGGCAAGACGGTGAACATCACCTGCTCCAGTCCGATTACGACGCTGTCACGTGACCAGTATCATCACCACCCGCATGCTACTGGGCAGCGTCTGCGTCACCATGGCAAAAACATGGAGGTGACCTGCTTTCCACAGCATCACGTGACAGGCAATGGCACTGCGCAGAACTGGCTGGGAAGGTTTCTGGTGTCGTCCCCGAACGAAGCAGAAGAAAACAGTCTGAACGCTGCTGCTATGGTGATGAATTGCCCATAACTTCAAGAAGGAGCAATCCTCGTCTTGTCTGCATACTACATGTACATGTACATGTATCTGCTGGTGACATTCGTCCTAAAATTGACCCCGCTTGTTTTTCATGATCCATTGCTTATTGCCTCCCCGGGTAATTTCCATCTAGCTGTGTCTGGCTAGTATCAGTTCTATCACACTTATCAATCTTCCTTACTAGAGAGGTTGCGCACAACGAAAATTCGTAGCACCGTAAGGAATTGTTTTAAAGAAAGAAGCTATCGAATATTCGTAAAGAAAGGAAAAGGATAAAATGTTACGAGTTATGACAAACTGTCCATCAACGTAACCAGATCTTATACAGTCAGCGATTTGTCGCACTCGCTGACTGTATAAGATCTGGTTACGTTGGTGGACAGTTTGTCATAACTCGTAACGTTTTGTCCTTTTCCTTTCTTCATCATAACTATTATTGGCTCACCATCCGAGTTCAAATATTCGTAAACCGTGAGGCTGCGCACAACGCGTGAACTTTTTCGTACTGGGTCAACGCGGCGGCCGCGCGGGTGCGAAGAGTCAAGACAGGGCCTAGGGAGTTGTAACTCCAGGTAACGAAACAATTCATCATCATAATTATATCAGCTCTGTTTCGGTCGCGTTTGGACGGATCTTCGTAGCAACTTTCGTTACTTAAACCCGAACAGTCATAATCTAACGAATTTTCGTTGTGCGCAACCTCTCTATTGCCGGCGCCGTATTGGCGTCACGCCATCGTGGATTAAAAGAATAAAATAAAATAAATTCACGGTTCGCGTGAGACTCGGCTGGAAGCCGGGCTTTCCGCATCCGTAGGAACGCCACCACCCTTCAAGGATCAAGGCGCAGACGCAGCTCCTAAAGCGGTGGGAGGTGAGTAGATCAGCTCACCAGCAAGTGGTCAAAGACCGAAAATCCCATTCACTGCATCCATGTTTTCCTCGTGCCAGGCCACGAGTTCCCAAATAACTGTGGGTCGCAGCACGGCTGGAAAAAAATCCTTCTGCTTCCAAGCAGGACTTGAACCTGGTACCCTCTGTTTCTCAATCATGATCTTAGACCATCCCACTATGCCTGCCTGCATCCCACTATGCCTGCCTGAATAAGAATAATAAATAATAAAATTCGTGCAGAAGAACGACTCTCTCTCTCTCTTCTCTATGATCGTACACCACGCCGATGTCCATTCCGATCACCATAGCTCTCATTGTGCAGCCGTCTGAAAATGCACAGGCGTGCACATACATTAGACTGTAGCTGCTCTCCAGTCTCTTCGTCGTTTAGCTATCCATTGCCATTGGCTACCGCACCGCGTGGAGTTGCCGCAGTAGAGTTACAATTGCTGTTGTGGAGGAATTCCTTGACGTTTCCAAGCGGCATGACGCATGTGCGGCCAATCTATCTGTATGTGTCACCAACGCAATCTGCGGACCGAACTGCTTCGTCCTTTGTGGACCCATCAGGGTAGCACAGAGAAAATGAGGCCGAACCTGGTAGCAATGAAAAACTCATTTTCGAAAGCCAAATTTAAACCAGGCCCGAACGTACGTTGCGAGTATCTGTCCCCATGTGGAAGGTACAAGTACATATACATGTACATGTACCTACATTATAGATCCTACTCATTGATGTACATGTACATGACATGTATAATTTGTTGTTCACTTGCACTGGTTGGACATTGCCTCTTTCCTTTACACATTTTGATGCTGAGATTATCTATAATATGAAGGTGCGGTGATATCACTGCTAGCAATAATTCCGAGTCGCCACCCATCGCAACCCTCACTCGCTCCCTCCCTTAGCTGTAACTTCAAGTTTGTGTGTGTATTTGCTTGATTATATTATTTATATGCTCTTCCTTGACTGCGTTCGCTCTGCGAGCATGATAAATCCCATTCTACTCACCTCCACGCGGCTTTAGTTAATCTGTTCGTGGTTAAGACGTAGCCTCGACCGTTTTCCCCGAAGTGCCTTCAGGAAAGGCCATTGGCTTTGGTACATGAAAGAAAATGATGCAAGGCTCAGTCGCTGTGTTTCTTTCAGTTTCAGTACATGTAAGTGCACTCTGACTTTGATGCTTTTAGCTGGTGTACATGTAGAGTGGGAATGCTTTGTTCTTCACTGGGCTTCATTGTGATCGGTTTGGTCAGTGATTCTGAGTCCGCTGGGAAAACCCATGGTCAAAACCCTGCCCGGAGATTGAGTATGTCACAGTGACTGATGAAATTAAAATTTTATTCCCTAGTGAGTACTAGTGGAGAAGGTGTTCAGGTTTACAAAGTGTCCCATCCTCCTGTCCGGTGCAGGTGTACCGTGTGACAGCCAGTGTGAGACAGGCAGTCATGTGACAGGCAGTCATGAGACAGGCAGTCATGAGACAGGCAGTCATGAGACAGGCAGTCATGGATTGAGCATAATATTATTGAGATACATGTACATTGTACGTGTTCAAGTAAATGAGGGCGTATTTGTTTTGACATTCTGATCATAGTCCGCGCACCAATGACAGCTGATATCCGCTAGAGGGCTTACAAGAGCCTCATCATCTCCACCACTGAGACGCCAATTCTATCCCTCAAGCGGATGCATATGGCTCTTCGTGCTAGAGTCTTGAGGTCTAGGTGTTCTATGAGTGCTTTTCAAGTCACTACAACAATGAAGACCAGCAATGTAACCGAGTTGAACAGTGTGATGGACATGATAACCGTTGATTGGTTTCCGTTAGTGATAGTATCAGGATTTTTCCCGTAACATCTGTTGGCTCCTGTGCGGCAGCACTTCATCCTGCATTGCGTTGTACGGATTTTTTTAAGGACTCCGAAGTTGAGTGGAGTGACGGGACACCGTCCAATTGTGTACCACTTGGCAGGAGAAAGTAATTTCCTGTTGCTTTTCCTGAGATACGCAAAATTTGGATTGTGTTTGATGCAAGGTGTTATAGCAACAGTAACACATTAACCCTGAATTGTACACGATTGTACGGTCGACATGGAATCATCACTTTCTGACTGACTGCGAATTTCGCAGCTGAAGAAAGAGAAGATAGATAGATAGAGATAGAGATAGAGAGAGAGAGAGAGAGAGAGAGAGAGAGAGAGAGAGAGAGAGAGACAGAGAGAGGGAGAGACAGAGAGAGAGAGAGAGAGAGAGAGAGAGAGAGAGAGAGAGAGAGAGAGAGAGAGAGAGAGAGAGAGAGAGAGAGAGAGAGAGAGAGAGAGAGAGAGAGAGAGAGAGAGAGAGAGAGAGAGAGAGAGAGAGAGAGAGAGAGAGAGAGAGAGAGAGAGAGAGAGAGAGAGAGAGAGAGAGAGAGAGAGAGAGAGAGAGAGAGAGAGAGAGAGAGAGATAGATAGATAGATAGATAGATAGATAGATAGAGAGAGAGAGAGAGAGAGAGAGAGAGAGAGAGAGAGAGAGAGAGAGAGAGAGAGAGAGAGAGAGAGAGAGAGAGAGAGAGAGAGAGAGAGAGCTGTGTTACAACTCCGAGTTCCGCGTAGTCACGATCATCAGGCAATCATTAAATATCATTCCTGAGTCTTTATTCTACTGTACGGGTATTGTTTCGATGCAACATGGAAAATGAGTATGCACGTGACTGCGAAGTAGTGAACTTCAACAGAATAATCATGTCTAGTATCTCAACTGCAACTGTTGGGCATATCGGTGAACCTCCTTGCCAAGATGTTCTCAACAAATCCCAAGTTTTTCAAAATTTCACCAAGCCCAAGGCACACACGAACGCGTTTTTCAACAGATGGGGACGCGATGGTTACCAACGAAATCAGAAAGGATAATGATAATTATATTTTATGTTTGCTGCATGTACATAGTGCGTGTATATGATTAGTACGTATACATGTACTGAGTACCGGGGTGTACTGAGTACCGGGGTGTACTGAGTACCGGTATATGGAAGCAACACAAGTTTGCAATGGCCGAAAAAGGTAAAGATGATGCGTAACTCCGCAAGGAACAAGTTAAAGAGCTGAAGGAATACAGTCATGTACAAGTGTGAGCAGTCTCTAGTGCGAGTACTGCTAGTCTCTATTGATAAAGAGCCAAATGAGAACCGTTTGAGAGTGTTCTGTTGCAGAGTCTAGCCTAGTGGTTGCAGCAGCAGCGTAGTTGAAGGATTATGCTGAGCATGGGCATGAGCGTATTAAAAACTCGCAGCAGGTTTGTTTGTTTGTTTGTATACTTTATTAAGTTTATTTGAATGGCAGGTATGTTCTGTTGTATAATTATAATGTCACGTCTAATGTCAGGTCTAAGCATAAATGTCTGGAGCGCAATTGGCAATAATCCCAGCTTTGTACACCCCACCCCGTCTTTTATGCGCATTGCACAATAAATAATTCATATTCCAGGTCTCGACGGCTGTCTTTTTTGTTGTTGAATAAATATGGAGTAATCTCTACACGGATAAATATGTATAGGGCATAAGCGCAGAAAAATACATTAGACGAGGAACATGGTTGAGAAACTCTTATGTGAATGTATAGTCCGTACTGGACTGCACAGCTGGTCGCTATCTGCAATTCATGCTCCTGGAGGCAGCTCTCAGGCTGCTTTCCTCTGCTTCGTTCGGTGACGCCACCAGAAACCTTCCCACCCAGTTCAACTGGCCGTCGTGGTCAGTGGCGTGCAGTGGCGGAAAGCAGGTGGCCACCATTTTCTTGCCATGGTAACGCAGTTGATTGCTTCCATGGTGACCGTGGTGTTGCTGGTCCCGAGAGGCCGGTGCACGTCTTGGCTTGGCGCAGGTGATGTTGACAGACTTGCCCACGCGAATAAATCCTCTCGACCTGTGCCCATTTATGGCTCTCATGCCCAGTCGGGAGAGGTCTGTCATGTCACACATCATCTCTGTATAGCGAAACAAAATCAAGAAGCATTTCAACGTCATCTGATGATCTTTACCAAGAACAATAATAATATTCGCGGGGTTCGCGTCAGGGTTATCTTGAATGTTCAGAAACACAGAAACTAGCCTTTGCATCATGGGTCGCAGGCCACCGCTATGCTTGTTCACCTTAGTGGCGAAAGCAGACCTCACAAGTGAGTCAGGGGAGAGGGGGCGAGTCTCTCAACCATCTTTACTACTCTCGCAAGTCGTACGATCGAGGTTGAAACCTTTTTTGTCGGAGACTTACATGATGTGATTGTATTGATGTCAGGCATACTCAGTGGGGTGGTCTAATCCACGGCGCCTTTCGTGGACTGATCATTCTACCTGCATGGTGAGATGGCGTCATTGCCTGTTCGCTTCATGATGTGGAATAGCGAAAACCACCGCACTATGCATGCCAAGTTCGTCGCCGAAAATCGAAGAGCTATACATGTGTGTGCAGCAGATTGAGCAGACATACCGGTACAATGTAAAACATGACTCCGTGAAAATAGTTCAAATAAAGTGTGCAAAATTATTTTATCTACTCACGTTCGCATCTAGGAAACTGGCCAAATACCGCCGTGTTATCCTCGGGACGTCGATAGCAAGGAACGTTGACGTCACCATGTTGAACGAAGTGTTTCTTGCATTTCAGTTGCAGGTTGGACCCAATTGCGTAGGCTGTGGCGTTGCTCTCCACGACAAGGTGCCTTTCCTCAGCGTACTCTCGTCCTTGGGCGCTAAGTCTGCATGCTGCGTTGAAAAACACAAACATCAAGATCAGGAACAGACAGAGCACAATGCAACATATATTCAATCATGATGCGGTATTGTTAATAACGACTAGAATGTACATGTACGAGTACGCATGCATGTGTACAATCAACCGTGCAAACAACAACCCTCGATCGGACGTTAGAAAGGTGTTGATCGCCCGTTATTGTTCTCTCCAGGTTGAAAGAGCACAGTCAGATAGTTTTTTGGTGTGAAGATAATTATTGTTGCGAGTTGTGGTATATACCCAGAATACGTGTAGCGTTAGATAGCAGTGATTACTGCAGGCGAAAGGGGGATAATACGAGTACATGCAAAAGCTTTGCTTCATGAGAGCAACTTGATTTTGGGCAATTTCTTGGCTCTGAACTCACCTTGGCATAGCGGTGATCCATGTCCTGATAATGTCCACTGTCCATCCACACAAGTCAGAACAGGATCAACACCAGTGCGTACACGCTGTAGTGTCCACGGTTGTTTGCAACCTGAAATGCTCAACTTCGTTCCAGACGGGTAGGACTCGTTCTGGGCTACACTGGAATCTGAGTCGAAGATCAGCATGTCTTGGGACATTCTTATGGCTTGTGGTAAGGTTTCAGCAGAAAAGGTGCACCGCCGAGCTGTGAAAAAAAAACACCGCACATACAGGTTTTAAAAAGGTATTCTCAGTGCACTATCGATGTTGGTGCTGAAGTACATGACCTACATGTATGTATAATGACTGTGCAAAGAGCATTCATCAACTCCAATACGTCATGTCCATGAGACAGGACTGGGGAGAAGGATATTATGGATATGGATATCGCTGGCTAAATCTTTCATGTAAACGCAGAAAGGTGCGGAAGAGAACCTACGAACAATGAGGGTACACACCACACGTTTCGGTAGCGTAGTATCACTTCGCTTTCCCACTCCACTTGTTGTCAATAATTTTTATCACCATCGACTGAAGCAGATGGGCTTATGGCTGATGGGATTAGTAGTTTGTGCTTCGGCTGGTGTGCACTGTTACATTCGTCAACGCATTTAACGCCCCGATACAAAGGCGATTATTTATACAATGTAGATGAGAGGATGCACTTCTGAGTCATGTTCAATCGCAAGAGTACCGTTTCAACCTCTCATCAAATGCTCGCCTGGGTGCTGCTGGAGCAGCGGACTGCGGTTCAACTTCAATATTACTGGTGCGCTTTTGGTAGACATTCGACCATCTTTACCAAGGCATTCTCATCACCTTTGCAGGTTTCAATCCCACTAATACATGTATGTGAGTCAGTTGGTACGCAATCATGCGGTGGCGGTTACTTTGCATTCGATTGAGGACTACAGAGGAGGAAGATTTCCCAATAATACACCCAACAACCTGCGGGGAGATTGTAACATATTTCAACATCGACTCTTGAGTCTAGGAAAGGAGCCACTGGCGAAATAGCGACATGATACGAATTCAAAGCAGATGTTGACATTACTGAAGCTAAAAGGCTCAGTGAGTGCTTCACAAAGCTAGAACAATATTTAAGTGTGTTCGTTTCGCCCATATGCAGCACAGTAATTATTTGGGGAAAGGGTTTTTTGTTTGTTTTGGGCGGGGTACAATCTGGGGATGCTGAAGAGGTTTGTGTTGTGACTGTGCCTAAGTGGCACGACACACACGAGCGCTGCAAGAGGAAACACTTTCCGTGCAGCTAGTCACACTGCTGTGTACGGAGCAGGGGCATTGTGAGTAGAAAACAGATACAAAAATAGAAATTCTACTATACACGTACATGTAGTAGCGCACATAATTATTATAAACTCAGCTCAAGAAGGCGCAGCCAAAAGAATAGAAGCCGCAGGATCTATTGTTGTTTTTGGGCTGGTCTTGGGAGGGCGTTCCACAACACACTAGCCCGTGTATAGTGCTAGTGCGTGGAGGAGCAGAGCCACATGCACTACTCATGTACTCATGTAGATAGTAGGCATGGTCTCTGTACAGAAGTCAAGAATATCAAAAACCAGGTAGGGCCAAATTTGGGCATAGTGCGCACCCAGCACAGAAAGGCGTGAAGTGCTCGAGTAAACAGAAACAAATTGTTCTTTCAAGATCGTGAACACGTTACTACTACGCCATGTGAACAATGCTGCTTGGTTTTACAGCTTGAAAGATGTCGTGCGTGCGTCCACTGGTGGACTCATATCGAGAAATGCTTGTAACGAAGTTAGCTGCTCATCCATGCCCCGATACTTGATCACTTACTGGCCGCACTTTCCTGTGCTAGCTTTTGCATCCGGGTCCGTTTCAATCGTATTATCTCACTACAATGTATATGGAGTGAAGCATCGGTATCTATTGCTAAAGACTGACAATCTCTCAGGATAATGAAGTAGAAGGTTTATCCATGTATCCCTGTTGATCGTTTGTTTTCTTCGATTGTTTAGCCCTTTGAACTGGGATAACTCAGCCATCTTCCGTCACAAGGCACTGTAAAATCGTCCATTTGTATAATAATTGCCTGAGCTACTGTGACGTCATGCCAGTGTGATAGGCACCACGTCAGCAATCAGTATCAGCAAGAGTAGGCGACATGGTTATTGTGCTCTTGGCATCCGTAAGGAGAGATTGCTATACACATGGCTCGTGTACAGGAGCAGTGAAGGGAGACTAAAGCGTTATTGCACTTACTCAAAGTCCGTGCATGGCACGTATTCCTGTACTTGTACATGTACATGTACTTCGAGTACATTTACATGTGCATGTCAATCTCAAACATACAACCATCTACATAATTGACTGTACATTGTATTCCGAATTTCGGATAGCACACTGGCTTACGTTCAGGAGGCGTGATGGGCTCGCAGCGGAATTCCGGTAGCAATTGTAGAGATGACTTTGCTGTGTTCGCTGTGCACCGAACGATCAGAAAATACCCGTCAGGCGACATGAGAGTGCTGTTGACGTCTTCGGCAGAGACCAGCACGGGGCGTAGAGGCTGTTGTGGCAATTGCCTGCACCCGCAGACCATGCCATAGCTGTTTGGCTGACAAACGGCGTTCGTAGGAAATATCTTGGTGGGGCATCGAATAGCGTGTGTCATATCATCTGCAAGGGAGTATTGTATACACCAGACACATACACACTTCTAGGATTTGCTTTATAGAAAATTACATGAAATAACGACATTGAAACACTTCAACGTCACAAAACCCGCTACACATCCGGTAGACATCAATATTGTTTCGTTTCACAGAACCGATTTTCAGCCGGCTTCCTGGATGGCTACTTAATCCACCAAGGCTTAGCTTAGTCGATATCATGACGTAATCAAACTTGCCTGTTTGTTCTTCGACTCTAAATATACAAACAACAGCAACAACAAGGCTGTACTGCGAATGGTCGCAGCAGGTATCCCCATTAGCACAAAATGAAGCGCTCTTTACGAGGACACATGATCCCCTCCAATACATGTAAACTGTACATCACACATCATAATAATTATGAATTCATCTTCGGACTGTTTGCTCAGGTGAGATCTTTTATGTATGGTACACTGATGGAGTGACCGGCCATGAAACAAGCGCAGAGCGGAACTGGAAGATCTGTCATCGACGTCGTAATGGCACGTAGACATTCATCATGCCATTGTGTGCCGTGTGACACTCGACGTTTTGTGAAGAATGCTCGGCACTCGCACCGTTCTACATGACATTGTAAGGCGCACACAGCTTACGTGACAAAAAAATTAATTCTTTAGGGATCATAATTGTCATGGAGCTGCACAATTTGCGAAGATGCGACGTTGCAGTCAAGTAAGAAAAAACCTTCGTGCATACAGTGTGTATGAAGTTATTCTTTCTGTTAGTGGCACACAGGTCGCAGCAGTGTACTTCAAGTAATAATCAATTGTGACTTCTGCTTCGACCTCTGTTGACTGCCTCGCTGTGTGGCGATCGCCGCGGCATTCATTCGTATTTACCCAGGCTACAGTCGCGGACTACAAACGTTACTTGATGGGAATGCTGACCTATCACCTCCATTCTCTCGTTTTCTTGAAGCTGTACCGGTATGCACGATAACATACCATAGAACTTGGTATACAGTGTAATGGTTTGCACGAATGGATGCGCAATAGTCCGCTACGACGAGTAGTAATCTTCACTGGTTTGAGGGAAACATGCAAACGGGAAATGTGTGAAGAAAAAATTGACTGTTACAAGCAGGACTCGAACCAGGGACCTTCGCTTGAGGCCAGCGATGCTCTAACCACTGAGCTATGGTGTGGCTGTCGTGCCAGAAAGTACTAGCCTGAGTAGTGTCCAAATTGCAAATGATGTGCACGTTGTTCGGTTAGAGTGACGGTTGTAGACTCACAAAGGCCAGGGTGTTACATGTACTGTACCTTGCAACAGACTCAGAGATGAAGGCGTGCGAGTGGCCATTGGCTTTCTGAAGCGCAGGGGAATGTGCTCAATCAGTAAAATATTATCAAGAAAGTGCCCTTCCGTCAAGTACCCCATGTCAGCGCACCAGAAGCAGTTAGCCCTGCTGGTAGCCACATGTGGGTAGTGTAATACTAATACACACTCACATGCTAAACAGTTTCAGTTTTGGTGTCACTGCAACGATTCCGGAGCAGAAGGACGAGAACGTGCAAGATATCTGAGACATGAATCCTGGCCATGCCGAACTTGTTGATTGACAATGTCAACATTTCTGCAGCGCATCAGCCTTAAAAACACGACACGGGCCGTCATGGAAGTATGGTACTTGGGAGTGGTATGCGCACCCGCAGTCGAGGGAGCTCAGATACTATCGCACTGTTAGTTTTGCATCGTGCCTCCACAATAGCTGATTCTCTGTTTGAGTTTTTACTGTACTCAGCGTGTCCATGGACAAACTTGGTAATGTTGTTTTTGCGACGCCCTTTCCAAGATAACACATCACAATGGGACAGCATGTGAGCACAAAGAGACTCTCGATGCCGCTGAACGACGGCTTAGGATTATGACAAGACAATGCACCATGTACGCGACATATTAATTATGTACATGCATCCGCATTCTCTCTTTTCAGCTTTGCGCTGCACTAGCCGCCCTCTACAAATCCTTGGCAGATTATCAGAAGCTACTCCGTCCAATCTTTGCTGCTTTTCCGTTGAGGTCGGTGAAAGTGCTCTCGAATTACTTGTGGCCTACTTTTCATGTTGGGGACACATAATACCCCTCTTGTTGTTCCCCAAGTGTACACACGTACACACACACACACACACACACACACACACACACACACACACACACACACACACACACACACACACACGTACACACACACACACACACACACACACACACACACACACACACACATACATGTACACCCCCCCCACACACACATACATGTACACCCCCCCCCCCCCCCACACACACACACACATACATGTACACCCCCCCCCCCACACACACATACATGTACATGTATAATTATACACACACGCATACAAAAGTAGATACGCGCTGGCACGCCGTGAGGACGCCTCGTTCATGCCACGTGCAATTTGGGGCTTGAAAATGAGGTGGACATCCACGACGTGACAGTCGTTGCGTGGACAATAGAACACAAGACGTCAAGAGCCCTGTTGCTTTGCTGAGTCTACCATAGTAATCTCGAGCGGGTGTGCACGTACATGTACATGTATATGTAGCTCCAGGCCGCTTCTAGCATCGCCTCAGTACTGTGGTATCAATTATCGTCCTCCCTCTCACTTCATTGTATTTACGGCAGAATTTAACATGTGTTCGCTTGATTTTCCGCCACATTAACCTCCTGATATGTACAGTGTATGTAATGTTAAGGATCAGCAGGAGATCTGAAAGTGACAATGTCCACGAATAGCTAGCGTGACTTAGGAAAACAAATTTTCAATTCCGAAAATCCCACTCACACTCGCTTCCACCAGACAACGCGTGTCAGTTTATTTCCGCTTCTACGCTACAGAACGCCGTCACAAAGTGAACATGATTGTACTAGTTTATAATTATGCAGTGTGCGGGGAATACCCCTCCGACTGGGTGGATGTGCGATGCGTCCAAAGGGGATTATGTAGATAGATATAAAACCTTCGAATCCATGGCTGATGCTTGTTGTGTGCCATCCGCGAGGGCCATACAATGTACCAGTACAGTACTTCAAGTACTTGTATAACAAAGTAGGTATTGCATGGCACAGACTGTACTGTTCTCATGCAATCGTAAACACGAAGTGGATAAGCGTCCCACTTATCCTACCACTGATGGTACATTTTTTGTTTTTTTTTGTTTTCAAGGTTTCCTTCTGAGATCCTGTACGCAACACAATGTCAATGGTATGGAGAATCTAGCCAACCTCAACCTTAACCATCCCTTGGACTGGAATTGGGAAATAGAAACCGTGAGACAGACAATGGTTCCTCTTCCTGGAAACCTTGTGTCGCTAAGATGGAAGTCGCGGATTCTTCATAAACTTCGAAACTGGGAAGCGGGGTGAATTATGTGCAGGGTCGTAGATCTACGGTTCCCATCTTCGCAAAACACCCAATGTCTTTGGCCGAAACTGAATGCCCGATAAGTACAGAGTATGAGTATAGAAGGGATCAGACACATTGGACCGACAATCCACCCACTGTACATGTACATTTCGTGCATACATGTGCGTGAACAGCTGTACGTGGTACATGGTACTTGAAGGATAAAGCGTCAACAATCATTTCTCACGTTCTTTCCTGCCCTCAACACGCCAATGTGACGCCATTGCCTTACCCATGAGGGTATACCCGTGCCCACACTAACTTACTATCTATGGAATGACCAGTCTGCTTTTCCTGCCATCCAGTTTCATCCCTCACTTCAACACAGGCAAACAGCCCTTGGCTTGAGGAATCCTTAAATAAATAAATACAAACTGCACTGCATAATCATACAGTAACTGTTGTACATTTTCCCCCAGCAGGCTTTTCATATTGGCTTTCAACCATCATGATCCGAATCTTTCAGACGTCGGCGGAAAAAGACTCTAACCGGAGAATATGAAAAGGAGTGGCAGGTACTATCGCCAATATCAACTGGCTCCATCAAAATTCCAGCACCTGCGCTTCCCGGATACTGGCCGAAATCGTTAACTACTAGTGGAACACTCACGTTGTGAAGGAGATCAGGAAAAGGGGGAAATCCTGGAAGGGTACGGGAAGTGGACCAGTGTATGCATGCATGTATTCTTTTTTTACTTCGCAAAGTCAAACGGGATCGTTGCCCAAAAATGTGAGAGTGTGATCACAATTCCCTGAAGAACGGGTGAACAGAGGGCTATAATATTATTATTGTACTGACATTAAACCCAGAGAGATCCCACTGCCACTGGGCTTACCGTCGTCACTGGCCCTGGACACAGGCGCTGTCTCCGCCGGTCGGCTGAACACGCACACCGCCACCACCACCATCGCCAATAGATACATGTACACCTGCAACATCTTCTTTCGCGTAGCACCCAATTCTCGTAACTGGATTAGGACGTGGAGATTTGAAATCTCAACCACTGACCCAAGGAGAATGAGTTGTGAAAATGATGCGACAAAATGTATGTGGCGTTACCGGAGTGGGAGCGAAATGGCGTATAAGGAAAACAAGTGACCACTACTGATTACCCAACCACAGAAATGTGCGTTAACGTCACAGATACTCAGGGAGGAAAACAGAGGAGGAGAAATGATTCGAAACAGGTGCTAAGGTGCAATGTTATTCCGAGGATGTTTTTCTGCTCTTTATACCCGGCCTGAGCCGCACGGGATCTGTGAAAAGCATTACAAAAGCCACTGACGCGCTTTTGGGGAAAAAAGGCTATTTGGAACGGAAGGGATTTCCCAGCTGGGAAGTGCGATCGGTAGAGAGCATAGCGCGAGTATGCACCAACCTGTCGGGTATACATATACATGTACATGTACGTATTCTCGCATTGCGGCATTGCATTGCTTCGCGACACAATGGCGATTGATGATTCACTGCATGCAAACGGCTGCACTGTGCACTTCAGGGTCCTGGCGAGGGTCACCGCTCCGGATTGTGATTGACGGGACAGCGATTGGTCTACACCATCTCAGCAGTGTGCCCCAGAGATACTCCGTAGCCGCTGTAGTATGTAGAGTCAGGAACTCCACTCTCACCCTCACCCTGCCGTGTCCGGGGCTACCGTCCACTATGCAGGACTCGTCGGTGAGCGGGACAATTTCCGTTTCCACGTGCCTAGACTGGCAGTGATTGGCCCAGTGGTGTACGCTATCCGGAACGTTGGTATCAGTGATGGAGTGATGGTCCTGACAGAGGACGACTAGCTAGGTCAATGTGGGCGTAAGCCAGTTCTAAGGTGCCTGGACAAGTTCACTCCTGTCTGTGTGAGGTAGCTATCCTAAAAAAAAAACAGGTTTGCTACACTGCATCCATGTGCATACCGGAAGCCAGATTGGACACCTTCACTCACACACGCTGCACACCCCACAATGCTTCGTGCAACATCTACATCTACATGACTGTAGTTGTGTTACGTGTATGTGTACATGTACATGTATGTATGCGTTCTGCCTTGCACAGTCTGTTTCTCTAGCTCTGCGCAGAGAGAGGCTATTATCCGTATTGATGCCAGCAGTGCGTGTCCTGACTTGCGTGGCACTAGAATCTGATATCTACTCTCATTGTATGCAATGTTGTCTATACACTTAAGTCTTTGGCTAGGGATGACTCATCGATCCCTGATCCAATGCCACTCTCCGATCATGCCACACTTCACTTGCGCGGGTGTTTTCCTGTGATGCCTCTTGAAACTTGAATCGCCTGCTACTGCACAAGCTGAACGCACTGCAAGAGCAAACACCCAACACTAGCCAACACTAGGCAACAGTACATGTACCCACTGTATCCTAGAAGGCTAGAACTGCACCCGTACAGGATGTACGTGATCCCCAGTCGC
>NC_088648.1:25095189-25142733 GCF_964019385.1 Sycon ciliatum
GAGAGAGAGAGAGAAAGAGAGAGAGAGAGAGAAAGAGAGAGAGAGAGAGAGAGAGAGAGGAGGGAGGGAGGGAGGGAGGGAGGGAGGGAGGGAGGGAGGGAGGGAGGGAGGGAGGGAGGGAGAGAGAGAGAGAGTAAGTTACATTTATAAAGACAGGTAAGTCTAACAAATGAGGACTGAGACCTCTACAACAGGGTTTTTACGCCTGAAAGCAGGTGCATGATTTAACAAGCAGGTTGTCAATCTAGATTTGACGCGCAGATGGAGAGAGAGAAAGAGAAAGAGAGAGAGAGAGAGAGAGAGAGAGAGAGAGAGAGAGAGAGAGAGAGAGAGAGAGAGAGAGAAAGAGAGAGAGAGAGAATGAGACAGGGAGAGAGAGAGAGAGAGTGCGTGAGAGAGTGTGTGTGTGTCTGTGTGTCTGTGGGCCTACGCTCCTTGGATACACCATGCATGGTTTGCAACAGCCCAGGATCGACCTTGGTGGAGATCAAGTTAGTGTCGTTGATGTTGTGCCTCCACCACCACCGTCTAAGCCAACTGTGCACTGCAGTGTTTGCGACCTCCATCTTAGTCCGTCTGGGTACAAGCGGCATAAGTGCAGTGCGGCCGGTCAACTTCCTGTCAGCCAACAGCGTGGTGCAAAGTCGTATCAACGACGGTACGGTGTGGTATATGTACTAGTAGATGATTCAAGAGTGCTGGTGTGCTGAAGGTACATGTACATACATGTAAGTGCCCTCTCGCAGGTTCCTCCCACCAGGCATCGCACTCTGTCGATCCTGCACCTCGCCTAGTGGCGCTTCAACACCAACATTGTTGCTCATTCCACTGCCCGTCATGCGTCATGTCACGGGTGCTTTCGATCTGCTGAACCCTTTTCTTCCTATGAATGAAGCTGCAGGAAGCCTCACCACTGCTACTAAAATATACATGTTTATACCTTACTCCATATACACCCACATTCATAATTATACCAAATCTCCCATGAAGTTTATAAATTTCCATATACACACGGAAGGTTGGGTGTGGTCCTCGAAAGAGTGCTCAATGCACCGGGTTGCAGAGCTTCATACAAAAGGAATAGAATACGAAGCTTGTGTTGGCTGTGACTCCGAGTTTCACGCCTATGGCGATCATCAGACAGCAATGATTACAAAAACTCAATGAATGTTCTTGATATAGTGTGGTAAGGTGCCAGTGGAACTCCTGGAAGAATACCGCTGCAGTCGTCAACTGGTTCCGAGAAATAGACAATAAAGCGGCATGCACGTTTGTCTGCTTCGACATAGTGGAATATTACCCAACAATCTCCCAAGACCTGCTGGAAGAATCCATTGCATTCGCAGCACAGCATTCCGACGTCAGCCAGCAAGATCGAGATATCATCATGCATGCGCGAAAGTCGCTCCTGTTTAGTAGTGATGCAGCATGGATGAAAAAGGACGGAAGAGGCCTATTTGACGTCACAATGGGTTGTTTTGACGGAGCAGAGACATGCGAGCTAGTGGGAACTTACGCACTGTCAAAGCTAGCTGATAAGTTCGACAGTGATAACATCGGACTCTACCACGACGACGGGTTGGCGGTCTTGAGAGATGCGACAGGCAGTGCAGCAGACAGAGCAAGAAAGGAGATATGCCGTATCTTTAAAGATCTTGGGCTGAAAATTACCATCGATGCCGGCATGAAGGTCGTAAACTACCTCGACGTCACACTTAATCTAGCCGACGGGACCTACCGCCCCTACCGAAAACCAAATGACACGCCGATGTACGTCCACACACTATCCAACCACCCGCCAACCATCATCCAACAAATACCCAAGTCTATCAGCAGACGATTGACAGATATTTCGTCCAACAGAGACATCTTCCAGGAGGCGGCACCTCTGTACAACAGTGCGCTCAAGGCCAGCGGTTACGCCGAGCAGATCGTGTACATGGAGGAGAGAGAAAAAGATGAAGAGAAAAAGAAGAAAAACCGCAGACGAAAGATCATCTGGTACAATCCTCCATTCAGCAAAACAGTAGCCACGAATGTCGCGCAAAGATTCTTGCACCTCGTCGAGAAGCATTTCCCACCTCGTTCACGCCTAAACAAAATACTCAACAGTAACACAGTAAAAGTAAGTTACAGCTGCATGCAGAACATGTCTGGTGTACTAAAGGCGCACAACAATTCGGTCTTGCGGAAGAAGCAGAAAGATGATCAACAGAGAACAGAGAAAAGATGTCAACTGCAGGGATAAAGTTAACTGCCCCATGCATGGAAACTGCCAGATCCAGTCAATCGTATACAAGGCCAGCGTGACAGAAACCGGAAAAGACGAACGAAATGAGTACCTCGGCTTAACGGAAATGACGTTCAAGAAGCGATACGACGGACACATGACGTCAATGAGGCATGGGCGAATGGAGAAGAGTACCGAGTTGTCGAAGCTCATCTGGGACATGAAGCGCAAGAATGCCGGGTACAGCATCAGTTGGTCAGTTGTCGCCCAAACACCAGCATACTCCAATGCCACCAAGCGCTGCCCTCTCTGTCTGCGTGAGAAGCTGGAGATCTTGCATGCTGACAGAAGGGTGAACATCAACAAGCGATCGGAGCTAGTGGCCAAGTGCAGACATGAGAACAAATTCTACCTATCTAACTTCACACCTCCAGTTACATAAACCAGGATTACGCCTGATGTCTGGCGCTAATCTTGCAAGCACATGCATAGAATCACCGCTTGACCTTATTTGCGCTTAAATTCTCTGATTCCACTGGCACCTTACCACACTATATCAAGAACATTCATTGAGTTTTTGTAATCATTGCTGTCTGATGATCGCCATAGGCGTGAAACTCGGAGTCACAGCCAACACAAGCTTCGTATTCTATTCCTTTTGTAAATTTCCATATACACTGTTCAATATACACCACAAAGGAGGCACATGTATATACACCACTGAGGAAAACCATCAGAAAAAAACTCACTGAGGAGCTTTCTTTCTCTAAAAAGGAGTGTTTATAGCTTTCTTTCTCTAAAGCTATATTCACTCCTTTTTAGGGAAAGAAAGCTATATTCACTCCTTTTTGCTCTTGAGCTTGCGCATGGAGAGGTATAAATATAATTATTATAACAAGGGACCTCGTGTATATCGAGAAATATCGACCAGTTATAAAAACCTCGGCTTCGCCTCGGTTTTTATGCTGGTCTATATTTCTCGATATACACTCGGTCCCTTGTTATACTGTCAGGGGTATGGTCCACATCCTCTTCATTGCTGGATCGATGCTTCCTGATGCATCCCTGTCAGCAGAAGTAACAGCTAAGTCAGCCTCAGGCACGTCATCGCCAGTCATCGCCAGACAGTGCATCACGCATCCACCTCAGCAGCAGAGCAATCTACTGCAACAACCGACTTAGTTACAGCCATGCTCCAACGCGGCACACCTCAGCGCAACGCCAGCAGTGGGATTCCATATCTTGCCACGGCTTGTGACAGAAGTGATATTGAAATTATTAATTATTATTATAATTATTGTTCTGCTCCACTCCTGGAGCATTTACTGCTCCTCGAGTGAACTTCTCTGTATCCAGTTTCCAGTTTCTCCATCCTCCTCTGATAATACATCCTGTACACACACCTTGTACACACTCTCTCTAACGGTCTTTAAAGGCTACACTGCAATTGATATACATTATACATTCTAATGTATATCAATTGCAGTGTAGCCTAGAGACCGTTAGAGAGAGTGTGTACAAGGTGTGTGTACAGGATGTATGGATTCAAGTATTGGCTACAGTGGAGTCTCCAAACCTTGAGAAAAGTGTTTCCTCTGATAGTGGAGATAATAATATTGGTACATTTTACTGCTTGACGTGCACACATTCACTGCAGCCAGCCCCAAGGCTTGTGAGGCTCCTCGCCTGCTTGAAGAGCTGCTATACCAAGCTGCTCTTCAATAGAATCGTTTGTTTGGCTACAGTTCAAAGACAATGCTATCAGTATACAGCGAAGATCGGGTATCCGGTGGGGCCTTTATTCGTGCAGTTCTTCATCCACTTCGACAAAAAAGAACAATCTTCGAAACCCCCTGCGGCCGTGTAGACGGTCTCCAAAGTATTTTGTAGTCTGTCGCGGGAAGCTATTAAAAAAATTCACGGTTCGCGTGAGACTCGGCTGGAAGCCGAGTTTTCCGCATCCGTCGTGGGAACGCCACCACCCTCTAGGATCAAAGGCGCAGATGCAGCGCCTAACGGTGGGAGGTGAGTAGATCAGACCCACCACAAAGGGGTCGAAGACCGAAATCCCATTGCATCCATGTTACCCTCGTGCCAGGCCACGAGTTCCCAATTACTTGTAACTGTGGGGTCGCAGCACGGCTGGAAAAATTCCTTCCGCTTCCAAGCAGGTCTTGAATGCAGGTCTTGAATGGTTTCTCAATCATGGTCTTAGACCATCCCACTATGGAAGCTATTATGATGACTTACATAATAACAAGAGTAGATACTCTTGATAATAATTATCCCATGCCATGGTACGAAACGATTTGGGCCATTTCAGCCAATCAGCGACCGTTCTGAGCGGGGAATATAGCATATATTATGTATCTAATATTGACTGAGTACGAGGTCAATATAGGAAATAAAAGCCGAGTAAAAGACCGAGGCGAAGCCGAGGTCTTTTACGAGGTTTTTATTTCCTATACTGACCAAGTACGAAGTCAATATTAGATTTATCACGACAAACAGTCCGTATTTCAAATTCCAGAACGATAACCTCATGAATCCCGGTGTTATGATTGCACAACCGTTGCACCACCATCTACTAGTACTCATACAGTGACACTAGAGAGTTTTCGCACGGCGTGCAACGCGCTCACTTGACGCGTTCGACGGTCACGTGCTACGTTCGGAAGCGAGGCAAACGCGCGTTGCCAACGTGGAACGCGGCCTCATCACGTTGGCACTTGATGGCCCAGCACGCGCGATTTACGGAAAGTTCTAACGGCTAACCGGGGAAGGTTGAGGAGGGTTTTGAGGGGTAAACCTGATTTTGCTAGAAACCGGGCACGGCGAAATTCTTCTAAATGTGGCGCGGAAATTAAATCGACGAAGTGGCACTTGGCAGCTGCGAAACAAAGCTGTCAAACAAATTTTCAGACTTTCTTCCCGTTAACTTAAGTGGTGGTTTTGTGTAGCCATGTCGCACTCTCCTCTGCCAGAACTTCGCGGTCAGCAGACCAGCTGGGCGTCTTCCCCGGAGACTGCCACAGTGAATTTCACTGTAAAAGACGACATATTGCTGATGAGAGCTATCGTTGGGTGCGAAGCAGGCAACTGTTTTAATTACGGGTCGAAATGCTGGAAGGACTTCACGAGGGCGCTGAATCGAAGCACAGAGACGAGCTTCTCCACAGCTACCGAGAGGACGTTGCGGGAGCGAGCTGTAAAAGTGGTTACGAAACACCGCTCTGATTCAAACTGGCGGCGTCGCCAGTCCGGGAATGCTGAAGAGAGGGACGAAAAGCTGCAGTTGATGGAAGAAGCCGCCTCGATTTACGTAAATCGCCAGCTACAGTCAGATTCCAAGAGTCGCAAGGAAGGGTTAGATCGGGCAAAGGGCGCTGCATGCCGTGAGCTGGCCATGTCGGTCCTGTCCGAGAAGCGATCCATCTCTGACCTTTCAACTGACGATCACAAGGAGCTCGACCCAGATATGAAGAAGCCCAAACCTTCACCAGTGCAGCCGAAGAAATCACCAAAAGAAACGAGCACCACAGCGTTGCTGTCCTATTTCAGGGAAAAAGACGAGGCTGACCGGCAAGGCAAGACAGTGGCCCTGGAATTGGAAAAGGACAAGGTGACGTTGGAGAGGGAGAAGTGGGAGACAGAAAAGCAGCGAGAGGAACAAAGACATGCCCAACAGCAGCAGCAGCAAGTTATCGACAATGAAAGAGAAGCCAAAAAATTGGACCTGGAAGCCAAGAAGCTTGCTGCTGAGGATGAGGAACGAAGCCATCGCCATCGACTGGAGAATGAACGCTTCCAGAGAGAGCAGCAGCGCGGCGATCAACAGATGGAGATGATGATGAGCCTTGTGAAACACGTTTTGCCGAAAAACAATTGATTCACTGGTAGCTGCACAGAAGCTGGACATGTTATCGAAATGTGCCTTTTTGAAGAGTGTATCTTCTTTGTAGTGTGCCTTGATTTTAGCCGACAACCCATTGACTTCAGTGCGAAATCGAAATGATTGAAATGTGCAGTAACTGGTCGCAAGAATATGCTTTCCATAGATCATTAGTATGTAGCAATTCGTTTCCACTCTCTTCGCCGTATATTGGCACCGCGCCATACTCTGCCTGTCGCAGATACAGGTAGCTACTGAAGTTCAAGTGTATTACCAGTACTGATGTGCGTGGAATGTCTTGTACGTTGCACCATGCTTTACCCTGAATGCATGATATCACTCACATTTTGTTTTGTTTGTTCACAAGTGAAAGCAAGGCAGCTTTCCCCCAGCCTCGTAATCCTCTCCCTGGTGATTATTGCTTGGTACAAGACCGTGCTGTGCCGCAACAGCAACAACGTGTAGTCAACGTTTAGTTATAATGTAATATCAAGGTTTTATGCATGGTGAATTTCTGCTGCGAAAACAAAAGGCTTCTGTGGAAGGTGTAGCATTGAAACAGTGGAGCATTTTCAAGTGCACAATTGATGAGAAGATACATGAACATCCAAATAGGCTAGGATAACAAGACAAATATTACTACCGGGCTACAGTACTTTCATCAATGCTCACTCCGAAAGCGATAATTTATGAGCAAAGGGATTGATGGGTTCATGCGACACTATTCATGACAAGAGGTTATAATTATGTCTGCAAAGCTTTAGTCAAATAAAAAAATTGATCACTAGTAGTGCACACAGTGAGAGTCAGTGTGCCAGCAATGACGTACAGTGCAGCAACCACTGCGCCATTGTATGCTGCTGGACAACATATTATCTAAGCCAGCTGTCGGTTATCGCAAGTATTCGTTCAATGCAGGAGGCTGACATTGAAAATAGTCTGAGATTTCATTCCGACCATTTAAACAGGTTCGGCAATTGATGAGGAGGACAGCCACAGTGTAATAAGCACCTATTGGCTGCAAATAAAGCTTCAAATTTTTCTTAAAATCAATAAAAGCAAATGCTCTTTGAACCTCACCGAAACCCCACTCCACGGACATGCGAAGCTTGCTCACAGCAGTGTTGAACAATGCTTCCTGATGATTAGGGTTGTGGTAGGGCCGTAGAAGCTGTTCCTTCAATGGGTAGGCTTGGTCACCATAGATCTGGTAAACCTGGCCAGGAGCGGGAATTGGCAGCCTGTCTTGCATGTACCGTAACAAATCACTGTGCAGAAGCACAGCTGCGTCATGACGCGATCCGGGCATTGGACCAAACATGTGGGCAAATATGCCATTGGCTGCGACAACTGCCTGGAACTTGATGCCATGCGATCTCTTGTGTCCGCTGTAGTAGACACGCTGGTCTTCTTGTGGCTTGCAACACTCTCGTAGTGTACCGTCAATAAATCCCCACAAATTCACTATGCCAGGAGGGAGACCAGCCTTCTCGTTCACAGCTTCCACACAAGATCTAAGGATATCAGGTGTGAACCATGGCTGGTTGGCAAAGTCATCAAGAAGATGTCTCCACCGCCGGTATACAAAGAGGCACACGCAGTTAGAGATAATGGAGAGTGTGCTGCTAGGGCGACCGAAGAAATGTTCCAGGTCACAGAGACGATTTGGGTAGCACAATCGGCGGAGCAAAACACATAAGCCTTCTATACCGCTCCATCTACTTCTGTTCGGTCCCTTCATCACGTCAGGCAGTTGCAGTGCATCGCACAAGTCTAAAAGCTGCTCCTTGGTAAACCTAAAGCTATCTTTGCATTCCGCACTGGTCAAGCTGTTTAGATCTAGACGGTCGCCGTAGGATTTGCTATCGTCTTCTAGTTCATAATCCTCTTCGAGAGCAGCAAATATCATAAGCATTCTTGTCTCATCGATTATTCCTTCAAAGTATGCCATGAACACGGCATGTATAGAATCAGCGTCCATACCGAAAGAGGCAAAGGCGGACAGGTACCGGTATGTGCAAAGACCAAGACAGACAACGGCTCAGATCAGGGCGGCTGGACATGTGCTTCTTGCACGAAATATTTTATCAGTCATAGAGCAAAACAAGAGCACGCGTGTGGATCATTACGGACAAAAGTAACACGTTAGGTCATAACCCCCAGGCCAGGGGTTATGAACTTATGAACTCTTGTTACGGATCATTTGCATCTTGGTGCGCTCAAAACTGAAGAATTTCCAGTAACTCGATCAGCGCGTTGGTTGTGCGGTGGGTGTGCACGTTCACCATGTTCACCTGCTGCGAAAGCTCTTTTCAAGTGCGTCACGCACGTGAATAGCCTCGCGTTCGGCCTTGTCACGTTGCACGCCGTGCGAAAACTCTCTAATGCTGCACTAGGCACCGTTCAACTGCGCAGCCTAAGCAGTCAATATAGCCCTAAGGAGTGAGATATGCAGGAATATTTGACTGCTTAGGTATGGCAAAAATCTATGTGAGTCAATACTAAGAGAGTGATAAAGAGCGATATTCCCCGCTGGGGTCAAATATTTGACCCCAGCGGGGAATATCGCTCTATATTCCCCGCTGGGGTCAATAATATTCCCCGCGCGCTAGCGCTGGGGTCAAATATATTCCCCGCTGGGGTCACGAATATTCCCCTGGCCACGCCAATAAGGGAGATTTTAGTGCTGGTCACGACCTATTTGGGACAGTAGTGTACATGGGATAAATGGAATTATACCATTCGTACTCTGTGTATACCGTGTCCCTTATATTTCCCCTCGTGCTAACGCACTCGTGAAAATATTCGGCGGTATACTCCTCGTACTAATGGGATAATCCATACTTATGAGCCGCGCTGAGCGCGTGCGCATGGCCGCAAAGTCGCTGGCGCCATGTTTTTTGTGACAAATAGCTAAAATAGTATGTAATCAAGCACGCTCATAATGATAAGGCCAAGGTCATGATGGCTGAACATGAATCTTGCTCGAGCCTGCAGCCCAAGGCCCAAGCTCAAAGGCCGTAGGCCTGAGGGCTGCAGCCTGCAGCCTGTGCAGGCGAAGGCAAGATTCAGCCATCATGACACTTTGACAGAAAGACAGTATGCATGTGCAGCCCAAAGGGCGCGCGGTAGGCCAATAAATTCTACTACAAAAGTAGGCCCGAGCGGCGAGCGCTGCAGTTAGCCGCGCAAGTAGTTAGTTCCGGCAAGGTCAAGGACCCAAGCCAAAGTTCAGCCAACATGCCCTGACATGACATGACAGCTGAGCGTGCTTCATTTCTTACAGCGCGAAGCAACATATTAGGGAAGGTCAAAGGTCAAAAGGTCGAATTATTCTCGAAATGACGTCAAACGGTCCTGGTGGTCTGATGATATGCGCGAGGAGAAGGCGCCTATTGGCCATGGCCTAGGCGACAATCACGTGTCATGTAAGAAAACGAAATAAATGGAAAGCAGGAAGTAGTACAATCATGTACATGTACATATTCCCTGATGGAAACTGAGTCGAAGACCCTCTTATGGCAAGTAACAGTAATTAGTTACGCGATCCCCGACCGACTTTGCCGAGAGCTCTAGACTCAGACTAGAGGTCACGCAAAGAGCGGCGATTGTCGCCAAGAACCATCTTTTCCGTCGAATTTGAGTTTAGAACCGACAGGTTCGGGTGAAATTGTCGATTTCATCTTCCTTTCGCGATCAGTTTGCGTGAAAAATGTAGGCTAAATTTCTGTCTTGCCCCGACAATCATGGCTACACGTAAGTAGTTAGTGCGGGGCAGGTTCTGGCACACTTTTTGACCTTTGACCTTTGGGCCAAATAAGGCACACTGTGTCGGTCGTGCTTGGTCTGGCCCCAGGACTTCCCCCAGGGTTTGACCTTTGACCTTTGGGTTAAATAAGGCACACTGTATCGGGCGCGCTTGGTCTGGCCTCGGGACCCCCCAGAGTTTGACCTTTGACCCCTGGCATGCCATAAGTGTCATCATGTTCTTTTCCGTGGCGAACGTGCACTTGTGCACGTTCAGTGCATTCGCACCGTGGAGTAGTAAAATACGTACTATTCCCTGATTCGCACATCGTAGATGTGCATTGCATGCAGTGACATATTGCGCATGCGCGCATACGCACGCGGAGCGTGCGACCTTCAGTGGTCCTATGCGTGTGGAAAAGACGCAGTGCAACACAAGGTGTACTAGTACACTTGTCATTATACTACTCCCTGATTCGCACTTCGTAGATGTGCAGCAACAAGTTCACGTTCCTTGCATTCGTTTTATTCGCACATCGTAGATGTGCACTGATTGACAAGTTGCCCATACAGAGCATGCCTAATCGGCTTTTCGATCGGTTAAGATAATGTTCAAATTCGGCCATATTATGAGCCCCAAGATCAGAATTCGGCTCAACGTAGTACTTGAAGTCACCGTTCCCATTACGTGATGTACATTTACACACAAGCACACTCTGTTGAAGCACTGAAACATCGATTTTCGGCGAATTCAACATGCGAAATTTGAAAATTCGGCGAAAAGATGGGTGATTTCTTCAAAACCACTTTTTTCGGCGAATTTGTCGGCCAGCCGACTTGGGAAATGCCTACTGTCCATGCAGGTGCATTAGATGCATATTTCTATTTTGATCGGGATACAGTTAGAATCAACCGGCTACGCCCGGAGTATCATGCATCAAAACAATTATTGAAGGGGTGTCACAGTGAAGCAGTGTTGCTACGCACCACAAATCCCCTCTGCACTGCATCGAATCTATACTGGAGAATCCAGAGTGACCAGCAAAGAGTCACAACCCGCGGGTATCCAGTCACACTAAGGCATATCCACCATTCCCCACATATTCACTGTAACAAAACACAATACTGTTTACTATAATACACTTTTATTTAAATGGACTTGGATGAGTCTGTAGAAGAGAACACAATGCACGCACACGCACGCATGCGCGGACACACACACACGTGCGCGCGCACACACATCTAGGTTATAGTGCTATACACGTATCTAGGGTTTAGGAAGCACGAGAATATGTCGAAGCACCCACACATATCCCTTCATGCAGTGTACTTCAGTAGCCCAACACATTACGACCGCTATAGCACAGGACCATCACAAAACACATTACGACTGCTATAGCACAGGACCATCACAAAACACTACACACTGTTACTACACTGCACACACAGTTACTACACTACGCCTGTTACAAGTACTTACAAATAATTTTGAAACAAATGGCACATCCTGAAGACGGCAGCCTAGCCCCAGACCTTCATACATCATCATCTGTGAAACCAAACATGAGCGCACACAAACACTATTAGTGTCACGAATACGAAAGCAGGGTAAGACAAGAGGATACGAAACAAGTAAGTATCGCTATAACGAGGGGGTAAGTATACATCTAAACAGAGCAGTGCTTACTTACAGGGTCCTAATACGCTCTACGGCGTCCTGGTAGTCGGACTGCAACAGCAGTCCGACTTGCCGACCCTCCCAGTAACGGGTTAGATGGGCCGCACCCGCCAGGTGGGCGACCACGGCTGGGCCTCCCGCCAGCCTTTCTCCACTGTAAACACGAAAGAAACCGCAGAAGGCACAGTGTCATAGAGCTCTTTTGTTGGGGGAGAGAGCTAGGAGCACTGCACACTTACCAAGTATCACAATATATGATAAGAAAGAGGCGGCGCTTGACGCACCGCCTCAGGTGCTGAAACAGGGGTATTACCCCTGTAAGGCGAACACCGCAGTGACACGTGAACGTCATTTCTACAGACTGTTTTCAGGATAATGATACTGAAGTGAAGGTGTGAACCGCAAAGCAAGACCTTTACCTTCTTCCTGTCGAATTCGCTCCCCAGCTGCATACCGACATCATCCGCTAAAACCCAATCATACCAAGTAACGCAAAGGTCATCAGTTGACCTTTTGGACTTTTCAACTCTTATCCAAAACCACCAAGAGGAAAAAACCAGGGTGAAGAAGACGTCAGTTGTAGAAGCGTTTGTGGAGGAGTTGTTACATTATTCTCAGTAAATAGATATGGCTGATACATTCGGTGTAGACTTGGACGACCGGTCGTGGTCTCTCACCACGGGTCCTTTACTAATAGAAAGGCGAACGCCAATACGAACTGTTGTGGAGTTGGCAGATCAAAACGCGCAGCAAGAAATTTGGCACGTCGATGGTAGACTCCATCGGGAGGACGGACCAGCTGTTGTTGATAGTAGGGGAGTGTCCGCCTTGTGCTATGGAGGTCGCCTTCATCGCGTTAATGAACCTGCTGGGATAGGACGGGGTAGCATCGAGTACTACCTCAACGGTGTCCGTCATAGAGCCGGCGGTCCTGCAGACAGTTATTGTGACGCCACATGCTGTATTCTACGGTGGTATCACCACGGAAGGCTCCACAGGGAGAATGCGCCAGCGGTGATACGCAGGGAAGGTAACAATCGTGTACGGGAGTGGTACCGATACAACCTTCGGCATAGGGAAGATGGACCTGCTTTCATCTCTCAGGAGGAGGAGGGTATCTATCAGTGGTACCTCAACGGGGTGTATTACGGTAGCCACCATCAAGACCAGGCAATACACCCCATGGAGCTGCAGTACATCAATATAGTGCCTACTAAGGTAGACTCGGCAGCAATAAGTCATGAGCCCATTTGTGTGATTTGTCAGGATACCCTGGACCGTCCTCTATCCAAGTTGGAGTGCGGTCATGAATTTCACTTCCATTGTATGAAGGAGTGGATCAGTTCTGCCCCCAGCCAAACTTGCCCAACCTGCCGCTACTCCATGACTGCTGAGGACTTGGTTGAGTTCTTGTAGTAATACATGACACAGTTGCATGTAGGCGACTACGAATGACCAGTCATGTGTTACAGATGGACACGGACACGCCACCCTAAGTAGCCATGAGCGGCTATTTGGACAAGGACAACAAAGCACCTCGTGGGCGGCCAAGGTTGACACTAGCCACAAGTCTGGTCGCTCAGTTGAATAAGCTGGGTGTGCCCATGAAGACCATGGAAGACCTTTCCAGGTGCCGGCAACATGCAGAGGACAAGACAGACTGGAAGAAACTGTGCAGCTCGACACTCGAGGACAAATCAGTATCAGCAGCTACTACACCTTGCTGATGATGCTCACAAGACAGAAGTGGGAAAAAAACACTGAATTTCTTTATTTAGTGCTCAACTACGCGAAATGTGTTTTATTATTATTATACATGTTCAACTGTACACAGACTGGCTGACTGCCATTCTCTACCACACATTACCGGACACTGTTGTGGTTGTCGTCGTTATCGTCGTCGTCATTGTTGATGTTGTTGTCGGTTGTTGTCGTCGTTATCGTCGTCGTTGTTGATGTTGTTATTGGTTGCTGCTGTCGGTTGTTGCCGGTTGTTGTTGGTTGTTGTTGGTTGTTGTTGGTTGTTGTTGATGTTGTTGTCGATTGTTGTCGTCGTTATCGTCGTCGTTGTTGATGTTGTTATTAGTTGTTGCTGTCGGTTGTTGGTTGTTATTGGTTGTTGCTGTCGGTTGTTGGTTGTTATTGTTGATTGTTGTCGGTTGTTGTTGGCTGTTGGATGTTGTTGTCGGTTGTTGTCGGTTGTTGTTGGTTATTGTTGGTTGTTGTTGGTTGTTGTTGGGCGTTGTTGGTTGTTGTCGGTTGTTGTCGGTTGTTGTTGGTTATTGTTGGTTGTTGTAGGTTGTTGTTGGGCGTTGTTGGTTGTTGTCGGTTGTTGCCAGGTGTTGTTGGTTGTTGTTGCGTGTTGTTGTCGGTTGTTGTCGGTTGTTGTCGGTTGTTGTCGGTTGTTGGGTGTTGTTGTCGGTTGTTGGGTGTTGTTGTCGGTTGTTGGGTGTTGTTGTTGGTTGGTGTTGGTTGGTGTTGGTTGTTGTTGGTTGTTGTCGGTTGTTGTCCGTTGTTGTTGGTTGTTGTTGGTTGTTGTTGGCTGTTGTTGGTTTTTGTTGTTTGTTGTTGTCGGTTGTTGGATGTTGTTGTGTGTTGTTGTTGGTTGTAGTTGGTTGTTGTCAGTTGTTGTTGGTTGTTGGATGTTGTTGTCGGTTGTTGTCGGTTGTTGTCGGTTGTTGTCGGTTGTTGTTGGTTGTTGGTTGTTGTTGTTGTTGTTGTTGGCTGTTGTTGGTTGTTGTTGGCTGTTGTTGGTTGTTGTTGTTTGTTGTTGTCGGTTGTTGGTTGTTGTTTGTTGTTGTTGTTGGTTGTAGTTGGTTGTTGTCAGTTGTTGTTGGTTGTTGGATGTTGTTGTCGGTTGTTGTCGGTTGTTGTCGGTTGTTGTTGGTTGTTGTTGGCTGTTGTTGGTTGTTTTTGGTTGTTGTTGTTTGGTGTCGGTTGTTGTTGGTTGTTGTTGGCTGTTGTTGGTTGTTTTTGGTTGTTGTCGGTTGTTGTCGGTTGTTGTGTTTTAATCGTTATTTTGTTCATTATGCAGGAGGATGTTGCTATGATCCAGTACCATTTTTTCGCAAATATGAGACAAGTTTGTGTAACGTTAGTGTGACGTGGGGTATGCTGATTGGATGTGAGGTGGTGAGAGTATGCTGATTGGCCGATAACAATTAGTGGAAGGGATAAAGTAATGCGCTGCTTGTGCAGCGTAACCAAACACATGGTCTGTGGGAAACACCCTAGTAAAATAAATAAAATAATAATAACATGAATTGCCACCGGCACTTGAGAGACTCGAGCCCCGCCACCTTGTTCAAATCGGACTTGGTAGCTTCATACTGGAACTTAATCTTCTTATTTTGAGGTATGACCGTACAAAACGCGCTTGGATTTTTTCATTTTATTTTATTTTTTTTTATTTTTTTTCATTGCAACTTTTTTAGCAGATAGCAACTTTTTTAGCAGACTCGTGAAACAACGGTGAATCTGGAACGAATAAATGGTCCATGTCAAAGGCATGACGAGTCTCGAAGTCTTCACATTCATGATGGAACCTTGTCATGATTGACGCATTCCTTGATGGTGCGCACATGAAATCACCCTGGCTCATCTTTTCCAACTCCATTCTTTTCACATCCTGCAACCCATACCCTACTAGTATCAGTGGGGATGCTAGAATCAGAAGAGGCAAGGCAGCACTCTTCCGTGGATGTATTACTCGACACAACACCACCCATACTTGTTTTCTAGAAGTTTTGACTATAATGATATATTGCAGCAGGAAGTAGTATACAGTCAAATAGGATAGGATAAGAATGAATGATCAACTGTCTGATAAAGAATGCAGTTCATTAAAGACTTATTGGAAGGTCTCTACCAGCTGATCGTCATGTCGGACGGCGACACTGCATAATGATATGAAGTTCTCAGTTAGCTGTTTCAGTTCCGTGGTAGAAAGTGTCATGTGTGCGTCCAGAGAACGATGAAAACATCTGGGGTCCACGTTGATGCAGACAATTGGAGCAACAGCAAGACGTACCTTCAACGCTTGCTCGTCAATGTCGAGGGAGACTGCCCCGGGGTAGATGAAAACATCTTGTTCCACATCCAGTTCGAACCAGCTGGTCGGGACTAGCTTGCTTTCACCGTTGATGTACACCCGACATTGACCGTAGGACGAACGTGATGGGTAGAAGTTGGTCTTGATCTTCTCCACACGTCCTCTTCGGAGAGTGTCACGGAGCGATGGACAAGTCTTGATCAAGTTCGTAATGATGAACTCAGTGGACTCATTCAGTTCGATGTAAACCTGTCCTTGAGCATCTTTGCGAGCTGTTGCCGTACTACAACAGGCTGGTAGAGCTCCTGAAGGGAAGTACATCTTATAACCAGGCTTATAGAAGGATCTACCTGATGACTTGTAGGACAGTTGCATGTCTTCCTGAAACCCATCTACCACAATCTCTTTGTGGAGCTTGGTAGGAGCAGGTGACACATAGCGACGCTTAGCCGGTACTGCCTTCGAAGAGAGCACAACTTGAGGAGGGTCAACAGGAAGAGCGGAATTCTTCCTCACCCGCCGCTCGTATAGGTTATCCATCTTCAAGGAAGCGAAGGGAGAACAACTCATCAGCACTGTATTCGATGAACGAATGACTCGACTACAGGACAACCACCCGTATTTATACAAGGCAGAGACGGAGGCGGGTTGAAGTGATAACATATGTGTCAGCTAGGTCAACCAATCACCATCAAGCCCGCCAAAAACATTTGACCACTCAGCATTGAGCCCACCAAAAACATTTGACCAACCAGCATCAAACCCGCCAAAAGCATTTTGTCCAATCAGCGGCATGCCCACCAAAATCATATCTCATCTTAAAGATTCCTTACATGATACCGCCACTTTAGTGAACTGATACAGTATGGAAATAAGATCAGAGTCAAACGTGTGCAAGTTCTGAATCACGTGATCAAGTGAATAGGTTTCCCAACAATAGGCATCAATCAATGATGCCATAAGAGATGTATCAGATGGAGATAAAATCAGCAAATTCGTACGCAACGTGGACAGTTGAGAAGAAGACACCATCCTGGTCGACTCCATGAGATGCAGTACATATAGGAGTGGAAAATGCTGAGGAAGAGGTTTCATGATTCGACTGAACCTCAACCATGATACATTGCTACGAGGTAAGTAGGAACGCAGTTTACGTAGTACATCCACATTCGTATCGTATACTATGCAGGATAATGCTATAGCATAGTTTATACTCTTGTACAAACAGGATTTTTTCATCGCAAGTATCTGCTCCCGAAGAGTGTGTACGCAAAGCTGATCGGATAAGAGTTCAGTTTTCGAAAGAAAATGCAAAAGATGACGATCCACACCGCTTAACCGCTAATGTACCGCGTAAGGCTTCTTCATCAAACTACATCTCCCATGCACATCATCTTCAGGGAAGTAAATCACCGCCATGACAAGTCCACACGAAGAACACACGTATCTTCTTTCATGTAAAACATGATCAAGATGTTGACACTGTTTTTCCTCCCCGTATTGCTCTTTTTCTTCTTCTTCTTCATCCTTCTCATGAAGTCTCCTTTCACGTACATAAGCAGGTAAGATCTTAAATTCAGAATCCATCTTCACTCCTCACCAACATCCTCATTATGACACTATATCCAGCATGATATCTACTTTATATAACCAATCCTATCCAGGGCAATTATCAGGTACAACCATTGGGGTAGAGGACCTCATACCCTCTCCAACACGTCGGGGAGGGTATGAGGTCCTCTACCCCAATGGTTGTACCTGATAATTGCCCTGGATAGGATTGGTTATATAAAGTAGATATCATGCTGGATATAGTGTCATAATGAGGTTGTTGGTGAGGAGTGAAGATGGATTCTGAATTTAAGATCTTACCTGCTTATGTACGTGAAAGGAGACTTCATGAGAAGGATGAAGAAGAAGAAGAAAAAGAACAATACGGGGAGGAAAAACAGTGTCAACATCTTGATCATGTTTTACATGAAAGAAGATACGTGTGTTCTTCGTGTGGACTTGTCATGGCGGTGATTTACTTCCCTGAAGATGATGTGCATGGGAGATGTAGTTTGATGAAGAAGCCTTACGCGGTACATTAGCGGTTAAGCGGTGTGGATCGTCATCTTTTGCATTTTTCTTTCGAAAACTGAACTCTTATCCGATCAGCTTTGCGTACACACTCTTCGGGAGCAGATACTTGCGATGAAAAAATCCTGTTTGTACAAGAGTATAAACTATGCTATAGCATTATCCTGCATAGTATACGATACGAATGTGGATGTACTACGTAAACTGCGTTCCTACTTACCTCGTAGCAATGTATCATAGTTGAGGTTCAGTCGAATCATGAAACCTCTTCCTCAGCATTTTCCACTCCTATATGTACTGCATCTCATGGAGTCGACCAGGATGGTGTCTTCTTCTCAACTGTCCACGTTGCGTACGAATTTGCTGATTTTATCTCCATCTGATACATCTCTTATGGCATCATTGATTGATGCCTATTGTTGGGAAACCTATTCACTTGATCACGTGATTCAGAACTTGCACACGTTTGACTCTGATCTTATTTCCATACTGTATCAGTTCACTAAAGTGGCGGTATCATGTAAGGAATCTTTAAGATGAGATATGATTTTGGTGGGCATGCCGCTGATTGGACAAAATGCTTTTGGCGGGTTTGATGCTGGTTGGTCAAATGTTTTTGGTGGGCTCAATGCTGAGTGGTCAAATGTTTTTGGCGGGCTTGATGGTGATTGGTTGACCTAGCTGACACATATGTTATCACTTCAACCCGCCTCCGTCTCTGCCTTGTATAAATACGGGTGGTTGTCCTGTAGTCGAGTCATTCGTTCATCGAATACAGTGCTGATGAGTTGTTCTCCCTTCGCTTCCTTGAAGATGGATAACCTATACGAGCGGCGGGTGAGGAAGAATTCCGCTCTTCCTGTTGACCCTCCTCAAGTTGTGCTCTCTTCGAAGGCAGTACCGGCTAAGCGTCGCTATGTGTCACCTGCTCCTACCAAGCTCCACAAAGAGATTGTGGTAGATGGGTTTCAGGAAGACATGCAACTGTCCTACAAGTCATCAGGTAGATCCTTCTACAAGCCTGGTTATAAGATGTACGTCCCTTCAGGAGCTCTACCAGCCTGTTGTAGTACGGCAACAGCTCGCAAAGATGCTCAAGGACAGGTTTACATCGAACTGAATGAGTCCACTGAGTTCATCATTACGAACTTGATCAAGACTTGTCCATCGCTCCGTGACACTCTCCGAAGAGGACGTGTGGAGAAGATCAAGACCAACTTCTACCCATCACGTTCGTCCTACGGTCAATGTCGGGTGTACATCAACGGTGAAAGCAAGCTAGTCCCGACCAGCTGGTTCGAACTGGATGTGGAACAAGATGTTTTCATCTACCCCGGGGCAGTCTCCCTCGACATTGACGAGCAAGCGTTGAAGGTACGTCTTGCTGTTGCTCCAATTGTCTGCATCAACGTGGACCCCAGATGTTTTCATCGTTCTCTGGACGCACACATGACACTTTCTACCACGGAACTGAAACAGCTAACTGAGAACTTCATATCATTATGCAGTGTCGCCGTCCGACATGACGATCAGCTGGTAGAGACCTTCCAATAAGTCTTTAATGAACTGCATTCTTTATCAGACAGTTGATCATTCATTTTTATCCTATCCTATTTGACTGTATACTACTTCCTGCTGCAATATATCATTATAGTCAAAACTTCTAGAAAACAAGTATGGGTGGTGTTGTGTCGAGTAATACATCCACGGAAGAGTGCTGCCTTGCCTCTTCTGATTCTAGCATCCCCACTGATACTAGTAGGGTATGGGTTGCAGGATGTGAAAAGAATGGAGTTGGAAAAGATGAGCCAGGGTGATTTCATGTGCGCACCATCAAGGAATGCGTCAATCATGACAAGGTTCCATCATGAATGTGAAGACTTCGAGACTCGTCATGCCTTTGACATGGACCATTTATTCGTTCCAGATTCACCGTTGTTTCACGAGTCTGCTAAAAAAGTTGCTATCTGCTAAAAAAGTTGCAATGAAAAAAAATAAAAAAAAATAAAATAAAATGAAAAAATCCAAGCGCGTTTTGTACGGTCATACCTCAAAATAAGAAGATTAAGTTCCAGTATGAAGCTACCAAGTCCGATTTGAACAAGGTGGCGGGGCTCGAGTCTCTCAAGTGCCGGTGGCAATTCATGTTATTATTATTTTATTTATTTTACTAGGGTGTTTCCCACAGACCATGTGTTTGGTTACGCTGCACAAGCAGCGCATTACTTTATCCCTTCCACTAATTGTTATCGGCCAATCAGCATACTCTCACCACCTCACATCCAATCAGCATACCCCACGTCACACTAACGTTACACAAACTTGTCTCATATTTGCGAAAAAATGGTACTGGATCATAGCAACATCCTCCTGCATAATGAACAAAATAACGATTAAAACACAACAACCGACAACAACCGACAACAACCAAAAACAACCAACAACAGCCAACAACAACCAACAACAACCGACACCAAACAACAACAACCAAAAACAACCAACAACAGCCAACAACAACCAACAACAACCGACAACAACCGACAACAACCGACAACAACATCCAACAACCAACAACAACTGACAACAACCAACTACAACCAACAACAACAACAAACAACAACCAACAACCGACAACAACAAACAACAACAACCAACAACAGCCAACAACAACCAACAACAGCCAACAACAACAACAACAACAACCAACAACCAACAACAACCGACAACAACCGACAACAACCGACAACAACCGACAACAACATCCAACAACCAACAACAACTGACAACAACCAACTACAACCAACAACAACACACAACAACATCCAACAACCGACAACAACAAACAACAAAAACCAACAACAGCCAACAACAACCAACAACAACCAACAACAACGGACAACAACCGACAACAACCAACAACAACCAACACCAACCAACACCAACCAACAACAACACCCAACAACCGACAACAACACCCAACAACCGACAACAACACCCAACAACCGACAACAACCGACAACAACCGACAACAACCGACAACAACACGCAACAACAACCAACAACACCTGGCAACAACCGACAACAACCAACAACGCCCAACAACAACCTACAACAACCAACAATAACCAACAACAACCGACAACAACCGACAACAACCAACAACGCCCAACAACAACCAACAACAACCAACAATAACCAACAACAACCGACAACAACCGACAACAACATCCAACAGCCAACAACAACCGACAACAATCAACAATAACAACCAACAACCGACAGCAACAACCAATAACAACCAACAACCGACAGCAACAACTAATAACAACATCAACAACGACGACGATAACGACGACAACAATCGACAACAACATCAACAACAACCAACAACAACCAACAACAACCAACAACAACCGGCAACAACCGACAGCAGCAACCAATAACAACATCAACAACGACGACGATAACGACGACAACAACCGACAACAACATCAACAATGACGACGACGATAACGACGACAACCACAACAGTGTCCGGTAATGTGTGGTAGAGAATGGCAGTCAGCCAGTCTGTGTACAGTTGAACATGTATAATAATAATAAAACACATTTCGCGTAGTTGAGCACTAAATAAAGAAATTCAGTGTTTTTTTCCCACTTCTGTCTTGTGAGCATCATCAGCAAGGTGTAGTAGCTGCTGATACTGATTTGTCCTCGAGTGTCGAGCTGCACAGTTTCTTCCAGTCTGTCTTGTCCTCTGCATGTTGCCGGCACCTGGAAAGGTCTTCCATGGTCTTCATGGGCACACCCAGCTTATTCAACTGAGCGACCAGACTTGTGGCTAGTGTCAACCTTGGCCGCCCACGAGGTGCTTTGTTGTCCTTGTCCAAATAGCCGCTCATGGCTACTTAGGGTGGCGTGTCCGTGTCCATCTGTAACACATGACTGGTCATTCGTAGTCGCCTACATGCAACTGTGTCATGTATTACTACAAGAACTCAACCAAGTCCTCAGCAGTCATGGAGTAGCGGCAGGTTGGGCAAGTTTGGCTGGGGGCAGAACTGATCCACTCCTTCATACAATGGAAGTGAAATTCATGACCGCACTCCAACTTGGATAGAGGACGGTCCAGGGTATCCTGACAAATCACACAAATGGGCTCATGACTTATTGCTGCCGAGTCTACCTTAGTAGGCACTATATTGATGTACTGCAGCTCCATGGGGTGTATTGCCTGGTCTTGATGGTGGCTACCGTAATACACCCCGTTGAGGTACCACTGATAGATACCCTCCTCCTCCTGAGAGATGAAAGCAGGTCCATCTTCCCTATGCCGAAGGTTGTATCGGTACCACTCCCGTACACGATTGTTACCTTCCCTGCGTATCACCGCTGGCGCATTCTCCCTGTGGAGCCTTCCGTGGTGATACCACCGTAGAATACAGCATGTGGCGTCACAATAACTGTCTGCAGGACCGCCGGCTCTATGACGGACACCGTTGAGGTAGTACTCGATGCTACCCCGTCCTATCCCAGCAGGTTCATTAACGCGATGAAGGCGACCTCCATAGCACAAGGCGGACACTCCCCTACTATCAACAACAGCTGGTCCGTCCTCCCGATGGAGTCTACCATCGACGTGCCAAATTTCTTGCTGCGCGTTTTGATCTGCCAACTCCACAACAGTTCGTATTGGCGTTCGCCTTTCTATTAGTAAAGGACCCGTGGTGAGAGACCACGACCGGTCGTCCAAGTCTACACCGAATGTATCAGCCATATCTATTTACTGAGAATAATGTAACAACTCCTCCACAAACGCTTCTACAACTGACGTCTTCTTCACCCTGGTTTTTTCCTCTTGGTGGTTTTGGATAAGAGTTGAAAAGTCCAAAAGGTCAACTGATGACCTTTGCGTTACTTGGTATGATTGGGTTTTAGCGGATGATGTCGGTATGCAGCTGGGGAGCGAATTCGACAGGAAGAAGGTAAAGGTCTTGCTTTGCGGTTCACACCTTCACTTCAGTATCATTATCCTGAAAACAGTCTGTAGAAATGACGTTCACGTGTCACTGCGGTGTTCGCCTTACAGGGGTAATACCCCTGTTTCAGCACCTGAGGCGGTGCGTCAAGCGCCGCCTCTTTCTTATCATATATTGTGATACTTGGTAAGTGTGCAGTGCTCCTAGCTCTCTCCCCCAACAAAAGAGCTCTATGACACTGTGCCTTCTGCGGTTTCTTTCGTGTTTACAGTGGAGAAAGGCTGGCGGGAGGCCCAGCCGTGGTCGCCCACCTGGCGGGTGCGGCCCATCTAACCCGTTACTGGGAGGGTCGGCAAGTCGGACTGCTGTTGCAGTCCGACTACCAGGACGCCGTAGAGCGTATTAGGACCCTGTAAGTAAGCACTGCTCTGTTTAGATGTATACTTACCCCCTCGTTATAGCGATACTTACTTGTTTCGTATCCTCTTGTCTTACCCTGCTTTCGTATTCGTGACACTAATAGTGTTTGTGTGCGCTCATGTTTGGTTTCACAGATGATGATGTATGAAGGTCTGGGGCTAGGCTGCCGTCTTCAGGATGTGCCATTTGTTTCAAAATTATTTGTAAGTACTTGTAACAGGCGTAGTGTAGTAACTGTGTGTGCAGTGTAGTAACAGTGTGTAGTGTTTTGTGATGGTCCTGTGCTATAGCAGTCGTAATGTGTTTTGTGATGGTCCTGTGCTATAGCGGTCGTAATGTGTTGGGCTACTGAAGTACACTGCATGAAGGGATATGTGTGGGTGCTTCGACATATTCTCGTGCTTCCTAAACCCTAGATACGTGTATAGCACTATAACCTAGATGTGTGTGCGCGCGCACGTGTGTGTGTGTCCGCGCATGCGTGCGTGTGCGTGCATTGTGTTCTCTTCTACAGACTCATCCAAGTCCATTTAAATAAAAGTGTATTATAGTAAACAGTATTGTGTTTTGTTACAGTGAATATGTGGGGAATGGTGGATATGCCTTAGTGTGACTGGATACCCGCGGGTTGTGACTCTTTGCTGGTCACTCTGGATTCTCCAGTATAGATTCGATGCAGTGCAGAGGGGATTTGTGGTGCGTAGCAACACTGCTTCACTGTGACACCCCTTCAATAATTGTTTTGATGCATGATACTCCGGGCGTAGCCGGTTGATTCTAACTGTATCCCGATCAAAATAGAAATATGCATCTAATGCACCTGCATGGACAGTAGGCATTTCCCAAGTCGGCTGGCCGACAAATTCGCCGAAAAAAGTGGTTTTGAAGAAATCACCCATCTTTTCGCCGAATTTTCAAATTTCGCATGTTGAATTCGCCGAAAATCGATGTTTCAGTGCTTCAACAGAGTGTGCTTGTGTGTAAATGTACATCACGTAATGGGAACGGTGACTTCAAGTACTACGTTGAGCCGAATTCTGATCTTGGGGCTCATAATATGGCCGAATTTGAACATTATCTTAACCGATCGAAAAGCCGATTAGGCATGCTCTGTATGGGCAACTTGTCAATCAGTGCACATCTACGATGTGCGAATAAAACGAATGCAAGGAACGTGAACTTGTTGCTGCACATCTACGAAGTGCGAATCAGGGAGTAGTATAATGACAAGTGTACTAGTACACCTTGTGTTGCACTGCGTCTTTTCCACACGCATAGGACCACTGAAGGTCGCACGCTCCGCGTGCGTATGCGCGCATGCGCAATATGTCACTGCATGCAATGCACATCTACGATGTGCGAATCAGGGAATAGTACGTATTTTACTACTCCACGGTGCGAATGCACTGAACGTGCACAAGTGCACGTTCGCCACGGAAAAGAACATGATGACACTTATGGCATGCCAGGGGTCAAAGGTCAAACTCTGGGGGGTCCCGAGGCCAGACCAAGCGCGCCCGATACAGTGTGCCTTATTTAACCCAAAGGTCAAAGGTCAAACCCTGGGGGAAGTCCTGGGGCCAGACCAAGCACGACCGACACAGTGTGCCTTATTTGGCCCAAAGGTCAAAGGTCAAAAAGTGTGCCAGAACCTGCCCCGCACTAACTACTCACGTAAGCTTCTTCCAAGAACAGCTAGAACAACAACAAAGTATCGAAGGAAAATTCGTGGAGGTAGACCTACATTAATTAAATGTTGTACCTGACAGAGGTATTTCGCTAGTCTGCAGTAGTAGTAAAGAGTTCCTGGCGCTGGCAATCTGCAGGGTCACAAGCGGCTGCCAAGTGATCCAAGTTTCCATGGGCAAGAGGTGAGCGTGACCTTGTCTTGAAGACTCTTTGTTCCCCACATATTCTTTCCTCTGCCCCGGAGATTAGTGTTTGCATTACAGGTAAAAGGAATCCGGTTTAGTTGGTCGACTGTAATGCATAGGTTGTACGGTACTACCCCACCGTTTCCAATGTCTCCAAGACCGCATTGCCATGTTATTAAAGGGGAAGTGTACCCTAAAATCAAATTTTCACCAGTTGTAGTCTTCGAGGGGCTGAGTCGAATGGTCTTGGTCAGAGGACCCTGAGACGCTCCCTTCCGGCTTTATTCCCAATCGAACTCGCGCACTTCCACCGAAACTGGGTGACTGCGCCCTACTAGATTTTTTTTATTCTTCGGAAAACACTGAATTGAGACAAATATATGACGCCATGCTAGACTAATAACTATGTGGAAGGTAATACCGCATACCACACGGCTGTTACGGGGAGGTCACTTGGCAAGATGGCGGCGACCTGTAGCAACGCCCCTGGCAACAGAGGTCACACGGAAAGCGTGGGTACGCTCATCGCATTTTTTCAAATTTTCATGATCATTTCTGCAGAAAGAAAAGGTTCTGTCACTTCGAATACTTGAAATAGTACTTTTATGGATTTCGTCTCTTCAGTCTCTTGCTCGTCAAAAAATGTTGTTGGAGGCAGCTGTGCTCCGCGAAGTGCAACGGATACCGCTCAGTAGCAGATAAAGGAGATGTGCTTCGCAGGACTCTTTCGCAAAATGACGACCTGCGCCTCGGATCGGGGGAGAACTTTTTATCAAGTTTACTCAATCTCCGGACAGCTATAGCTGTTTCGACCTTGTTAGGTCTCATCAGCGGAGTTCACAGTGTGTGGCCGAACAGATCAGCAAGAATTAGTTTCAACCCTGGTACAGTGTTAGGTCTCATCAGAGGAGCTCAGAGTGTGTGGCCGAACAGATCAGCAAGAATTAATTTCAACCCTGTACAAGGAAGGACATGGCACTCGAGAAGGTGAAGCTTAGGAGTCACATTGCCTAACTTGCGTGCCAGAACCTCCGCTCTGCAGGTGGCCATGAAGGTGTGGATGGCATCACCCAGAACCTGCCTTGTTGCTGTTGTAAAAACCAGCTTGCCGCTGAACAGCTTGCGACATGCTGCATACTCTGTGAAGAGTCTCGAGTAGCGATCTCTCAAGGACTTTGCCTGGGCAAGCTATAAGCAGCTGAACCTCGCCGCTGTCCGCAGGTGTGCGACTCTGCACGACTGTAAGGGGAACAGAAGTGAGGGCAGCAATGACATCCGGTTTCAACGCACGGTGTATGTGGTTGCCGACAAATGCTCCGGAGTGATATGCTTGCCGCTTTATTTGGTACTGTGGCAGTACTGCTTCCAAGGAAGTTACGCACGGGCCAGCTGCTTTTTTTAAAATCTTTTACTGTTAATTTCTCGTGCTCTTTTCGAGCCACATCACCTCTCATCCATCAAATTGAGTTCCTTTTCTTTCTCCTTCCATAGGAAGTGCAGATTTGATGCCACAGTCTGCAAGCCAGCAGCCACTACTTCCTGCTGCTGAATGTGCAGCGTCACACACTGCAGCTGCCTTAGAATGCTTTGTGCTTCTGACTGTACATGTAGGTGTAGTTGTTGTGTTGCTGTGTCGTGTACGTTCTTGTAGCGTCACAAACTGCAGCTGACTAAGAATGCTTTGTGCTTCTGACTGTAGGTGTAGTTGTGTTGCTGTGTCGTGTACGTTCTTGTAGGCATTGATAAGTGCTGTAAACGCTGCAGAGTCACCGTCATCTGCAGCAAGAAACATACATTTGTCAGTGCAATATCGATTTGATGTGCGTCAGCACAAAGTGCACCGTAAATCCAGGGATAAATCCCTAGATCTAGGTGGAGCACAGGAATACACACGTCTTGCAGCTCAACAGGAAGAATGGCTTTTCTAATCACGTTGTTGTACCGCCGTGCGTGCTGCAAGTTGGCACCTTCTGCAACGAACTCTGTATTTAAAGCGTTCTGGCAGCAAGTCAGCAATTGCTTTGTATGGCGGTGATGCAATGTCGTACAGTTTCATCAGGGGAATATCCATGCCAATTGTTGCATCGTCTAAATGCAGACTGGATAAGGCTGGAGCTACATGCATATTCATATGCATGAGTTTTTTGGTCATCACACAACACATTAATACTCAGCACAGATTCAATGGCTTTCGCATGATATCTCACAAGGTGCTGAGTTCCACGGCTAGTATACTACACAACTTTTCACCGCCTAATCTGCATACCAGCTGTATTTTCTTGGTGTTTTTCCATTTCAAATCCACTGAATAAATAACAATTTCCACTAAATGTTGCTAGAGATTTGGACCCAGCGGGGCCAACAAGGAATCAGCGGGGCCCCAGCAGTAACAAAAAACAGCTACACAGATACTCTTCTCCTCGGCAAAACTACCCTTGACGTGACGAAAACTCGTTGAGCACCTCAAGGAGGCAGCAAACTTCGGTGACTAGAACGATCGAACGGCAACAACTTCAGAGACAAATTTCCATGAAGAATGGCTTTTCTCAGCGAAGGAAAGCTCAAATTCACTACTTTTTTCTTTGGCGAAGCATGGCCAGGATGTTGCGCAACTGTAGCCGCGAGGACAGCTCGACGCGGTGATCAGAAGTGGTGCTTTGGAGACCCAACTGAGCAGAGATTGCGTTCAAAATACACCTCCTTGAGTACAAATTTTGAACGTTGAGAACGGGAAAGTCCCGGGAAGCGCCATCTCCTGTACAAAAACCAAGTGGGCCCGTTTTGTACTGTCGTAACAGCCGTGTACCAGTGTAATGAGAGTTCACATAATAATAGCAGCAATTCATCATGTATCGTGTTTCAAGACTTGTGTTCGAAACTTCATAGCAGTTTCTCCAACTGCAAGAATCGTGCAATATTGTAGATACTAAATAGGGATTTGTATGGAAAAAGTCACTAAAAACGCCGTTTCGTTCTTATAAAAGCACGGATGACCGCGATTGGTCCATATGTTGTAGTCTTGTGGCCGCTGAGTGGACAGGTTTTGGTCGGAAAGGCTGCGATGCAGCGTTCGGCCCTTATTCTCAATCGAACACGGCTGAGTGAGCGGTCACGTGCTCATGCGTACACCAGTCGCCTGGTCACCGTGCCTGCAGAGTACAATTTTCACATCAAGATTCAACTCAAAGGTTCAAAGCAGGGAGTCGTAAGGGGCTTTTACGACTCCCTGATTCAAAGGTTCAACTCGAGTGACATAAACGGGCCCAAACAGGCTGTAAATGAGCACGTGACCGCTTACTCAACCGTGTTCGATAGGGTATAAGGGCCGAATGCTGCATCGCAGCCTTTTTGGACCAAAACCAGTCGACTCAGCGGCCAAAAGACTACAACATATGGATCAATCGCGGTCATCCGCACTTTTATAAGAACGAAACGGCGTTTTTAGTGACTTTTTCCATACAAATCCGTATCTAGTAGGGCGCAGTCACCCAGTTTCGGTGGAAGTGCGCGAGTTCGATTGGGAATAAAGGAGGACGGGAGCATCTCAGCTTCCTCGGACCAAGACCATTCGACTCAGCACCCCGAAGACTACAACTGGTGAAAAATTATTTTAGGGTATACTTCCCCTTTAACTGGTCTCGTCATCGTCCTGTAATTATCGGCCTTCTTTGCTGCCGTGGACTTAGCTTCCGCACACTTTCGCTGCGCCAACCTTCCCCTCTTCGTTCCTACTTAACCGTGAACCTTCCAATTAGTTAGAAAGCTGTCGGTTTGCGCACTGGAGTCACTGGAGATGTGTTAGAGATGGGTGTCAGGTCATTGAATGCCAGTAGCCTGTCAGTGTTGTGCCCTGTTATCGCACTTTCTGACTCCTTATTATCGTGTTACAGTCGCTTCAGAACTCGTTCCCATGTGTTGTGTTCTATTTTTACATATCAGTATATGGCTCGGTATCCGAATTAAGATTACTGCATTAGTTTGAAATTTTGCCGGCCAGGTTCAGGAAGTTACTGAAGTCGCCAGGAGTGTTAGTGCGAGAGAGAGAGAGAGAGAGAGAGAGAGAGAGAGAGAGAGAGAGAGAGAGAGAGAGAGAGAGAGAGAGAGAGAGAGAGAGAGAGAGTGTGCAATTGTGTGTGTGTGTGTGTGTGTGTGTGTGTGTGTGTGTGTGTGTGTGTGTGTGTGTGTGTGTGTGTGTGTTGTGTGTGTGTGTGTGTGTGTGTGTGTGTGTGTGTGTGTGTGTGTGTGTGTGTGTGTGTGTGTGTGTGTGTGTGTGTGTGTGTGTGTGTGTGTGTGTGTGTGTGTGTGTGTGTGTGTGTGTGTGTGTGTGTGTGTGTGTGTGTGTGTGTGTGTGTGTGTGTGTGTGTGTGTGTGTGTGTGTGTGTGTGTGTGTGTGTGTGTGTGTGTGTGTGTGTGTGTGTGTGTGTGTGTGTGTGTGTGTGTGTGTGTGTGTGTGTGTGTGTGTGTGTGTGTGTGTGTGTGTGTGTGTGTGTGTGTGTGTGTGTGTGTGTGTGTGTGTGTGTGTGTGTGTGTGTGTGTGTGTGTGTGTGTGTGTGTGTGTGTGTGTGTGTGTGTGTGTGTGTGTGTGTGTGTGTGTGTGTGTGTGTGTGTGTGTGTGTGTGTGTGTGTGTGTGTGTGTGTGTGTGTGTGTGTGTGTGTGTGTGTGTGTGTGTGTGTGTGTGTGTGTGTGTGTGTGTGTGTGTGTGTGTGTGTGTGTGTGTGTGTGTGTGTGTGTGTGTGTGTGTGTGTGTGTGTGTGTGTGTGTGTGTGTGTGTGTGTGTGTGTGTGTGTGTGTGTGTGTGTGTGTGTGTGTGTGTGTGTGTGTGTGTGTGTGTGTGTGTGTGTGTGTGTGTGTGTGTGTGTGTGTGTGTGTGTGTGTGTGTGTGTGTGTGTGTGTGTGTGTGTGTGTGTGTGTGTGTGTGTGTGTGTGTGTGTGTGTGTGTGTGTGTGTGTGTGTGTGTGTGTGTGTGTGTGTGTGTGTGTGTGTGTGTGTGTGTGTGTGTGTGTGTGTGTGTGTGTGTGTGTGTGTGTGTGTGTGTGTGTGTGTGTGTGTGTGTGTGTGTGTGTGTGTGTGTGTGTGTGTGTGTGTGTGTGTGTGTGTGTGTGTGTGTGTGTGTGTGTGTGTGTGTGTGTGTGTGTGTGCTGGCACGTTGTCCTACCCCACTCACTGAGGGATGGTGATGGTCGTCTTGCGAGATTCCTTTCGAGTCTCTCTCCCCTCTCGGATCAGTTTAGGCAGTGAGCGAGTACAAGTGTGTGTGTGTGTGTGTGTGTGTGTGTGTGTGTGTGTGTGTGTGTGTGTGTGCGTGCGTGTGCGTGTGCGTGTGTGTGTGTGTGTGTGTCCCATATGGTGCCGTGGTATGTGCAGCGATTTCCAATCGATAGGTTGCGGGTTCGATTCCCGACGATTGTGGTCACACACGTCTTTCTTCTCTTTCTCAGACTCTTCCTGACTTCTCTTTCATTCTCCTGGGTGGTTACCAACAGCCAGTGCATGCCGGAGTATGTGGTATGATGTGTGCGCGGGAAAAATAAATAAAAAAGACCAAAAAGTAGAGATTCACTGGCCAGAAAAAGCCACTTCATAGCTGTGTGGTGTAGACCAGGCTGAATAGTGGCAGTCAATTCTTCAGCCTTGCAAGCTGTTGAATGGTGCAATCCCAGCACAAGTTGCTATGGCTTCTGCTTTTAGCATCGCTATCATCGCCTCCGGCGATGGGCGTCCAATGGTCCAATGGTGTGTGTGTGTACTCCGTGTGGTGTAGACCAGGTGAGCAGTGGGGGTCGATTCATATGGCTTTGCCAGTTGTGTGGATTAGACAGTTATCTGGTGCTTGTCTTGATCTGTTTTTTCTTCTGTTTATAAAGAGAAAATCTGTGGGCGCACATCCAGTGCATTTGCGGATTTGTGTGCTTCTCTTGTGACGGGCGTATACATGGTACATGGTGTGTGTGTGTGGGAGGGGTGGGGTGGGGGGGGGGGGAGGGGGTGGGGGTGTGCTGTGGTGCCTCGCCTGTCACAAGTGTGTGGCTCAGTCCCCAATCATAGTGGAGCCATGTTGTGGTGCGCACTGTGTGTACCGCGGCCGCCGCTTCCGTTCGGTGTAGAGCAGGAATAGACACCGCTGCCCAGGTTCTCCCCTGGCCATGCATCGGTCTGGTGGTAACAATCGCAGATGACCCGAATCCTGGTGAACTCTCGTTTTGGTGTCCCGGTTGCCGTGGGACAGCGTTCTCCCATTCTCCCTCCATTTCCCCTCTGGGGCCCCCGTGACCCTTGTGGCAGTGGCTCGATAGGACAGGAGGACAGATGTGTGTGTGTGTGTGTGTGTGTGTGTGTGTGTGTGTGTGTGTGTGTGTGTGTGTGTGTGTGTGCCAGCTAGTTCGGTTGGTGGGTGCACTTATGCCAGATAGTGTTGGGCCTGTTGCCAACGGGCTCGGCTGCTTGAAGGTGTATTGTTGTACCTACCACCTTTGTTGGTTTCAGGGTTCATATACTTTCTGTTTGAAGTATACATACCTGTTAACCATGGACTGCTTCTGGCTAGATTAACTCTTGTGTGATCAATGGTGCTAGTGAAGCTTATATCAGATCCACTCTGATTTAGCCACCCACACTAGTACCAAGTATTACCTTCACTGGGGGCAGGGGTACCTGCAGTTGGATCCCGGGACGGATACCCTGATGCCGTCAATCCTTTTTCTGCACCTTGTCCTCACCCACTTACTGAGGTGTGGTGAGCCCATAAGTGGGATCATTTCAAGTCCACCCTAGTTTGGGGATTTCAGGGGGTGTCGGCCGTTGGGTGGTTCAATGGCCAATTGAGTCATCTTTCCAAGATTCCTTTTGAGTCTCTCTCCCCTCTCCCGGGGAGACCCACGTGACCAGTTTTGGCAGTGAGCAAGTACAAGTGTGTGTGTGTGTGTGTGTGTGTGTGTGTGTGCATGAGAGAGAGAGAGAGAGAGAGAGAGAGACGAAGATTAGAGGGATGAAGGCAGAGGGAAACGGAAAAGCAGACACATGACCAAGATGAAGAAAGGGACAGTATGAAAAGACAGAGGTGAAAAGACGGATAGATTGAGCAACAGAAACAGACAGAAACTGGCACAGAGAGAAAGACATGTATGGGGTGGAGACAGAGATGGAAAGTGCCTGAAAGTCTTTTGATGGCACCAGGGAATATAGTGGGCTGCCTACACTCCACCCCCCCCCCCACACACACACTCACCAGGCATCAAACTCCTTGTCTGTTGTCCAAATTTGGAGCTCCAGGTGTGGTCAACATGATTAACGACCGAGGAATGATGCATCATTGTTCTAATTTGGTGCCCAGCAGCTTACATCCTCCCGAGTTACTGTATTCTCAGAAAGTATCTCTCTAGGGCTTGCGGACAATGCACGCTGGTTGTCCAAGCGGCCAAGAAATTCTGTTTCCTTGCAATGGCATGCTTGCGACCTGAACATAAAAAACGAATTTTTTTAACGTGTGGCGTCATCTGGCACAGATTTTGAACTACACCGGCAAACCACACCAATGGTGTTCTGCCTGCGTACGGCCACCACCAGCCTCTGTGAATCAATGCACAGATATACAGGAACCGGCACAGACGAGGAAAGAAACTGGCCCTTGCGAAGGCGAACAAGCCCACCATGCATCAGTTGTGGACATTTGGGATTTCATCACAACCTCTCATCACAACCTTTCGTGGTATAAGAGTGCTCCTTGCCAGTGAAACTCACACAACTTAAACTTGAAATGCTGCATTTCCGAACATCAAGAAAATTGGCAACACAACACCTGAACCGAAGAAATCTAGATATGACCCTCCCCTGCCCACCCGCCCACCCACAACCTGAGCAGACATTAAATTGACATGACAGCTAGAATGGACTGATGTTTCAGCTATCTATTTTTATTCAAAATGAAACTCTCCCTGACCCATCCACCCATACTGGCCATAGATGCCACTTTCTCGTTTGGCGCAAAAGAGCGATGATTATGGTTTTCTTGATAGTGGCATCATCAAATTTATACTTGAAGAAGCAATCATTATGCTACTGTTTGTGTGCTGCACATGGATGTAGGGTGGGACAATGGCGAGTGCAAGCAAGTACTTACTGCTCCTGCTTTGTACGGTGTCCACGCAGATCTACTCTTCGCTCGGTAAGTGATGTGCCAGTAGAGCAGCTATGCAGAACTGCTATGTGGAACAGCATTTCGAATAAGCTTAGCTAGCGTAGTCACTTGGAGATTTTAAATGGGGATGGGAGAGCTACAAATGCAATGCTAAACAGGAAGGGAAGTGATTTGCCTGAAAAGCGAAAAATGCCAACCCCAACATAACTCGAACCTGGATTTTTCATGTGATTTCTTCTATTTTAATTCTGTTTACGGGCTCAGTGTCATAGGGACATTTGCAAATCTGACGAGCCGTCACGAACAATACGGCAAAATGTACGTGGCGTGAACCTACTTGTTATCGTAGTGAACTCGTCCACAATGGTGTCATGCATGACGAGTAACGTTAGATATTGGGGTCTACGACGGATCACCGAAAACGGGTTCACCGAAAGACAGTTCACAGAACGACACGACCTCGAACGACATTTCACCGAACGTCAATTCACAGAAAGGCCTGCCTCACCGAAACGACGATTCACCGAAATGAGATTCACAGAATGTATGGTACACCGAATGATATTTCACAGCGGTATCTTTCACCGACTGATCGCTTCACAGAATACCACCCCAGAAAGTCAAATCCACGTCGAACTCAGGATGTCATTGTTTGGAGAAGCGCATTGCTAAAATTCAACACGAGATCTCTGCGCCCTTCGCCTAAGACTTCTCTCGGTGGGGAGCTGTGCCACAGTAGCCAATGAAACCCCCTCTGACGCGAACTGTACAATTTGCTGAGTCGATTCGTGTGTTGTTCTGCTTCGGTTGCCGATGGTATCCCGTACTTCTGCTTGTTCTTGCAACGTTGCATCGGGCGTGTGGTTGTGATGTCCTGTAGCTTTTAATAATTATGTAGTCATCTTGGGAGATGATCCGTCCTTTGCAACCCAGTTCATCTTTTCGCTCACACCACCAATACATCACTACTTCTCGTCCTCTCTTCTCGATGACGTATCCGTGTCCCTTGTAAATCCATTTCAGTCCGCCACGCTTCGTTGTTGTGACATAGTCCGGTGGGCCAGGAAATTCGTCACTTCCATCATCCATGTCCTCCATGATTGTCACTGTTTATACCCTACAATAGCCAGCATGCTGCGTGAAAAGTGAGCATTTCGCTAGACATGTATGTGTAGAACATAGTGCCAATACAGTACAGTGCCAGATTCTGTGAAATACACATGGACTAACTGAACAAATTGCTGTTTGTTTCGATGTCCAAATGAGCCTACAGTGCCAATTTCGTTGTTACTTCCTCCGCGTCATCGAAATTGTCGCAGTTTGACTTTTGATATAAAACGGGGTATTTACTCACCAGCACTCGTACCACAGGTAAGGAATCCGACATAGGCGATGGTCATCAGTATAGGGTGACGGCAAAGTTCTATTTTCTGTTATTGGAAGCTGGAATTTTTGAACTAGACGCAATTTCTTCGCTGATGTCGCTGCGATGGTAATTTCGACTCGGTGAGATCAGTCAGGCGTTGCAGCCTGCACATTTCTCGTGCTTATGGCCATTCACTCAAGCCTCATCACTGTTTTACCTTAGCTGGGGTGAGAATGACTTCGTGGAACAAGTGGCAGCGCTTGGAGAAACACCGAGGGGTCAGCAAACTAAATGCCTGCAACAGCAATAAATTTGTCGCTCTGGCCGAGACACTCAGTACATGATTGTACCTGCAAGAGCCGTGTAGACTCTACATGTAGTGCTAGTGATGCACACGCAGGTGCCGTACCATCATCCCCCCCCCCCCCCCCGGGTATACCAGTGAATCAGGGCCGGGCAGTGATGCTGAAAAAGAGGGCGCGCTGGACGTGATAGTACACTTACCTGCATGAGCTGTGACCACACAGCTAAAATAAATGGGCATGCCACGGCTAAAAAATGTTCATTTCAAGATCGAGGTGATTCCGCCGACGGTAATCAGCCGACCTCGCAACGATCGTGTATTCTTACTAGGCTTCGTTGGTGGTGAAGTAGAAATCATCCAGAACTAGCAGACGACAAGCATAGCAGCTCTTGTCCTGTGGAGAAAGTCAAAGCGTTTGAGATGAGGCGCGACCAACTTTCAACCTTCCTTGAAATATTTTGGAACGATATTTTTGCGTCCATTGACATCAGCGACGACGAGGACTTCATCTCTGCATGAAAACTCTCAGTCCAACTGTCCTGAAACGTTACTCTAGGCTTCAGACTATCATACTGTGTAATACGTTTTGAATGGCTTAGCTTATGGAGTTGTCAGTAACAAGTGACAAGTCACTAGTCAAACTGCGACAATTTCGATGACGCGGAGGAAGTAGTTTCGTTCGGTGTAGGGAGTATTCTGTCAACCGTCTTTCGGTGTTAGGGTCTTCTGTGAAAGTGTTTTCGGTGAGGAAGGTTTTCTGTGAACTGGTCTGTCGGTGTGAGAAGCATTCTGTGAATCGTCTTTCAGTGAATTGTCGTTCGAGGAACTGTCGTTCTGTGAATCGGGTTTCGGTGAACAGTCGGTATCCCTTGGCGTCCGGTTTTTGAGCAATTCGTTTACGCAAAGCTTCCCCTTTCTTTATGTCTGATATTGCTGACCCACCCAAATAGCATGGTGTGTTGCTTTGCTTCATCGAATTGTAGTTAGACGGTATTGTCATGTTATTAACTGGTCTCGTCATCGTCCTGTAACGGTCGGCATTCTTTGTTACCATGGGACTTAGCTTGTGCACATTTTCGCTGCGCTCACTTTCCCCTCTTTGGTACTACCATAACCTTGAACCTTCCAAGCTGGAAAGCTGTTGGTTTGCGCACTGGAGATGTGTAGAGCTAGGCCTCAGGTCGTTGAATGTCTCAGGAGCCTGTCAGTTTTGTTCCCTGTTCACGGGCGTCGGAAAGTATTTTAGTGCGGTATGGTCAGCCATCTGAAGTACAATATACAAAGTTGGGGAGTGGTGGCTGAGCCGAAAATGTTGGAAAGTGAGATCCCAGATCAGTGTATTTTATTGATTCACATGGTCCCAGGGAAAATAGTGGTACGGTCAAAACCATAGTGACCGTACCATGTCCGACGCCCCTGCTATTATCGCACTTTCTGACTACTTATTATCTTGTTACAGCAGTGGATAGTTGCTTCATAACTCGTTTCCATGGGATTTCTTCTATTTTAATAATGTTATGTTTATTGGCTCAGTATTCAAGTATTCAAGTTCTGCATAGCGAAGCTGTGGACGCAGCATACTGCTGCTACACTTCAACGCGGGAATGCGTATAACAATAATAAAAATAATAATAATGATTCACAGGAAGTGTGAGTTACGAAGTCTGAAGAAAACGTTGAACGGTCTCTGCTTGGATGACGACTACACCATAGCTCAGTGGTTAGAGCATCGCTGGCTACAAGCGAGGGTCCCTGGTTCGAGTCCTGGTGGTGACAGTCAATTTTTTCTTCAGACTTTTCCCGTTTGTCTCTTTCCCTCAAAACCAGTTAATATTTTATGACTTGGGGCTCCCCGCGTGCTAGTTTGTACGTGAAGTGTGTGGGTACAGTGAGGGCTGCGTCCCACCCGCCTGTGTGGATTCACAGGAAGTGTGAGTTACGAAGTCTGAAGAAAACGTTGAACGGTCTCTGCTTGGATGACGACTACACCATAGCTCAGTGGTTAGAGCATCGCTGGCTACAAGCGAGGGTCCCTGGTACGAGTCCTGGTGGTGACAGTCAATTTTTTCTTCAGACTTTTCCCGTTTGTCTCTTTCCCTCAAAACCAGTTAATAATAATAATAATAATAATATTAACTGGTTTTGAGGGAAAGAGACAAATGGGAAAGTCTGAAGAAAAAATTGATTGTCACCACCAGGACTCGAACCAGGGACCCTCGCTTGTAGCCAGCGATGCTCTAACCACTGAGCTATGGTGTAGTCGTCATCCAAGCAGAGACCGTTCAACGTTTTCCTCAGACTTCGTAACTCACACTTCCTGTGAATCCACACAGGCGGGTGGGACGCAGCCCTCACTGTACCCACACACTTCACGTACAAACTAGCACGCGGGGAGCCCCAAGTCATAAAATATTTACTGGTTTTGAGGGAAAGAGACAAACGGGAAAGTCTGAAGAAAAAATTGACTGTCACCACCAGGACTCGAACCAGTGACCCTCGCTTGTAGCCAGCGATGCTCTAACCACTGAGCTATGGTGTAGTCGTCATCCAAGCAGAGACCGTTCAACGTTTTCCTCAGACTTCGTAACTCACACTTCCTGTGAATCCACACAGGCGGGTGGGACGCAGCCCTCACTGTACCCACACACTTCACGTACAAACTAGCACGCGGGGAGCCCCAAGTCATAAAATATTAACTGGTTTTGAGGGAAAGAGACAAACGGGAAAGTCTGAAGAAAAAATTGACTGTCACCACCAGGACTCGAACCAGGGACCCTCGCTTGTAGCCAGCGATGCTCTAACCACTGAGCTATGGTGTAGTCGTCATCCAAGCAGAGACCGTTCAACGTTTTCCTCAGACTTCGTAACTCACACTTCCTGTGAATCCACACAGGCGGGTGGAACGCAGCCCTCACTGTACCCACACACTTCACGTACAAACTAGCACGCAGGGAGCCCCAAGTCATAAAATATTAACTGGTTTTGAGGGAAAGAGACAAACGGGAAAGTCTGAAGAAAAAATTGACTGTCACCACCAGGACGGTGAGACAGACGTCGAGGACCCTCGGTCATTCGCAACGCTGTCACCTCCAAACCAACTAGTCGCAAGCCCGCGCTGGGCACAACAGTACGAAGTAGTGGTTGCGACTTCGGCGATAATTTGTAAGAAAGGGTTTGCTCCCCACACCGGAGCTCGCGCTATTCCTACTTCGTACTGTTGTGCCCAGCGCAGGCTTGCGACTAGTTGGTTTGGAGGTGACAGCGTTGCGAATGACCGAGGGTCCTCGACGTCTGTCTCACCGTCCAGGAGCGACACTGACTCACGCTGCTATCTGGTGTTCACGAGGTGTTTTGTCGCGCTGGAAACAGAGCGTCTCTGTAAGTTTGTATCCCTGATGATGTTTGTGCCTGGAGAGCACTATATAAGTGGTGCTCTTCAGGCACAATCTTCCTCAGCCTACTCAAGCTCAACTTATGAGGGGTGAATTCCCCGAAACACTGTGTATTGAGCAGGGAGTGGTGCTTTCTTGCAGGTTTGCCGAGTCGAAGGTTCGATGGACTTCTCGTGTGCTCTGGATGGCAGTCGTGAGTCAGTCAAGTGTCAAGTAAAGTCGGCGGAATAGCGCGAGCTCCGGTGTGGGGAGCAAACCCTTTCTTACAAAATAATAATAATTTTTTCTTCAGACTTTTCCCGTTTGTCTCTTTCCCTCAAACTAGTGAAGATTTTATGACTTGGGGCTCCCCGCGTGCTAGAGTGTACGTGAAGTGTGTGGGTACAGTGAGGGCTGCGTCCCACCCACCTGTGTGGATTCACAGGAAGTGTGAGTTACGAAGTCTGAAGAAAATGTTGAACAGTCTCTGCTGGGATGACGACTACACCATAGCTCAGTGGTTAGAGCATCGCTAGCTACAAGCGAGGGTCCCTGGTTCGAGTCCTGGTGGTGACAGTCAATTTTTTCTTCAGACTTTTCCCGTTTGTCTCTTTCCCTCAAACTAGTGAAGATTTTATGACTTGGGGCTCCCCGCGTGCTAGAGTGTACGTGAAGTGTGTGGGTACAGTGAGGGCTGCGTCCCACCCGCCTGTGTGGATTCACAGGAAGTGTGAGTTACGAAGTCTGAAGAAAATGTTGAACAGTCTCTGCTGGGATGACGACTACACCATAGCTCAGTGGTTAGAGCATCGCTAGCTACAAGCGAGGGTCCCTGGTTCGAGTCCTGGTGGTGACAGTCAATTTTTTCTTCAGACTTTTCCCGTTTGTCTCTTTCCCTCAAACTAGTGAAGATTTTATGACTTGGGGCTCCCCGCGTGCTAGAGTGTACGTGAAGTGTGTGGGTACAGTGAGGGCTGCGTCCCACCCGCCTGTGTGGATTCACAGGAAGTGTGAGTTACGAAGTCTGAAGAAAATGTTGAACAGTCTCTGCTGGGATGACGACTACACCATAGCTCAGTGGTTAGAGCATCGCTAGCTACAAGCGAGGGTCCCTGGTTCGAGTCCTGGTGGTGACAGTCAATTTTTTCTTCAGACTTTTCCCGTTTGTCTCTTTCCCTCAAACTAGTGAAAATAATAATAATAATAATAATAATAATAATAATAATGACTACACCATAGCTCAGTGGTTAGAGCATCGCTGGCTACAAGCGAGGGTCCCTGGTTCGAGTCCTGGTGGTGACAGTCAATTTTTTCTTCAGACTTTTCCCGTTTGTCTCTTTCCCTCAAACCATTTAATATTTTTTATGACTTGGGGCTCCCCGCGTGCTAGTTTGTACGTGAAGTGTGTGGGTTACAGTGAGGGCTGCGTCCCACCCGCCTGTGTGGATTCACAGGAAGTGTGAGTTACGAAGTCTGAAGAAAACGTTGAACGGCCTCTGCTGGGATGACGACTACACCATAGCTCAGTGGTTAGAGCATCGCTGGCTACAAGCGAGGGTCCCTGGTTCGAGTCCTGGTGGTGACAGTCAATTTTTTCTTCAGACTTTTCCCGTTTGTCTCTTTCCCTCAAACCAGTTAATATTTTATGACTTGGGGCTCCCCGCGTGCTAGTTTGTACGTGAAGTGTGTGGGTTACAGTGAGGGCTGCGTCCCACCCGCCTGTGTGGATTCACAGGAAGTGTGAGTTACGAAGTCTGAAGAAAACGTTGAACGGCCTCTGCTGGGATGACGACTACACCATAGCTCAGTGGTTAGAGCATCGCTGGCTACAAGCGAGGGTCCCTGGTTCGAGTCCTGGTGGTGACAGTCAATTTTTTCTTCAGACTTTTCCCGTTTGTCTCTTTCCCTCAAACCAGTTAATATTTTATGACTTGGGGCTCCCCGCGTGCTGGTTTGTACGTGAAGTGTGTGGGTTACAGTGAGGGCTGCGTCCCACCCGCCTGTGTGGATTCACAGGAAGTGTGAGTTACGAAGTCTGAAGAAAACGTTGAACGGCCTCTGCTGGGATGACGACTACACCATAGCTCAGTGGTTAGAGCATCGCTGGCTACAAGCGAGGGTCCCTGGTTCGAGTCCTGGTGGTGACAGTCAATTTTTTCTTCAGACTTTTCCCGTTTGTCTCTTTCCCTCAAACCAGTTAATATTTTATGACTTGGGGCTCCCCGCGTGCTAGTTTGTACGTGAAGTGTGTGGGTTACAGTGAGGGCTGCGTCCCACCCGCCTGTGTGGATTCACAGGAAGTGTGAGTTACGAAGTCTGAAGAAAACGTTGAACGGCCTCTGCTGGGATGACGACTACACCATAGCTCAGTGGTTAGAGCATCGCTGGCTACAAGCGAGGGTCCCTGGTTCGAGTCTTGGTGGTGACAGTCAATTTTTTCTTCAGACTTTTCCCGTTTGTCTCTTTCCCTCAAACCAGTTAATATTTTATGACTTGGGGCTCCCCGCGTGCTAGTTTGTACGTGAAGTGTGTGGGTTACAGTGAGGGCTGCGTCCCACCCGCCTGTGTGGATTCACAGGAAGTGTGAGTTACGAAGTCTGAAGAAAACGTTGAACGGCCTCTGCTGGGATGACGACTACACCATAGCTCAGTGGTTAGAGCATCGCTGGCTACAAGCGAGGGTCCCTGGTTCGAGTCCTGGTGGTGACAGTCAATTTTTTCTTCAGACTTTTCCCGGTTGTCTCTTTCCCTCAAACCAGTTAATATTTTATGACTTGGGGCTCCCCGCGTGCTAGTTTGTACGTGAAGTGTGTGGGTTACAGTGAGGGCTGCGTCCCACCCGCCTGTGTGGATTCACAGGAAGTGTGAGTTACGAAGTCTGAAGAAAACGTTGAACGGCCTCTGCTGGGATGACGACTACACCATAGCTCAGTGGTTAGAGCATCGCTGGCTACAAGCGAGGGTCCCTGGTTCGAGTCCTGGTGGTGACAGTCAATTTTTTCTTCAGACTTTTCCCGTTTGTCTCTTTCCCTCAAACCAGTTAATATTTTATGACTTGGGGCTCCCCGCGTGCTAGTTTGTACGTGAAGTGTGTGGGTTACAGTGAGGGCTGCGTCCCACCCGCCTGTGTGGATTCACAGGAAGTGTGAGTTACGAAGTCTGAAGAAAACGTTGAACGGCCTCTGCTGGGATGACGACTACACCATAGCTCAGTGGTTAGAGCATCGCTGGCTACAAGCGAGGGTCCCTTGTTCGAGTCCTGGTGGTGACAGTCAATTTTTTCTTCAGACTTTTCCCGTTTGTCTCTTTCCCTCAAACCAGTTAATATTTTATGACTTGGGGCTCGCCGCGTGCTAGTTTGTCCGTGAAGTGTGTGGGTTACAGTGAGGGCTGCGTCCCACCCGCCTGTGTGGATTCACAGGAAGTGTGAGTTACGAAGTCTGAAGAAAACGTTGAACGGCCTCTGCTGGGATGACGACTACACCATAGCTCAGTGGTTAGAGCATCGCTGGCTACAAGCGAGGGTCCCTGGTTCGAGTCCTGGTGGTGACAGTCAATTTTTTCTTCAGACTTTTCCCGTTTGTCTCTTTCCCTCAAACCAGTTAATATTTTATGACTTGGGGCTCCCCGCGTGCTAGTTTGTACGTGAAGTGTGTGGGTTACAGTGAGGGCTGCGTCCCACCCGCCTGTGTGGATTCACAGGAAGTGTGAGTTACGAAGTCTGAAGAAAACGTTGAACGGCCTCTGCTGGGATGACGACTACACCATAGCTCAGTGGTTAGAGCATCGCTGGCTACAAGCGAGGGTCCCTGGTTCGAGTCCTGGTGGTGACAGTCAATTTTTTCTTCAGACTTTTCCCGTTTGTCTCTTTCCCTCAAACCAGTTAATAAATAATAATAATAATAATATATAATAATATATGTATATAGTATCATGTTACAGTGATTGAGAGTTACTCTTAACTCGTATCGATATGTCCTTTTCTCTTCTACAATAATAATATATTTACTGGTTTTGAGGGAAAGAGACAAACGGGAAAAGTCTGAAGAAAAAATTGACTGTCACCACCAGGACTCGAACCAGGGACCCTCGCTTGTAGCCAGCGATGCTCTAACCACTGAGCTATGGTGTAGTCGTCATCCAAGCAGAGACCGTTCAACGTTTTCTTCAGACTTCGTAACTCACACTTCCTGTGAATCCACACAGGCGGGTGGGACGCAGCCCTCACTGTACCCACACACTTCACGTACAAACTAGCACGCGGGGAGCCCCAAGTCATAAAATATTTACTGGTTTTGAGGGAAAGAGACAAACGGGAAAAGTCTAATAATAATAATAATAATTTGAAAGTAGGACGGAGGCAGAAAATATTACAAAAAATGTATTATCTACGCATGCATCTACGCAAGAGTCACCACCAGCCAATTAGGACATGTGTCAAAGTATTGAACGTCTCTTCTACACATAATTGGAGTGACATGGCCAGCAATCGAGGACATCTGAGAGTTGTAATTTTTGTACTCCTCCGAGGTGTGATTTTTGGTGTGCTGAAGCCATCTGCAAAAAAACTGCAGAAAATGGTTGTTGTTTGATCCTTTGGTGTAATCTTTGTTGCTAGTCGAAGCTAGTTGCTGTTTGGAGCAGAAACGCTGAAATTGACTATTTTCTGCATGTACTCATACATGTACTCATGTACTCAGGCATGCAGTCTCACTCGTATTTTAGCTCTTTTTCTGGAATGGATGCTGCTCTGCGCCCCTTGGTGAACATTTCCTGCGCTCGTGGAGCAGCTGAAAAGGACCACTGGTATGTCTGGCTCCTGGTTTGAAAGTGGAGAGTCGACTTTTGTGCCTTGAAAAAGGAGTAGAGAGCGATAGAGGTACGTCTGTTGCTTATTTTTGAGTGCTCCTCGTACATTTTTGATCGTGATAGAAATTCTCAGACCAAAGTCAGACCAAAGTCAGCGCGATGATGGCCGTACAGTTTTCTTGTGGATTTTTTAGTTGTTTCATCTCGTATCTATGTCAGTATCGTGATGGTGAAGTGGAGAGGGTGATTTTCTTCCTCTAGGCTTCGTTCGGCCGACTTTGCTTCGTCCTCGTTGAAAAGTGATCCTGAAAAAAAGGTCGATTTGAAAAATTATGTTGATTTTCAATGTACGTGATGACATGCGATTGCTGGCTATGTATGTTTCTGAACTTCTTTTCCTTATAGTTGTAGTCTTTTAGCTTATTTCCATCATTCCCTGTAGTCGTTTGACAAGAAGGGAACGAAAACGTTCAATACTTTGACACATGTCCTAATTGGCTGGTGGTGACTCTTGCGTAGATGCATGCGTAGATAATACATTTTTTGTAATAATAATAATAATAATAATCCGCAACTACCTGGGCCAACTTCTCTCTCAAGTGTCTGAGGATGTGCAGCTGGAGCCACCGCTGCAACCTCTACCGACGGTCTGCACGTTTGACCATGGTCCTGCCCTGCTCACTGCGGACGACGCCAGACCAGACATCAAGGCCAGGGGGTTTTGGTCGGTACAGACTGATGCATTTTTTGATGTAAGGGTGTTCTATCCCAACGCACAGTCGTACCGATCTCGCCCGCTGGCTGAGGTGTTCCAATGGCACGAGCGTCAGAAGCAGTCGGCATACGGTGCCCGGATCCGGGAAGTTGAGCACGCGTCGTTCACCCTGATCGTCCTGTCTTCTGCTGGTGCCCTGGCGAAGGAGGCCACCCAGTTCCTGAAGCTGCTCGGAACGAAGCTCTCCACCAAGCTCTCGCAGCCTTATCCCCTCGTGATGGGAAAGCTGCGGACGGACCTGGCTTTCAGCCTTGTCCGCGACTCCGTCCTGATGGTTCGTGGGAGTCGCCGTGCATTCCGTGCACCTGGTCTGGCGGCGGATGTGGATGCTGTTTCTGTGGAGGCCCGCATTCCCGCCACTACGTGACGCTAAGTCCTCCTGGGGTTTACCGCTCTCCGGTCCTCTTTCATCCCGTTCTCCCCTCTTTTTTGGGGATTCTTTGTACTTCGTCTTTCTTGTTTTTCTTGTTCCTTTGTTTTTTGTAGGACAGATTTTTGGTGTACTGATTTCGGTTGTTGTTGTGTCTGACTCTATTCCCAATATCTAATTCTGTGTTTGGTTTTCCAACTCATTGGGTTGTAGTTTCCATCATGAGTTTGATTCCATTGTGAGTTTGATTCCATCATGAGTTTTGATTCTATTTGCTATTTTTCGTTCCATTTTTGAGCTCACATAATAATAATTTTTTTTTTTTTTTTTTTTTTTTTTTTTTTTTTTTTTTTTGGGGGGGGACAAACTGGTTTATTATGTACTATTATGTGAGATGAAATAAAACAGGAAAGGGCACAGGCCCTGATACGTGCAAGGGATAGCAATCAACATAATAATAATAATAATAATAATAATAATAATAATAATAATAATAATAATAATAATAATAATAATAATAATAATAATAATAATAATAATTTGGAAAGGATTGGGAGAACTTCAAATTCAAATGATCAGTCGGGGAAGTGAACTGCCTGAAAAGAGAAAAAAACGCCAGACCCACCAGGACTCGAACCTGGGACCCTGCTTGTCATGAGCAATGCTCTAACCACTGAGCTATGAGACCAGGCTGAACCTAGAAGGCGCTGACAAGTTTTTCACTCCAAAGGCAGCTCACAACACGTGCCACACATACTGATGGCACTTGGGTCTTTTTCCCTCCCCCAGGGGACCAACCACGGTCAGTTTCTGGAAACTACCAGAGGTGAAAGAAAGTGATTAAATTTGGAAAGGAATGTCAGCGCCTTCTAGGTTCAGCCTGGTCTCATAGCTCAGTGGTTAGAGCATTGCTCATGACAAGCAGGGTCCCAGGTTCGAGTCCTGGTGGGTCTGGCGTTTTTTTCTCTTTTCAGGCAGTTCACTTCCCCGACTGATCATTTGAATTTGAAGTTCTCCCAATCCTTTCCAAATTTAATCACTTTCTTTCACCTCTGGTAGTTTCCAGAAACTGACCGTGGTTGGTCCCCTGGGGGAGGGAAAAAGACCCAAGTGCCATCAGTATGTGTGGCACGTGTTGTGAGCTGCCTTTGGAGTGAAAAACTTGTCAGCGCCTTCTAGGTTCAGCCTGGTCTCATAGCTCAGTGGTTAGAGCATTGCTCATGACAAGCAGGGTCCCAGGTTCGAGTCCTGGTGGGTCTGGCGTTTTTTTCTCTTTTCAGGCAGTTCACTTCCCCGACTGATCATTTGAATTTGAAGTTCTCCCAATCCTTTCCAAATTTAATCACTTTCTTTCACCTCTGGTAATTTCCAGAAACTGACCGTGGTTGGTCCCCTGGGGGAGGGAAAAAGACCCAAGTGCCATCAGTATGTGTGGCACGTGTTGTGAGCTGCCTTTGGAGTGAAAAACTTGTCAGCGCCTTCTAGGTTCAGCCTGGTCTCATAGCTCAGTGGTTAGAGCATTGCTCATGACAAGCAGGGTCCCAGGTTCGAGTCCTGGTGGGTCTGGCGTTTTTTTCTCTTTTCAGGCAGTTCACTTCCCCGACTGATCATTTGAATAATAATAATAATAATAATAATAATAATAATAATAATAATAATAATAATAATAATAATAATAATAATAATAATAATAATTGTAGAAAGGGAAAGGACATATATAATAATAATAATTCAAAGGATCAGTCGGGGAAGTGAACTGCCTGAAAAGAGAAAAAAACGCCAAACCCACCAGGACTGGTGAGTCCTGGTGGGTCTGGCGTTTTTTTTCTCTTTTCAGAGGCAGTTCACTTCCCCGACTGATCCTTTGAATTTGAAGTTCTCCCAATCCTTTCCAAATAATGATAATAATAATAATAATAATCTAGAGTGTACGTGAAGTGTGTGGGTACAGTGAGGGCTGCGTCCCACCCGCCTGTGTGGATTCACAGGAAGTGTGAGTTACGAAGTCTGAAGAGAATGTTGAACAGTCTTTGCTGGGATGACGACTACACCATAGCTCAGTGGTTAGAGCACCGCTAGCTACAAGCGAGGGTCCCTGGTTCGAGTCCTGGTGGTGACGGTCAATTTTTTCTTCAGACTTTCCCCGTTTGTCAGAGGATACCAGGTTCAAGTCCTGCTTGGAAGTGAAGCATTTTTCCCAGCCGTGTAGTGACCCACAGTTAATTGGGAACTCGTGGCCTGGCATGAGGGAAACATGGATGCAGTGAATGGAGGTGCCTGGTCCAAACTGTCGTAGTGGGCAAACAAGGTCCACCTAGGGATAAAAGGAGCCAACTGTGAGCGAAATTGGAAATTTGGCATGGTCGGGGTGATATTTGGTCGATGATTGTGGCGATAAAAAGGATCAACTCGTGTCCAGTTGTGTTTCCGTCGTCTTGTCACGAATATAGTCTTCTAAGTTAAACATAGTTATCTCGTCGTCCATTGCCTGAGCGTGGAGATGACACGGGGCTGGGAACAGGTGGAGAAAGTAAAGTTACAACATTGGTGGTAGCGGTGGGATTTGAACCCACGCCTCCGCTGAGACTGGAGTAAAGTACAAGAAACTACTTCTTTGCAAGCTTGCACATCATTGGCATACCTGATGAGGGCCATTTGCCGAAGATTAATACTGGATTGATAAACGGGCTCAACGTTGTTGCAGAGGGAAGGAGAAGGAGAAGGTCTGCTCTAGAAAAACTGCTTCCTATGAATGATTTTTGTGACATGGGAAATTGTGGGCACAGGTTATGCGATCGAGTACACCAGCTAAACCAGAATTTGAACAGTCAGACGTGCACAATCTAGCACAAAACTGACAATTTCCCATGTTACAAAATGTTTTCCTTGGCTCACCATCTGAGTTCCTAGGAATGAAGCTGCAGAAAGCCTCACTTCTGCTACAAAGAAAATGTTGCTTCTTGTGCTACACAAAACTTCCTAATGTGGTTGTGTCTGAAAGCACCTAATGTGGTTGTGTCCCTAACCAAATATAACTGTTGATGAGACTCTGGCGAAAACGTTTCATTTTTTCATGTTTCAGGTCTTTGTCCAGCATTGAACATAGAGGAAGCTGCATTCAACAAGACCTCAAGATCCGTAGGCGTAACTTTGAACGTCACCTGTCCAGGGAAAACCCACTTTGTCGGGGTACAACAGGCTACGTGTTTGGCAAATGGGACCTGGTCTGCAACGCCCAATTGTTCACGTAAGGCTTTTGTTTCTCGTAGTGTTTGTGCTTATGTTCCACGCATTCTGAGAATGTTGCGCATTCTGGGAATTTCCAGCTTGCGCAGATAATGGAGAACGACTGATAGATTATATTGTACTGACGACAACCGCACCGTGGTGCATTTTCCACCCGTATTAATCTTGTTTGCTAAAGATTGGTCCGGAATTGGGCCGGAATAGTCCAAGGTTAG
>NC_088648.1:25142933-25164933 GCF_964019385.1 Sycon ciliatum
GATGTTAGGAAATTGCTGAACTTCTAGCACTAGTCAGTTGAAAGGCATAGCATGGCATAGCGTGTGGAGGAAATCCACACTGCGCACATGCCGTTTCAGCGCTGTAGCGCCGAGGCCCAGTACTTCTAGTGGCACGCTGCTTTCACCCTTCACGGAGGTGTCGACGCTAGTTCAGGTTGGTTGATGCTGACAGACAGCTCACGACACCAAATTGCGCTGCGGCGATTATCCATACTGTAAACGGCTAATTTTAACGCCGCGATTTTAGCGAAAGGAGTGTTTTCGCCTACGTTTTTCCGTGCCAGTCTTAAATGTGTGAGTACACTACCCTACAATACTTCTACTAGTCCTCTCATTTTCTTACCCTGAAACTCCCATCTCTAAAATATTTCATCATAAAAATTTACCCTCGAAAATTGGCCGTTTTACGGTAATGTTTTGGGCAGCGAATAGCGTTCCACCGCTCATGCTGAAATCGAGATGTGAGTCAAACACCATGAGCCCTCACAGGTCTCGGCACTCCTGGATTTCAAGTTTCCAACTACCCGTAGCGGACACGGAAATCCAGTCGATTGACCGGGGCCGGTGCCCTCAGCGCGTACAGAACGCTGCGTGCAGTGCACAAAGTCATGTTGATCCGATCCCGATGCGACCAGCTCACTGCATGCGCATTATAATGATGTGATGCATGTTCCACTTATCCATGGCTACATGTTCTAGGCTGCATGGCCAGCGCCCTGGGGCCGCTAGACGTGCGACCGGATTTTTCCTTGTCCACGACAGTACATGTATGATGTACACTGAGATTCTCGTGAAAGCATCAGTCATCCGTGTGCATTCAGTGACTTCACGGCCAGCAAAGGTGCCACGCCTCGGTCATACAAATAAGGACGTTGTCAGCATTTTTCTTCACTTCTGCAGATCATTGTTTTCAACCGTACATCATATCAGTCACTGTGTCAGTCTTACTCCGCGCATTTATGGTGCATTGAAGCGCTTACCACTGTCGTGGACATGGAAATCTGGTCGGGGGTCAAGTCGCCCCAGGACGCTGGCCATGCAGCCGAGAGTCTGCATACGATCGACATGAGCACTGCAGCTAACATTCGGTGCTAGATAACTTTTCTCCACCTTCCTAGGCCGTCACAGCCGGAGCACCTGAGGCTGCCCCACTTTTTCGGCCGTTTTCCACTGATGATAGTGACAAGAAAATTGATTCTGGAAAACATTTGACTTCGTAGATGGGGGGGGGGGGGGAATCGTGAGGTCCCGAGTTCAAGACCCGCGCTGGTAGCAGGGAGCATGTAAAAAGTCTGCGTGTTGAACTGCACCGACACCCACGGTCAACTGGGTACCCACAGCTCGGAGTGAGAATAACAAGGATGCAGTTTACAGGGTTATGGGCCGTTACGCGCCCGATTGGTTGAGAGACTAACCTCCTTTCCCCTGACTCACTTGTGAGGTCTGCATCCGCCACTAAGGTTAACAGGCATAGTGGTGGCCTGCGGATGCGAAGGCTAGTTTGTGTGTTTCTGACCATTCAAGCGATGCCGACGCGGATCCCGCGAATATTAGATGCATGGTAATGACGGCAGAGTTAGTCCTACTTATTGCTTTCTTTTTCTTTCTTTTTTTGGAGCACACTGCAACAGAGCGCAATGATCGCGCAAAAGTGGCAAATGATGAAGAATTCTTGCCCCTATCGTGGTTTGTAGCAGAATCAAAAAGTCTTTCGTTGCAGTAAGACTGAGATGGCACCAAATGCCTGGAAATGCTTGCAATCGGCTCCAATTTTTGAAATTTTTGCCGGGGAGGGTAATCAAGGATCCTAGTCCCCGATCGTACTGCCCTCTGGGTTTTTTGGGAAATCAAAAAGTCTTTCATTGTAGTTACACTGAAATGGCACCAAATGCCCAGAAATTCTTGCAATTGGCATCAGATTATTGAATTTTTTTTTCGCACCTTCCCCCCCCCCCTTCCATGGCCGTCTCACCTCCAAAGTCGGTGCGACGGGCCTGCCTGCTCCCAGCCCCATGTCATCTCCACACTTATACAATGGACGACAAGATAACTACATTGGAAAGACTGTTTATTGCAAGATGACAACGGAAACACAACTAGACATGACAAACTCAAGATGAAGACTGCTTTTCACACCCCAGCACCACGCGCATGCAACAACACAAAATAACGTACTGCAACAATTCTGTACGCACTGAGGGCGCCGGCCCCGGTCATTCGATCGGATGTCCACGTCTGGGACAGTAGTATTACGGTGTTAAAGGGTGGCACGAGGGAAAAACTGCTAAAAGGCTGATGGCACCGTAGTAGGCTTTGGCTGTTTGTTTACATCCTCACTGCATGGTTGCGACTGTTTCTGCATTAATTCCACAAAAGCCCGCGAAAAACCCAGTCGTGAAGCATGCCTATACTATCGCCGCAGCTATACCGAATGCTTGCCTGTCAGTTTTCAAAGCCAGCACAGAAGCCAGGTTCCGTGTTTGAAAGAGTATGTTTCACGTCCAACCTTGACAGTTTGAAGTTGACAGCACAGGGAAACATCCTCACTGCGTGGTTGCGACTGTTTCTGCATTAATTCCACAAAAGCCCGCGAAAAACCCAGTTGTGAAGCATGTCCATACTATCGCCGCAGCTATACCGAATGCTTGCCTGTCAGTTTTCAAAGCAAGCACAGAAGCCAGGTTCCGTGTTTGAAAGAGTATGTTTCACGTCCAACCTTGACAGTTTGAAGTTGACAGCACAGGGAACTACTTACAGTGGGTGACGGCTATCTGAGAACATCTAGCAGTGTGTGTGTGTGTGTGTGTGTGTTTGTGCATGTGTGCGTGCGCGCGTGTGTGTGTGTGCATGTGTGAGTGTGTGCATGTGTGATGTCATGGCCCGTGACTGGAACTAGACCTGTTTAAACTGGCACCCCAGTCCTACACATGTTTGCCCCAAAGGCTACGGCCTGCCAGCTGATGTAACAACTGACAGAAATTGATCTTTTGATCGAAGCTCTGTGGCCAGGTTCTTTTCACAAACAGTAATTGGGAATTGCGATCTCTCACTGCTTTCGCCTTGCATTTCTCATTGTAAACTCTCGCATGTGTGTGTGTGTGTGTGTGTGTGTGTGTGTGTGTGTGTGTGTGTGTGTGTGTGTGTGTGTGTGTGTGTGTGTTCCGTGACAGATATCGACAGATGCGCGGAAAATCCCTTTCTCTGTGGGAGTTACTTGCGGTGTGTGCCTACCATGCTCAGCTATCAATGCAAGTGTTCGCTCCCTTCCTATTGGAAGCTCACTCAAGACTACCCTCCCATTTACTCTAATCAACCCGAGGGCTGCATTAACTCATGTAAGGACATAGGGGGACGTGTGATTCCTGTCGCCCTACGCTTCAATATAGCTTGTTCCTCGTGCATGTACTTGAAAATGAAAATCAATTTTTTTATCTGACACTGACTTCTGTAAAAAAGTTTTTATAACCCAGTGTCAGATGCTGTATTTGATGATTTTTCTATTGTCCTCAAATTTTTGGAGGCACCACTTCGGCCAATTAATCATCCCTTTTAAATAATCACCATCACCACGGTTGTACACTGCTATTGCAATAGTTAGTATAGCAACAATGGGATCAGCTGCGAACCAATTCTATACATACATGAAGGCAAGTCGTTGAGTGGATTCCAACATGTATAGTGAATGTGCTTCTAATACTCATCAAAAGGACACACTTCAGGCTCTTTACGAACATCTTGAAAGTTTTTGGTTTCACAAGTAAAATACTTTCAAGCCTTCTCATCAGGTGAAATACAGGCAAGGGAAAAGGAACAGGAACAGTGAATTAAGTACAGTAATCAGGCGCGTGCGCCGGTGCCCTTCAAGGGGGGACCTCCCCCGGGAAAATTTTAAAAAAATGAAGCAAAATCCTGCATTTTGAGCGAGAAAAGGGGGGTTCCGGGCACCCAGGAACCCATATGGGGCACGCGCATGGTAATAGGCTATTCATACTACGTTACAATACGCGTCACGTTTTGGAATACGACGTACTGGCAGACGTCGTTTTCATGCAGGTGCATTCACACAGGCACGTACACGCTGCTCGTACAGCTGTGTGTACAGCTTCTTTTGGACACAAACTGCCAGGAACGACAGAACGAAACTCGGTACAGGGGTCCGGATACGTCGTCTACGTTTTCGTATCAGGGGTACGATTTTCCCGCCACGTTCCATGTTGCCATGGCTATCCGAACGAAAACGTCACGTACGCCACGTTTTGGATGTAGTGTGAATGGCCTATTAGGAGGTAAAACAGGGCAAAGAATAAGACACTAGTAGGTAAAGCAAACAGCGGAAATGCGTGACCTATACACATAGCAATAATGACACAAGGGTGCAAGTGCGAGAAAACTCAATAAGCGTTACATGTAGTGCGACAACAAGAGACAACCACTGGACATAGCTAACGAGGTTTTTGACGACCTACCTAACAGCCTAAGTGTGAATTTAGTTTGCTTCTGCTTGCAAAGGTTGGGTTTCTTTGTGTGGATGTATACGGCTTCCAAAACATTCAGTAATCTAGCACTGCGTACACGTGACACAATCGAAAAACAATCATCTGAATACACAGCACGACAATCAGGATGCTCAAACAAATGACTAGCAATGGACAACTCATACTTATCAGAACTAACATCAGAACAATCAGCATGTGCGGTGGACACAATCGATATCAAATGGCTAGTCGAGTGGACCCTAGCCGTTGCCTCTGTCAGTGCTTTAGATACTGCCATCGCCGTCGTTGCCGATCTTGTCATTCTTCTAGTTGATGCAGTTCCTGTCACTGCCACGCCAGTAGGTGTCTTGTCCGGTTGTTTTTCCGGTGGTCTAGTTAATTGTGAGGTGACGTTGCTTGGTGTTGATGCCGCTGCGTTAGACCATCTTGTACCAGGATGATTCTTTGCTGGACGTCCCCTCCGTAGCCGAGTGGATCGTGCGTGTTGTGGAATAAGGTGTAGCGGTGCGTGTTGTCGGATGCGTGCGTCCAGATGTTGAAGAGTCCTACCTTCATATCGGCTCTAACATTGCCGACACTCGAAGTGATAAATCAACTTGGATAATTGGCCTATATATAGGACGTCCTTCCTCACCGTGAACGCACGCACCGTGGAGTAGATGAAGCGAATATGAACATTATGGTAATTGGACTCCACGGCAGACTTAACCCAACGCTGAACCATGCGTGATACTGGGCGCTTTCGATTACACGTTTACACAATTCTGGAACTGGGTTTTGTAATTCTCGAATGACCAAAATGTACGAATTCCGGCCATGTAAACGAACGACTGGAATTCACAACGCATTTCATTCATGGCATATCACAAACAAAATTGGTCGTAAAAAGATATCACGTACACCCTCGCACGCGCGCGCGCGTCGACCCAGCTTCACGTACCTGTCCATCTCGGCGAAGGCTCCATGTCGGCAACAACATTGGGCTTCGATAAAGCTGAACGCGTGTGCGAAAGGACCAACCAAAATGATCTGGTCTAATAATCAGCTCCCAGCGTAAACTCAACAGCGGCAATAAGCTTTTCGGGAAGACAAAAGTAGCAACTACATGCAGTTGTAGCCCTGCTTTCGTGCCACACTGGCCAGGGAGGCTCTTCCTTGACTTGAGTCATGCATGACCAGACCGGTAACACACCGAGTGTGCAATTCTGGCGCCAGAATTAGAGAAATTCCGCCCTCTCTTCAGAATTGACGGATTTGACGGAATTGGATAAAATCAATTCTAACGACGGAATTTGCCACTTCTGTGTAATCGAACTGTGCATCAACAACAACTAATTCTAGAATTGACCGAAATGCGTGTAATCAAAAGCGCCCACTGACTCGCCCTTCCACGGTAAACACTTCTCTACGCGCGCTGTCACTATGTACCGCGCTTTGCTTGCTTGCCTCCTTCTTTTATACTGCTGTTCTTTCCATGTCCATTTCATTCCTGATGATGGTCATAAAGACCGAAACGTTGTAACGATACCAATGGATTTGTGTGAAATGCAGTGCTCTCTTGAGTGTAGGCAGGTTGCCTGCAAACGATTAAAGTATAATGAAGCTGCGTGAAGCGTCCTTCAAAATTTTGTTTTATTATTATTATTATTATCTTCTTCTTTGCTCTGTTTTACCACCTCCTTGCTGTACTTAATTCACTGTTCCTTTTCCTTTCCCTTGCCTGTATTTCACCTGATGAGAAGGCTTGAAAGTATACTTTGTGAAACCAAAAACTTTCAAGATATTCGTAAAGAGCCTGAAGTGTGTCCTTTTTCTGAGTATCATCGCATTTTTGTCTCAGAGGAAACTGTCTACTTATTTGGAATGTGCTTCTGGCAAGCCTTCTGCAGTTGCGCTTCTACAGTTGCCCTCGGTGGAATCCGGCCCAGAGCGCAACTTTGGCGCCCTCAACTAGCACGTTTTTGATGAAGTGGCACGAATGCGGCTGGACGTACACATGTACAAATGGAATGATGTAATCGGAACGTGTCCAGGGCGCCGGCTTTGCACTTCAGGTCGGATTTCACCAAGCACAACTGCATATACGTGACTCTGCATGCAGAAGATCATTTGGAATTGCTTTCCATGCCTGTGTCAGACAAATAGCATTTCTGCGGCAGTGTTATGGCGTATTTTTTCCGACAGCTGCCTGATCTGAAAATCAAAATAATGTTGGGACTTTCTGCGAAGTTAAAAAGGAGAACTTAAACAAAATACTTACCTACCTGTACATAATTATGGTGATAAAATGTTATGGAATCACTATTCATGTTTTCATGTTAAACTAATGACAATTATCTTTTCCTATTTTGATTGGGAATTTAAACATGGAAAAATGTGGGCACAAGTCATGCGATCGAGTCCACCAACTGAACCAGATTTTGAACAGTCAGACTTGCACAATCTAGCACAACACTGACAAGGAGTACCAGTACTGAGACATTCCACGACATGAAAGTCGGCTTGAGCACTGCTCGATAGCGCTAACCAACGGCCTTCCGACCTGGAAGGTTTATGGATATTAGTGCTAATTCCAAAGTGGGGAAGGTAAGCGCCATCAAGCCGAGCACAAGCTACACATGATTCCAAGGCGTCATGGAATGCTTGCTTGGTATGATAACGGGACGGCAAGACCAGACTGAATGGTCAACCACAATTCGTCCAGTTATCGTACCAAGCAAGCATTCCATGACGCCTTGGAATCATGTGTAGCTTGTGCTCGGCTTAATGGCGCTTACCCTCCCCACTTTGGAATTAGCACTAATATCCATGAACTTGCCAAGTTGTCCTATCTATTGAGTTGTGCTAGTTACAGTGAACTTTAGCCTCTGTTTTCTTTACCTTCTTTTGTTTTTAAGCTGGCTGGCGTAAATGTACCAGAATTGAAAAAATAGTGCCCTCTCTTGAATATTGTCCTCTCTTGAATGGTGCCCCATCTGTGATGGACATTAAAAATATAGTGTCCCAGGGGCATTAATCGCTGGAGTACATCATCCCCAGTCTAGATATCCCCACCCACTCACACCACAACCCCCAGTCTAGATATCCCCACCCACGCACACCACAACCCCCAGTCTAGATATCCCCACCCACTCACACCACAACCCCCAGTCTAGATATCCCCACCCACGCACACCACAACCCCCAGTCTAGATATCCCCACCCACTCACACCACAACCCCCAGTCTAGATATCCCCACCCACGCACACCACAACCCCCAGTCTAGATATCCCCACCCACTCACACCACAACCCCCAGTCTAGATATCCCCACCCACGCACACCACAACCCCCAGTCTAGATATCCCCACCCACTCACACCACAACCCCCAGTCTAGATATCCCCACCCAATCACACCACAACCCCCAGTCTAGATATCCCCACCCACTCACACCACAACCCCCAGTCTAGATATCCCCACCCACGCACACCACAACCCCCAGTCTAGATATCCCCACCCACTCACACCACAACCCCCAGTCTAGATATCCCCACCCAATCACACCACAACCCCCAGTCTAGATATCGCCACCCACGCACACCACAACCCCCAGTCTAGATATCCCACCCACGCACACCACTCACCCCAGTCTAGATATCCCCACCCACGCACACCACAATCCCCAGTCTAGATGTTGTACATGTGGCTACGCGTGTAGCTCTTTGTCGTACATGCTGCTGCGCTTATGTCTCTTTGTCGTACCTGCTGCTGGATTTGTGTCTCTGTGTCGTACATGCTGCTGACCCGTACATGCTGCTGACCCGTACATGCTGCTGCGCTGCTTTATTGTATTGCTGACACATGCACCTTTTTGTGCTGATATCGAGTACACCACTTTTTGTGCTGATATCGAGTACACCACTTGTTGTGCTGATGAGCTCACCAATTTCCGAAATATGTTTCCTTTTGCCAGTTGTCAGTTGTCACTTCTCTCGTTGGCTCTTGAAGTGTGGTACAGAATAGCTATCTCTCTCGGTATCGAGAACTACTATTTTCCCAGACCTTTCGTTGCGTGGCGAGGTGAGAGCGTAGATAAATAGTTCATTCTTCGGGCAAGACGACATTTGGCGCCCAACGTGGGGCTCGAACCCACGACCCTTAAATTAAGAGTCTCATGCTCTACCGACTGAGAATCCGTCATTTCCATGCTAACCGGGGGCAGTGCTGTACGGTGAAATGGAACTCAGCCAGCGTGCTTAGCCATCGCGCAGTTTGTCCCGTCGGATTCTTAAAATTCATCAGCCATCTCAGACTACCATAATCCGTCCTCAACAAAAATGGACGCAGCAGCGGGTACGGGTCAGCAGCATGTACAACAATAGAGAGACAAATACAGCAGCAGGTACAAAACGAGATACAAGCGCAGCAGCATGTATGACGAAGAGCTACACACGCAGCCACATGTACAACATAGATGTCCCCACCCACGCACACCACAATCCCCAGTCTAGATATCCCCACCCACGCACACCACTCACCCCAGTCTAGATATCCCCACCCACGCACACCACTCACCCTAGTCTAGATATCCCCACCCACGCACAACACTCACCCCAGTCTAGATATCCCCACCAACGCACACCACTCACCCCAGTCTAGATATCCCCACCCACGCACACCACTCACCCCAGTCTAGATATCCCCACCCACGCACACCACTCACCAGAGTCTAGATATCCCCACCCACGCACACCACTCACCCCAGTCTAGATATCCCCACCCACGCACAACACTCACCCCAGTCTAGATATCCCCACCCACGCACATTACTCACCTTCCACTGATCCACTAACACCCCAATTCCTCTCACATGTAGCAACTGTCTCGGTTGTGTGTGTTTGTGTGTGTGTGTGTGTTTGTGTGTTTGTGTGTGTGTGTGTGTGTATGTGTGTGGTGCGGTGCGGTGCGGGGCGGGGCGGGGCGCGGCGTGTGTGTGTATTGTTGTACCTACCACCTTTGTTGGTTTCAGGGTTCATATACTTTCTATTTGAAGTATACGTACCTGTTAACCATGGACTGCTTCTGGCTAGATTAAGTCTTGTGTAATCTATGGTGCTAGTGAAGCATATCAGATCCACTCTGATTTAGCCACCCACACAAGTAGCAAGTATTACCTTCACTGGGGGCAGGGGTACCTGCAGTTGGATCCCGGGACGGATACCCTGATGCCGTCAATCCTTTTTCTGCACCTTGTCCTCACCCACTTACTGAGGTGTGGTGAGCCCATAAGTGGGATCATTTCAAGTCCACCCTAGTTTGGGGATTTCAGGGGCTGTCGGCCATTGGGTGGTTTAATGGCCAATCGAGTCATCTTTCCAAGATTCCTTTTGAGTCTCTCTCCCCTCTCCCGGGGAGACCCACGTGACCAGTTTTGGAAGTGAGCAAGTACAAGTACAAGTGTGTGTGTGTGTGTGTGTGTGTGTGTGTGTGTGTGTGTGTGTGTGTGTGTGTGTGTGTGTGTGTGTGTGTGTGTGTGTGTGTGTGAAAAAATGAAAAAGACCAAAAAGTAGGGATTCACTGGCCAGAAAAAGCCACTTCATAGCTGTGTGGTGTAGACCAGGCTGAATGGTGGCGGTCAATTCTTCAGCCTTGCAAGCTGTTGAATGGTGCAATCCCAGCACAAGCTGCTATGGCTTCTGCTGTAGCATCGCTATCATCGCCTCCGGCGATGGGCGTCCAATGGTCCAATGGTGTGTGTGTACAGTCAACTTTGCGTATAACGACACTCGGCGGGGCATGAGAAAAGTGTCCTTATTCGCGAAATGTCCTTATACTGTATAGCAGGAAATTTTCGGACGGAAATATTTTCGGACAAAGCCGAATTTCGACATTTCGTACGGATTTTATTTTCGTACAGTGGTGCATGCTAAATACACTTGTTTGCTTGCGGTACGCATGTATAGTGTACATAACTTCAAAGGAACAAATTTTAGTACGGAATTAATTTTAGTACAAAAGAGGGCGTGTACGAAATCGTACGAAAATAAATTCCGTCTGAAAATTTCTTGCTATACAGTACCCGAATTCTCATTATGTATTACAGTTAGAAGGGAATTTGCTCTGGGCTTGGAAATTCTAATAATAGCTAGGCTTTTTTCATTTGACCCGACGAGACCACACGACGCTTGCAGGAATTCGAATTGTCGAATTCGAAATTCGAATTGTCGTTAAATCCGCAGTCGTTATTAGTGAAGTTGACTGTATGGTTGTGTGTGTGTGTGTGTGTGTGTGTGTGTGTGTGTGTGTGTGCGTGCGTGCGTGCGTGCATGCGTGCGTGCGTGCGTTTGTGTGTGTGTGTGTGTGTGCGTGCGTGCGTGTGTGCAGCGGTTTCCAATCGATAGGTTGCGGGTTCGATTCCCGACGATTATGGTCACACGTCTTTCTTCTCTTTCTTAGACTACTCCTGAATTTTCTTTCATTCTCCTGGGTTGTTACCAACAGCCAGTGCATGCCGGAGTATGTGGTGTGATGTGCGTGTGTGCGTGAAAAAAATGAAAAAAGACAAGACCCAAAAGTAGGGATTCACTGGCCAGAAAAAGTCACTTAATAGCTGTGCGGTGTAGACCAGGCTGAATAGTGGCGGTCAATTCTTCAGACTTGCAAGCTGTTGAATGGTGCAATCCCAGCACAAGCTGCTATGGCTTCTGCTGTAGCATTCGCTATCACCGCCTCCGGCGATGGGCGTCGAATGGCCAATGGTGTGTGCCTGTGTCCACAAAAAGTCACTTCAATCAGCTGTGTGGTGGATGCATGTATGGATGTATAATCCATAACCATTCTGGTCGTAGGGGCGTCATGTGTGTCATAACGTATAATATAATAAGGCAGCAGCATAAAAAATAAAATAAAAAAATAATTAAAAATAAAAACCTAACTACACTGATAAACAAGCTGCCTATGCCTATCACGATCAGCAGCAACGAGAGAGAGAGAGAGAGAGAGAGAGAGAGAGAGAGAGAGAGAGAGAGAGAGAGAGAGAGAGAGAGAGAGAGAGAGAGAGAGAGAGAGAGAGAGAGAGAGAGAGAGAGAATTGAAAGACTCATTAGTCCAGTCTTTGATATTGGTGAACCAATTGTGACGGGGCGACCACGGGACCGCAATCCAGGCACCATTCCATCCAAGAAATAGTGGGAGTAGCTATCCTGATGCCTTGCTACATGTCCAAACCACTTCAACTTGGTGCGTTTAACAGTTGAATCAAGGCGTGTGAACGGGCCAATAGCATTCTTGATTTCCTGCAGTACTGACTCATTTGTGCGATGATGATGGTATTTGATGCCTAGCAGCTTACGCAGATACCTGGGCTCAAAAGCTCTAATTTGATTTAGGCTAGCTTGTGAGATGGTCCAGGTTTGGCAGCCATAGAGCACAGTAGCAAGAACAATAGCAGTTACCAAGCGGATTTTTATTTTAAGGGATATAGTTCGGAAAGTCCAGAATGTCTTCAGCTCTTGAAGCTTTGGTGTTGCCATCGCCAGTCTTTTCTTGATTTCGACGTCAGATGTTCTATCTGCAGGGATGGTCACTCGTGTGGTGGATACCAGGCTAAAATTAGTGGCGGTCAATTCATCAGCGTTGGCAAGCTGTTCAATGGTGTAATCCCAGCACAAGTTGCTATGTCTAACATAGCTGTTCGCTATCATCGCTTCCGCGATGGGCAGGTCTGAGGTCTGAGGTGTGTGTGTGTGTGTGCGTGCGTGTGCGTGTGTGCGTGTGTGTGTGTGGGGGGGGGGGGGGTGTAGCATTATGGTGATAATGCAGATTAAGGGGTGCACGCAAGTTCATGCTACCGCTCAAACTCTGCTGCTATGTTTGATAGTGGTGTTGCTGCATGCTTATGCTTTGCTGCTGGCTACGGTCGCATGCTTTGCACGTTGCGGTGACCATGTCGACCAAACAACATAGTGCATGCACACATGGTACTCCACGCAACGTTGCACTCTACGTGGCATTCATGCTTGGCACTCGCATTCGATGTGGGCGGAGTGCGACTTGGCGTTCACCATGGCATTTATAATTGGCACTCAAAGTGCGACGACATGCGATGACATGCGATGTTCGCTCGACGTGGCTCTCGACGTGACTTGCTAGAGTTCGCCTCGCCATAAATTTCGATCTGTTTTGTGTGTGGATCATTCCTGTCTACTCGTTGTGTTTCACCCTCCCACCTCCCATTTCTCATCACTCATTTAATTTGATAAAGTGAATACAAGGGGTATTGGCCACTCTCATTTCCGGATACTCAGGGCCTTCGGCTGCCGTGCCTAGGATGTATGTATTCTCTTGGCTCTGCCAAGATCCTGCTCCGGCAGTTGACTAGACTCTCGTAGATACTTTGACTCCGCCAAGATTCTGCTCCGGCAGTGTCTACCCAGCTGACCCTGGATCAACTCTTGTAGATACTTGGCTCCGCCAAGATTCTGCTCCGCAGTGCCTACCCATCTCCCTCCTTAGCCTCTCACTCCGCAGGCCGGCACTCCCCCATACCGTGCGTTGCTATGTCGTGTAGTTAATCACGTGTGTGTATGTGTGTATGTGTGTATGTGTGTATGTTTGTATGTGCGTGTGTGCATGTGTGTATGTGTGCGTGTGTGCATGTGTGTGTGTGTGGGGGGGGATGTGCGTGTGCATGCTTGTATGTGTGTGTGTGCGCACATATGTGTGTGTGTGTGTGTGTGTGTGTGTGTGTGTGTGTGCGTGCGTGCCTGCATGTGTGTACGTGTGTGTATGCCAATCCATTCCGTACCGGTACAGATGACACTATAATTATGAAAAACGTAACAATGGGCTTTGGTGAATCACTGGTTAGTGAGATTGCAGGAATTGCGCATTGTCGCGGGGCAGACAGCAGCATGTTGTATTGGGAGGATACACCGTGGTCCCATGATGCACGCTTAGACTTCCATCATTATCGACAAATTTCGCAGCTGGCTGACAGTGAGCGCTTTTGGGTGAATTCAACTTATGGATTTCAACCTTACAACAGAGCGCACGTTGAACCAGCAGGAGGACTAAAACCTAATGTACATAAACTTCCATCCCAACTTTGGAAGACAGCTCACCCATTTTGTTTAGGTAAGAACAATTTATTCACACTCTGTTGGTATATATATGAAACTCGGGTATTGAGCCAATAATAATAAAGGTATAAAGGAAAAAGGACATATGGAAACGAGTTAAGAGTAAGTAACTCTCAACCACTGTAACTAGATACTATATACAGTCAGAAAGTGCAACAACTAGGCACAAAACTGACAGAGTACTGAGGCATTCGACGTCCTGACACCTAGCTTCAACACATCTCCGTAGCGCTAACCGACAGCCTCCCAACTCGAAAGATTCAATGTTAAGGAGAGACCAAAGAGGGGAAGGTAAGCGCAACGAAAATTTGTATTTTTGTATTTTATTATATTTAAGGATTTCCCAAAGGCTTTGGGCCTGTCGAGGGGATCTCCTGCAAGAAGAATGAAATGACAACTTTATGTAGAGGGAGCAGTTAATCGAGGATAGGCTAAGGAAATAGCTCAAGGCATACAAAATCTGGTAATTAAGGAGTTGGAATACCGTCAGTGTAATGAATATATCGGCGAAATGCTGGTAGAGAGAATGCTTGAATTCTGGGAGGCTGGTTATAGAGGTAAGAGAAGGCGGTAGGCAATGCCATAGCATTGCAGCTTTGTTGGAAAAGAGGGAAGAAAAACGCACATTGTGATAATTGATGTTAAGTTTGTTTGGTCTTCTTGGACTTGAAGACAGTGAAAGGTGAAAATGTTGGAGGTGTTCTGGAGATAATATGTATAAGTTTAAATAGAGTAACAAGAGCTGATACTTGTCTGCGAAAGTGCAAGCACTCTAAGTCACAAAGGGCATTTAACTGGGATTTCGTTTCGCATCTATCGACTTTTTTACGTAGCAAATACTTCCTAGCTAATCTGGCTTGTAAAATATTTAAACCCTCCAGCTCAGCTTTGGTGATGGCATAGGACCAGGCCGAGGTGGCGTGTTCCAGGGCGGGTCGGACAAAACTTTTATATAGAAGACTTAGTGTTGAACATTCTGAAGCCTCAGTCCTCCCAAACGCAACGCAACGGACGACGGAACGAGTGGGGGGAATTATTATGGTAGACGCAACGCAACGCAACAACTACATTATGAGAGAGAGAGCTCGACTGAAGAGAGCGATTATTTGAAGAGAGTTGAGAGAGCAGCATGCAGTCTAACTACAATTCGAAGCCGCAAAACAGCACACCACCGAACTTGGGTGGCTCAGAAATATCAAAGATAAGTGTCATGGCCACGCGTTGGCGGGTTTGTGACTTGGCTTAGATCAGTCTAGTGGCTACCCAGGTAGACGACCAATATAGTCGCCATCCAAATTAGCTAGCTCACACAGAACGACAGGTTTCTAATTCCACTTGAACAGTGTTAATTGAACCATTGCAATGCTAAATCGAAAGATCAAGCGTGAAGAGTCAAAGACCCAAAACAGGAGAGAGTCGGAGGAGTAGTGAGCTCCCCGAGAGTCGAGGATGAATGCTAGCAAAAACAGCTCCTTATAATTATGCTACATTATGTGATCAAAAGTATACAGCGGCAAAAGTGCGTAAGGATTATTTCTATATTTCAAGTAGGGGTGAAACGAGTATATCGAATACTCGAGCGCTCGCTCGAAAATTTGCAACGAGCGAGTACTCGTTTCGCAAAATACTCGAAGTATCCTATGTACAGTGTATTGTATACATGTACATTGAGCATTTCTGTTACTCTGACCAGTACTGATAGTCCATGCTAGAACGAAATTATTGCTTGTCCCTACTTACCAGGAAAAGACAGTAGTCCAGACTATTTCCTGCACCATGCTGCATGCATGCAAGACTGCATGTGTATCGGGTGTACTACGTTCGGTGGGGCGAGAGTGTGTGCAGTGCATTGTTTTATGTTGTCAGTTCAATACTCGTACTCGCTCGAATACTCGCTCGTTTTTTCAAAGAGTGCTCGAGTCCCCAAATTTGGCACTCGTTTCACCCCTAATTTCAAGCAGTGGTGCAATATATGCAATCAGCCGAACTAGAATAGAGTACAAAGATCAATATGGGGAGCCCATTCACCCAAATGTGAATACAGTGTTCTCCAAATGCTGGCATGATCTTGATCCGCGATCCGGTGGCTGGGATGCATTGCAGCAGGCGGAAAGCGTAGCTGTGTCGTTCTTGTGGCTTCACCCAATATGGGCTCTTCCCGCAAACATAGCAGCAGGCGGCAATGCCGTGTTCCCTCCAATGGACCTGGGGTCTAGAGACAGTAGAGTATGCGAAGTACTGTCGACCCTTTGCGTCTTACGACACGAGAAGAGGCGCCGCTCTTGCTCAACTAACAAAGGTATCAGCTCCCTTGCGGGACTAAGCGTGGCCACCTCAAGTTCAAAAGTGTAGTGAGTACAATGCTGACGACTTGTACTGAAGGTGTGGCCGACGAACGACCACACTTTGCGGCTCTAGGCCACGAGTTGTAAGCCATGATTGCTCAACTAACGAAAGTGCCAAATCCTTCGCAGGACTAATCATGGTTCTTACAGAACTCTAGAAAATTTCGGAGCCCAGCTTTTGGCTGCTGAGCTCAATGCATGGTCGCTTTCACGACCGTCTGATCCGGGTCATGACAATTCCCCGGCCTCTCAAGAATCACTTCCCCGTGATCTCAACTAACATTTAAGTCAGCGAGTCGTGACGGTAACCGCCTAGCTCTCGTTGGCCAAGCCAACTGGTTCTGTACCGCAAAAGGTACTTGCAAAGAGTACGAAATGTGGCTCCACAGGAGGGACATTTCCATCGAAAAAATGTCCAACTTCAAATGAAACTGGTAGTGCTCCACTATCGTAGAGATAAGCCTGGTGCTGATGAACAACACGCAGCTTGTCATGTACAACTGAATGCACGTTGCCAATCCTCACGCAAAGCGTATACGTATGACAGTTCGCCATTTCGTGCCATCTCAGATGGATGTAGACCATAGGCCATAACGTGTGGTCGACACACCCCTCTACCACGTAGGTATCAGGTTCAGTACAAAACTGCCGCAGAGCTCCAGGAGCCATTTCATAGACTTGGTGGTACGTATCCAACGAATCGGTTCCACCCATACTCCACCAAAAGATCTTGGTGACCTCGCCAAGACTTCCACAGTAGGTTCATTGCTGCCAACAAGGACAGACGCAATCCACACACACTGTAGCACAGTTCTGTGGTAGTACAGTACGGCTTCGCAACCAACTCGCTGAACACAGTATCGCAACATTTCAGATGTTCATCAATGAACGCTGAAACAGTGATTTCATTCTAGATACACTAGAAAGCAGATACGCCGCAAATGGTCCCTGAGCAGTAAACTCATGAGCCGTTGGAATGAGCTGAGCTCATTGCACATTCCGAATGGCATTACAAGAACTAATAATGGCCACCGATCGTAGAGAAGACAGTCTTCTCCTTGTCTGCAACTGCCAAAGGCATAGTAACAACCTGAACACAGGTCTAGGGTGCAACATGGTTGCGTCGTACAGAGCACTAAGCGTCTCTTCAATTTGCAGGAGGGGATACAGGTCCCACTTGGTCACAGCATTAAACTTCATGTAGTCAACACTAATCGTGTCAAACTGGCTGTCTTTCGACAAGTGCAATAGGCGACCACCAAGGATCAGTAGAATCTTCCACCAGCCTCTGCCGTTTCATATTTTCAACAATCTCGCAAGCAGTTTCACGAGAATTCCATGGCATCATAGTATGCCGAGCAGCCTGTGCAACAGGACCACAATCATGTGTCTCAATCTTGTGGTGTAGCACCGAAGTGCGACCAAGCTCAGATGGGTTCAAAGCGAACGCATCTCTGTACCGAAGCACTAAGGCCTGCAAGCAGTGGATCTCCTCGCGGGAGATACCAGATTGTCCTAGAGAGGTCTCACTACTATATCTACCTCCACCCGCCGCTGTGGGCACCTGGACCGAGACCAGCTCGTCCCTACCACTACGGGAGCAACCTCCAACCGTATCTGTGGGCCTCTGACCGAGTCTAGCTCGTCCCTACCACTGCGAGAGCGTCCTCCAATTGCCTCTGTGGGCTGGACTGAGACCAGCTCGTCCCCACCACTGCGGAAGAATCCTTCAACCACCTCTGTGGGCTGCCCCGGCTGGACTGAGACGAGCTCGTCCCTACCACTGCGGAAGAATCCTTCAACCACCTCTGTGGGCACCTGGACCGAGTCCAGCTCGTCCCTTCCACTGTGGGAGGATCCTCCAACCGCTTCTGTGGGCTGGACTGAGACCAGCTCGTCCCTACCACAGCGGGGAGCTAGAGCGGGACAATCTATGCCAATGCGCAACTGCTTCCAGACCCCGAGGGGGTCCTCTGTCTCAGCTACTTGAGCTAATTCTTCTCTCTGGCCAGCGGCCATAGTCACGGTCTTCGGTCATGATACTCATGACGTCAGATATTGGTTTCAACCGACCAATCTGCATCGCCCTCTCTAGAGTCACTGCCTCGTCAGAGTAATTCAACAACCGTACGGGAACACCATCCACCGTAGGGCTCACTAGCGCATGCGCCATCATCACATCGTTCATCCCTTGAAAACACCCATCAGGTATCGTCAAGGCACAGGTCGGCAACCCTTCCGACGTGACTAGCACGGCGTTAACCGTCACCTCTGAAAATGGAGGCATCATTTCACGTCTCCGCAAGCGAAGAACGTGCTCTCGTTTGCCATCACCATCATGGCTCGGCGGAACGACGTCAGCTTTAGAAGCTTTAAAAAATGCAGTGTTCCATCACCCGAAGTCATCTCGCAAGGAATTGGGACAGCACATCGCGTCCAATGTCAGAACCGGCATCATACCCAGTACGTGAGGAAACACCACAGGGTGCGGACGTCGCGACAGATCCGACACCAAACAGGCATCGTCCAACACAGAAGTGCTGGTTTCAGGTGGGCATCGGCTCACTAGTGATTACCATCACACTCCAATCAAAACATTCGAGATCCGCATCAACGAACTCAAATCAGCAGTTGTTCAAGCTCTCTGCAGAACTTGTTACTGTATCATCGTTTCAGCCAGCATCTCAACTGGTGCGCCCAGTTTCGAAATCTGGCTTCGTGACTCCGTCAAACGACAAGGACATAGCCCTCTTGACTGGTTTCGAACCATCCTTGTTCGAAAGAACAGCAGCACTCCTCAGCGGCATGACCGACTTTTGCCAGGTCGACAAGGACATAGCCCTCTTGACTGGTTTCGAACCATCCTTGTTCGAAAGAACAGCAGCACTCCTCAGCGGCATGACCGACTTTTGCCAGGTCTTCCAGAGCAAGTAGTTGGCACGCCAACTGATAGCAACAGCTACAAAACAGAACGAGTCAACGTTCCATGTGCATGCACTCAGACAAAGTGTTCAACTGAACCGACTAACGCCAGAACAGAAAAAAACAGTTCGCTTCCGAATCCACAAAAAAACAAGCTATGGGTGAAACGTAGAGAAATCACGTGGAGAGCAGGTGCCTGGGTTAGAGTCTACGGCTTAGCGTGTTTTGGGTTCAGATTTCTACGCGGAGATGAGGTTCTCTACGTTGTGGCACACGCAAAGAAAATGCGTAGATCTACAGATCTGCTGGGTAGCATTCGAGTGCAGGCAGAAAACTGCCAAATGTGGAAGGGGAAATTCCCAGTGCACATCCCACGTGACTTCTCTACGTGAAACGTAGAGCAGAACTGGATTTCTTTACGTTACGGGAACGCGAAGAGAGTTCGCGTGATTCTTTGCGTCGCGTTCCCGAAACCTAGAGCAGAGCCTCCTTATAGCAGCAGGCAGGAATATTTCGGAGCCCAGCTTTTGGCTGCTGAACTCAATGCATGGTCGCTTTCACGACGAGTCTGATCCGGGTCATGGCATAAGTACAGAAGGGGGAAGCTTTGCGAAAACGAATTGTACAAGGCGAACGCCAAACTCCTACAGTCCTCCTCATGTATGACATTGTGATGGACTAGTTGACTACAAAACAAGTTGTTTCACACGACGTACGTTTCACCGTATGGTTCGGGACAGCTAATCAGGTGTGCAATTTGAAACTCGGGTATTGAGCCAATAATAAATGTAGAAAAGGAAAAGGACATATGGAAACGAGTTAAGAGTAACTCTCCACCACTGTAACTAGATACTATAATATACAGTCAGAAAGTGCAACAACTAGGCACAAAACTGACAGATTACTGAGGCATTCGACGTCGCTACGGAGATGTGTTGAAGCTAGGTGTCAGGACGTCGAATGCATCAGTACTCTGTCAGTTTTATGCCTAGTTGTTGCACTTTCTGAACGTATATAGTATCTAGTTACAGTGGTGGAGAGTTACTCTTAACTCGTTTCCATTTGTCCTTTTCCTTTCTACATTTATTGGTGTATAATTATAATTATTAATTATTATTATGTCTCTCTGGCTGGCTGTCCGTCCATTCGTCCGTCCACCTGTCCGTTTGTCCGTCTGTCCGTCCCTCCACCCGTCCGTCCTCTGTCTATCCCTTCATCCGTCCCTCCGTACGTGCATCCGCCCACCTGTCCGTCAGTCCATCCGCCTGACCCCCCCCCCCCCTTCCGTCCATCTGTCCGTTGCATGGCAAGGCGGTCAATCCGCTTCTCTGTCTGTATACAAAGATAGATAGCCGCCCCACACAACAGAAGTCGGACTAGACTCCGATGGATAGTGATATATTTCAAGGTTTACGCAACTGTGTATGGAACTTGATCCAATTGGGTGGTGGCGTTCCTGCGGATGCGGAAAACTTGGGCTTTGGCCGAGTCTCACGTGAACCATGAATTTTTTTACGCAACTTTATTCTTCAGAATGACCATGGCGACGGTTGAGGGAAAGCATGGTTATTATCGGGAAGGGGAATGTGCGAAAACAGGACATGGAAGAACATGAAGGGAAATTGCGAAAACTATTCCACGGCTAGCTGTGCAAAGCAGACACAAGAAAACAGTGCAGTAAGGAAGAATTATTATGAATCATGAAGAACAATGACAAACTAATACTGTAAAAGCAGAAATTTTTGGTGGTGTAATATTTTCGGTATTCTCCAAAATCGGCGGTTCGGTGGAGGGAAATTTTCGGTAAAACCCGTTTTCCAGGTAAGTACTGTACTAGTACTAAAATGTATACAGGACCGGGAGTACCGAAATTTTCGGTGCGTTTTATTATCGGTAAAAATTGTCGGCACCGAAGTTACCGAAAATAAAACACCACCGACAATTTCTGCTTTTACAGTAAACAGCAAATGAAACCTAACAGCAAGACATTACAAAACTCACACACACCAACGCACACAGACGCACACAACCGCGCACGCACACACACACACATACACACGCACACGCACTCACACACACACACACAAAACCACACACACACACTTGTACTTGTACTTGTACTTGCTCACTGCCAAAACTGGTCACGTGGGTCTCCCCGGGAGAGGGGAGAGAGACTCAAAAGGAATCTTGGAAAGATGACTCAATTGGCCATTGAACCACCCAACGGCCGACACCCCCTGAAATCCCCAAACTAGGGTGGACTTGAAATGATCCCACTTATGGGCTCACCACACCTCAGTAAGTGGGTGAGGACAAGGTGCAGAAAAAGGATTGACGGCATCAGGGTATCCGTCCCGGGATCCAACTGCAGGTACCCCTGCCCCCCAGTGAAGGTAATACTTGGTACTAGTGTGGGTGGCTAAATCAGAGTGGATCTGATAAACGCTTCACTAGCACCATTGATTACACAAGAGTTTATCTAGCCAGAAGTAGTCCATGGTTAACAGGTATGTATACTTCAAATAGAAAGTATATGAACCCTGAAACCAACACGCACACACACACACACACACACACACACACACACACACACACACACACACACAGATATATATACACGCAAACACACACACGCACACACACACACACACACACACACACACACACACACACACACACACAAAACCACACACGCGCGCACGCACGCACACACACACACTCAGACTCGGACTCAGACTTGCCCATCAAGTCCTCACCAGAAACTAGGGGTCAAAGGGGTGTTCCGGGTACCCGGGTACCCGCCCGCTAATCCCAGGTACCGTTAGTAAAAGGGTACCCGTTTGGTTTTCCGTGATCAAGTCAGTACAAAACAACACTGCTGGGATCGTGCATTCCAGGCGGGAGTCAATTATTTACAACTCCAGCTGCATGCCTGCATTGTTTTTTGCATTTTCGCACCTAGTAGATCTACCTCTGCAACTATCAGACTCAAATCAGTTGGCGAATCACAATGTGATATCAAAATGCAACCTGAGAACAGATAGATTACCATCATGGTTTATATGAAAATTGCGCAAAAACTAAAACATGGCTGC
>NC_088648.1:25165133-25197633 GCF_964019385.1 Sycon ciliatum
TAGAGGGTACCCCGTTAACCCACCCGTTAAGAAAATTACCCGTTCATAAGTTAAAGGTACACCCATTTGACCCCTACCAGAAACAGAAGCTTTGTGATTTTGATTGACCTATCTGTTGTGGGGAATTGAGCTCTGGCGAATCCAGCCCTAAAGACTCCGAGGCAGACTCAATCATTGCCAATTTTCTGTATAACAGTGTATTATATATTATATTTATCGCCTTCTTTATTATAGTATTTGACCCCACTAATTTCCCTGATACCTAAGCGGTCAAATATATCGCGTATTTGACTGCTTAGTCAAATACACGATATATTTGACTACTTATATTTGACTCCTGAGGGGCCGTCCGTAAATGTCGATAGTTTTTACAATCCGTGAAATTGTCGTACCTGGGTGGTGGGTGCAGCCGAAATTCAAAGTAAATAAAAATATCGATGACACGCGGACCTGGCGCCCAGTACTGCGTGTGCGTGGGTCTGCGTGCATCGAACCACACGTACACGTACTATAGTGCTAGTAGATTGTTGTGTCCAAAAAATGTAGTGGAGATCGAAACTCTTGAAGCAAAAGAAAGAGGGAAGTTTGTCAGATATTATTCACAAGTATAACTATTGCACAATTATTCGAAGTATCACAATACCTGATTAATCCGGGTCAAGTCCAGCTCTTATTTGAACTCAACATCGAAGAATTGCTACATCGCCAATGGTTGGAACAGTTCCCATGTGGAGCGTGGCCTAACGAAAATGGCACGGCAGACTACTTTGTTTGGTACAGCTGCCTAACGAAAATGGCACGGCAGACTACTTTGTTTGGTACAGCTGCCAAAAAAGATAAGTTTTTCAAAGAGCTTGACAGCCCTGGTGAAGACGACGATGGCTACTACGCAGTCATCGAGGCCTTGTGGACTGTTGAAACGTCCAATAATTGATCTGCGTTTTTCACCAAAGCACAGAAGCAGTGGATGGAGACGTTTTCCGCAGACCCGCAGGCAAGGTCGGAGATCATCCAAAAGGCCAATTCACTCAGAGCGAAGGACGGGCAGAAGCTAGGAAGTAGCATTGATTGCCCATAAAGGGTATGATGTATTTGGAATGAGCTGAAGAGCAAGTGATTCTTGGACAACATTCCTGGCATAAGTCTGCCAAAATACATTGCTGTACTCTAGTTATGAATTACACGGTGAGCGCATGCCTAGCCTAGCGCCTGCGTGTGTATGGACTCCATGGACTCCACCTACATTTATGTAGGTACAGTACATGTGGCATCAATATTTTATTCCGTAAAAAGTAGGGGGGGGGTGGGTGGTGGGTCCTGGTTACTTTGTAAAATTCACGGATTGAAAAAACTATCGATATTTACGGATGGTCCCAATAGAACTTCTTGGACTTAGACATTTTCTCTCCAACTTAGAAAAAGAATTTTTTGAAGAAAGCAGAAATACACAAGATGGGATTTGAACCCACAACCTTGTGAATCTCAGTCAATCTTCCTTACCACCCAGCCAATGTGTTACTGATGCTGAACCTAGTTTAAACAATGATCTTGACTTTCAATGCAGTACAATGCGGTATAGGCTATAGACAGTAATAGAACTATAATACTAGAGTTACAAGGATATGGCGTATATGAAGAGAAACTATTGCGTGGAGAACACGATAAAATTTAGATTATAGACCTCATAGTTGGTCTATACAGGATAGACCTCCTAACCCTTTGTCCTTTCGCCCATACTTGAACCGTACACCTGTGTACGGTTCAACCCACGCATGTTCAAAGCGACCTGGAAGCTACGCGGATCACCCGATCCACATGAAAATTCACGTGCACACAGCCTATGCTATGTAGAGGATGATGCACGGGTCGCTGGGGCTAGTTGCCATTTGAAAATTTTCAGGAAATCAAAGTCGAAGTTTGCTTGCGCCGTAATTTCCGACATGGCAGCACGCAGGTCGCTTGATGCAGATGAAGCGCTTGTTTGAGGATAGCTGGAGTGACCCGAGCGACAATCCTATGTCCTCTGATGACGAGGACGAACTGGACGAAGCCTTAGTTGAAGGGGTTGATTCTGATTTTGGTAACGACGCGGACTATGATGTAGCCGTCGGCCCGTCGACCCAACTGTCGGACATGTCGACCACTCCGATTTGAGTGCAGGATCGGCAGAACAGCACTCGAGTGGTGAGGAGAGTGTACCACCGCCGTGTCTTACCCGTTGTGGAGCAGCAGGGCCAGCTAGAGTGCCGCAGCACGTGGAGCGGGAGCGCAGTTCAATCCCAGAGAGGTCCAGATCTCCGTCACCTGCGCGCCGTCAAACTCATGGTCGACAGCCGCGCAGAGCGAGGAGAGTCGCCACACGGGGCCGAAATGTCGAGCCTGTCGCCACTGTGGCTCCTCTGGCTAATGCTCTGTGTTTGTCCAACATGCCAGTGGTGCTACTCCAGGTCACACTTGTACAAATTGCACATTATTTATACATAGGAAAGAACTTGAACTTTGAATTTTGCCGATTTTTGCCAAAAAATCATTTTTGATACTCTTGATTAGCCACGCCCACCTGAGGAATGCAACCCAAACGGCATTTTTAGTTCACAATTATCATAAGCTTTCAGGAAAACATAAAGTGTACATACAAAATATCAGCTGCTTGGGTATGGTGAGTGGATTTGTTGAAGTAGGTACCCCTCACATACATTTTGGGCAAAAGGACAAAGGGCTCCTAACCGGTCTAAATCTATTATGTACTCGTTTCTGGCTGCTACAGCTCGCGTTGCGCTTCCCTTGCTCTCCTATGTGTACACACGTCCATTTCTGGCTGTACCCGCATGCCTATTTCTGCCTTCGCGCTGACCCCTGAGGAATCGCTTGAGCCTAGTATGGATCCAGTGATCCGAATGTAGCGTCGTTCCCAGCAAGAACTTGCGGACTTTATATTTTGTTGCTCTACAAGCAGCTTTTCGCTAGTCTTCTTGATGTCTCTTCTTAGAGTAGAGACCAGTTTTTTCCTGCTCTAATCAGTAGCTCAGAGCTACATCAATAGCAATAATAAAACCTTATAAAAGACAAAAAAAACTCTTGTCGATGTGATGACAACGACGACAAACTGGTGCCGAAACCCTACTAAGTAGATGCCAGCGAAGAAGGATAAGACGCCCGTCGGGACTTTGTTCCTCAGACGTAGGCAGGTGCATGTGCAGCAAGTGGCCATTCAGAGAGACATCAAGGAAGCCTCTGCCCTGCTCCAGACCATCGAACCTGCCTCTCCCGATCCGGACACCTTGCAAAAGCTAAGTTTCTTGTGCTGTGTTTTAGAATCTTCCTTATTAGCATATGACGATTTTTGTGGTAGTTTAGCTGAGATTTTGGTTCCTGAGAATCTGGGTATCTCTAAAGAAGATGTTGAAACTGAGTTAGAGGATTGTGTAAATTGCTCATCATCAGTACGCTCCACAATCACTGCCATCAAACGCACGTTACACACGTCATCGCCTAGCGCGATCGGAAACCCAGCTGGCGCTAGCGACCCAGACTCACATGATCAACATGTCTTAGCCTCAGCATCACTACACGCTACCGCAACAAAACTGCTATCTACCACACAACAACAACATAAATCCATGACTCAAACACAGTCACAGCTCCTACAACAACAGACCGCTCTCCTCAACACGCTACAATCTCAATCTCAGCCTTGTACTACTCCAACATCAACATTTGTCAAATTACCAAAATTTGAAATTTCCAAATTTTCTGGAGATTTTTTGAAATGGAGCGAATTCCATGACATGTTCATGTCCTCAATTGACAATAACACGGGGCTGTCAGAGATACAAAAACTCACCTACCTCAAGGACCACGTTACTGGGTTGGCCCATGACGCCATCTCCGGCCTCCCTTTGTCGAACGCAAACTACACCATTGCGTTGGATATCCTTCGTGCCCGATTCGGCACTAAACAAGTACTGGTGGATTCGCATTACACGTCAATGCTCGACTTACCTTCCGCGTCGAACACCACGACCTCGTTACGCAAGTTGTATGACCAGTTAGAAATTCACTTGCGTAGCCTTGATGCTCTCGGCGAGAAAACTGACTCAGGCGTAATTATCTCCATCATGACAAGCAAACTTCCACGTGCCACACTTGTAACCCTTGAGCTAAAAAAGGGCCCAACGCCGTGGACCTGCCAGGATTTAAGAGACGCTCTAGGAGTGTACATTGCGGCACACGAAGCGGCAGATCGCCTTTGCCCTCCAAAGAAGCCCAACGATACGAGCAGCTTCAAGGCCTCTCATGCCACATCCGCTTCCCCATCTCCATCTTCTGGGCATTCATTACCAGCACAAGCAATGTCTCGGCGAAAGCCTACTTGTGCATTTTGCAAGGCCGCACATTATACAGACGAATGCACTAAAGTTACCACGATCAATGACAGACAGAAGGCAACTAAAGGTCGTTGCCTCAAATGCTTCAGTACACGGCACAGTACACGTGAATGCACTAGCACAATCACTTGCTATCATTGCAAAACGTCTGGCCATCACCGCAGTTTGTGCCCGACTAAATTCACAGCCTCATCCCAAACCAGCCTAAGTGCTCATGCAGAGGTTTTCACACCTCACGCCAACACACTAACAGCGAACAGTGGTAGCCATGTCGTAATGCAAACGGCTGTAGCATCATGCTCCACACACGATGGTGACATTGTCAATGCGAGAATCTTGTTCGACACTGGTGCAAATCGAACGTATGTCACTTCAAACTTAGCAACACGTCTCAACCTGCCTACAGTCGGTAAGCAGTATATTTCTTTAGCAACCTTTGGCAATAGCAAGCGACACACAACAGAATATGACCAGGTGGAAGTTAGGGTGCAGTGCAATGATGGCTCTATGCACCTCCTCAAAGCATGTGTGTTACCAGAAATAACTGCACCGATTCAGAGGGTAGAATTGGCAAAGCGGTATCCAGTCTTGCAATCCTTGCCCCTTGCCGAACCGCTAGCTTCTTCTTCAGGCTCATTGCCCATCGACATACTGGTGGGCCTCGATCACTACTACCATATTGTGGGTCCAGACCGCTTGGAACTTCCAGGGGGACTTGTCCTCCTGCAGTCTTCCCTCGGCTTCATTTGTACAGGTACGGTACCTACACCGGCCACGTCGGAGGGTCAATCATGTCTTGCAGTCCACAGTCACAGCGATGGAGATCCCTCTATGGACTTGCAGCGGTTTTGGGCAGCGGAAGAGTTCCCTGTCCCAGACAACGCAGACCACGAAGACATCGTTCTTCAGCGATTCCTCCACACACTCTCTTTCGAAGACTCTCGCTATGTTGTCGAGTGGCCATGGCGGGACCTGCACGACGAACTTCCCTCCAACTACGGATTAGCACTGGGCCGATTGACTTCCCTTTTGAAACGTGTCACGTCAAAGCGTACTCTTCTTCAACAGTACAACAGTGTGTTGCAAGATCAGTTGACCAAAGGCATTATTGAGATAGTACCGCCTGGGCCCACTTCGAATTCTGTGCATTATCTTCCCCACCACTGCGTAGAGAAGCCTTCACACACGACTACGAAGCTCCGAATAGTCTACGATGCTTCCGCCAAGCTCTCACGCTCCCACCCCAGCCTGAACGACTGCCTAGCTGCTGGCCCGAACCTCGTCCCTGATCTCGCTGGAGTCCTTCTGCGTTTCCGCCTTTCGCCTATTGCCATTTCCAGTGACATAGAAAAAGCTTTCCTTCAACTCAGCCTATGCAAAGCGGACAGAGACGTCACTCGTTTTCTGTGGGTCAAGGACCTTGATCAACCACCCTCACTAGAGAATCTTGTAGTCTACCGCTTCTGTCGTGTGCCATTCGGGGTGATCAGTAGCCCCTGCCTTCTAGCAGCTACTGTTCGCCATCATCTCTCTATTGCCGACGTCCCAGACGCGCAAGAACTTCTTCGGAATATCTATGTAGACAACTTGTTTATCGGCGCAACCTCTCCTGATGAGGCCCTTCATAAGTACACTGCAACGAAGAAGTTATTCTCAGCCGCATCGATGAATGCCCGAGAATGGTCCAGCAACAGTCCAGAGTTCCTTCACCACGTTCCCGAACTCGATTGCGCTTCAACCGGTACACAAAAGTGCCTTGGTATGCTTTGGGATACCTGTCAAGATAGTCTCTACTGTACAAAGGTCGCTGCCACTCATGCCGTCATAGCAACCAAACGTCACCTACTGCAAACCGTGGCCAAGTTCTTCGATCCCCTTGGATTGCTTTCTCCTGTTCTGGTGCGCGCCAAGATACTTCTCCAGGACGTGTGGAAGTTAGATGTAGGCTGGGATGACCCTCTTCCACTTGAAATCTTGGATCAATGGCAGAGTATTGCGATTGATTTAGAAGATGCGCATACTGTAGCCTTCCCTCGGTACGTCGGCAACGCATCACCCAATGTCTCGCATGCGCTCCATGTCTTCTGCGATGCGTCTGAAGCAGCCTATGGCGTAGCTGCCTATCTTGTTACTGACAATGCCCACGAGCGGGCATCTCACCTCATCTACAGCAAGTCTCGTGTTGCGCCAGTAAAGCCGTGCTCCATCCCCCGCCTCGAGCTGATGGCAGCTCTACTTGGTGCCCGAGTCATCCTCTACTTACGCAAGGAGCTTCCTTTGGCCTTCTGCTCCACAGTGTTGTGGTCTGATTCGACCACCGTTCTCCACTGGCTACAATCAAATGACAAGTTGCCAGTCTTTGTCCTCAACCGTGTAACCGCAATACGAGCCGTCAACGATCTCCAGTGCCGTCATGTTCGCTCAGCTCACAACCCAGCGGATCTGCCGTCACGAGGAGCATCAACCTCATTCCTACTGGACAACATCCTCTGGTGGCACGGACCGCCCCTCCTCACGCAGCCTCTAGCTGATCTACCATCAAATGGCCCAATCGCGCACGCCACCATCGCCCTTGGGGAGGGTCCTCCGGATTCAAAGGTGCCAGAGTCTCAGCAACCACACAATAAAAAACCCGATGCACATCACAAGCAAAAAAAAAGATGTGATGAAACACCCCCATTTGATATTGATGTAACACGGTTTAGTTCGTTCTACACCTTAGTACGTGTCTCTGGTTTGTGTGCCCGCTTTGTGTCCAGACTCAAGTCGAAGCTACCGGGAGGGGCCGCGGCTGGGCCTCTCCCCCTCAGCAGCAGGGAAACGGAACAAGCACAACTGCTTTGGATACGCCATTGGCAGCAGCGACACTACCCAGACGTTGTCGACTGCTTGGCATCCAACAAGCCTCATCAGCTGATCGGCAAGCTAGGCCTGTTCAGTGATGAAGACGGTATCATCCGGTGTCGTGGACGACTGGAGAATGCAGACCTGTGCAATGACGCCAAGTTCCCGATCCTACTACCCAGAGCTGTAGCCAGCCTCGTCATCACTGACTGCCACAAGAAAGTGTTTCACTTCGGTGTGAACCACACGCTCGCCAGCCTAAGACTGAAGTACTGGGTACCGAAGGGACGAGCGGCAGTCAAATCCACTCTGCGACTTTGCCAGGTTTGCCGGCATCACAGTGGTCCCCCATTCGCCAAACCAGATATGGCCCCCTTGCCATCATCGCGTGTGAAGCCATCCAGAGCCTTCAGCCACACTGGAATTGATTTCTTTGGCCCAGTATATGTCCGTGGCCAGCCAGTTGCTACAAAGGTCTGGGTCTGTTTGTTTTCCTGCATGTCCACCAGAGCAGTGCATTTGGAAACAGTGAGCAACATGACCACAAGTGAATTTCTGCTAGCCTTCCGCAGATTTGTTGCACGGCGTGGAACCCCAGCACTCATAGTGTCGGACAACGCGCCACAATTCAAGGCAGCGGCCACAGCTTTAGAAGTCGCATTCCGCGATATTCTACACCATGAGGACGTCAGGTCCCACTTCGCCCGTCATGATATCCAATGGCAATTCATAGTGGAATCAGCACCATGGATGGGTGGATTCTACGAGAGGCTTGTGGGCACAGTGAAGAAAGCTATGAAGAAGGCACTGGGCAGATCCCTAGTCAGTCTTCAACACCTCAGCACGCTGCTCACTGAGATAGAAGCAGTTGTGAATTCCCGTCCACTTATTTACATCGACGAAGATGTCCGTACTGTACTGACACCTGGTCACTTCCTCTCCATCAGCCAGAGCACTGGCCTCTTTGATCTCCCGGAGACAAGTGACGACCCTGACTTCCGCCCGACTCCAACCACTGCCGAAGAGTTACTCGCCGGTTGGAAGAAAGGTCAGAACCGCCTCCATGAGTTTTGGCGCATGTGGTGCAATGACTACCTGCTGAGTCTACGCTCAACGCACACCACCCATCACAGCCAAGGCCGTTCTGTCCTCCATCGTACACCTGCAATTGGAGAAGTTGTGTTGATAAAGGACCAGCTTCCCCGAGCATCTTGGAGATTGGGCAAGGTGTGTGAAGTACATGTCAGTGCAGACAACAAGATCAGGTCGGCGTCTGTCACCACTGCTGATCGCCGCACGCTGAAGCGTCCACTCAGCTTACTCTATCCGCTGGAACTGAGCGTGACAGCGACACCACCAGCCGGTGTTACAGCAGATGTCGCCTCAGAACCTGATGCCGTCACAGACTCTACTACATCTCGTCCACAGCGCGCTGCCGCAGCCAAGCAGAGAATTGCGCTGAAGAGTCTCATTGAAGATGATGCCGTCTAGCGCTACCAGTAAGCATATTTCTCCTTTCCTCTTTCCTGTACTGATTTTTCTCAAATTATTCTTTCGCTCATTTTCTCTCCTTTCTTCTTGGTGGGGAGTGTCACGAACATCAGTCGTGATCATTTATGTGCCCCCTTTTTTGGCACCAAGCGATTCCCTTTTGTATGCACCCAGCCATGTCTGGCTGTCCTGCAGCTAGCAGTGTGCTCTACTTGCTCTCTGTTGTATGCATGTACTCGTTTCTGGCTGCCGTGCATGTCGCGGTGTGCTCCCCTTTCTGCGCATGTATCCATTTCTGGCTGCCATGCATGTCGCGGTGTGCTCTCTTTCTGCGCATGTATCCGTTTCTGGCTGCCGTGCATGTCGCGGTGTGCTCCCCTTTCTGCGCATGTATCCGTTTCTGGCTGCTACAGCTCGCGTTGCGCTTCCCTTGCTCTCCTATGTGTACACACGTCCATTTCTGGCTGTACCCGCATGCCTATTTCTGCCTTCGCGCTGACCCCTGAGGAATCGCTTGAGCCTAGTATGGATCCAGTGATCCGAATGTAGCGTCGTTCCCAGCAAGAACTTGCGGACTTTATATTTTGTTGCTCTACAAGCAGCTTTTCGCTAGTCTTCTTGATGTCTCTTCTTAGAGTAGAGACAAGTTTTTTCCTGCTCTAATCAGTAGCTCAGAGCTACATCAATAGCAATAATAAAACCTTATAAAAGACAAAAAAAACTCTTGTCGATGTGATGACAACGACGACATACATACCTAGTGTATAGCAGTGTGTATATACATTTACATCTGATTGGAGGAAGTATATCCAGTCGCTTTATCGAACTGCTCGTATTTCTACAAGTCCAATTACCACCTTGGATTGTGGATAGAAAATGCCGCCAAGTTTTTTCGGGTTTCCGGGGGAAGTAGTCAGCTCTCTTGACATTGTCTGTCTGTGTGACAGGGTTTGAAGCGATACAGTGAGTGATGTGGCTCTGATCATTCCATCATGTCCACTTTGTGTGTTTATATCCCGCAGTGCCCTTGTACAAGACCTGCGGATCCGAAAAGGTGTGGTTCAAGTCGCAGCTTGGCTCGTTCAACTATTCCTATTCAACCGCTCACTGTAATGGCTACCTCCCAACGTTAACAAATGTGGAGAATGCTTGCTTCAAGGACCTCATACAAAGTGCTCTCTGGTTATGGCAAAGGCCAGCAGTTTTCCTCTGGGCCCAGAATGACCAATTCCTACAGTTTGACGGTGCAAACTTCACAACCATTACTCCACCCTCAGCTGCTAGATTAAGCAAAGTTCTTCTCATCTGTTATGAAGGTATGGGCAAACTTGCCATTGTGCGTGTCAGTCCTATCTCCTGTCATTGTATTTAAGCTGTGTTCACCCGCAGCCAGTCATGTTTGCAATGTGCTGAAAAGGCTTGGCTTGAGCGGCTCAATCTGCCAACACATGAGGAAAGGGATGATGAGTTTTCGCTCAGGAAAAACAAGTAGAGATGACTTATTAGGTTGTAGTAATATACCAGCTCTCTAATGTTGCCATGTGCAAAAGTATTGTCGTCTTGGATCAAAAGTCTGACTTTGAAATCACTCAATTGCAGCTAGTAAATATCTTATGGTACAGGTGGAATCTTGATAATTCAAACCCCAAAATGCAACCCAAAATTTCAATTATTCAGACAATATGTTACAAGTTATGGCTAAACTGTCCATCAAAGTAACGAGTTGTTTTTAATTATTCAGATAAAAACTCAGAGTTGTAACAAAGCTTCCAAACTCTCTCTCTTGTGTAATCATTCAGATATTTAACTCAGATACTGAGCGAATGAGAGATGCAAAATAGAAGAATTCACATGGAAACGAGTTATAAAGCAACTATCCACGACCGCAACAAGATGATAAGCAGTCAGAAAGTGCGATAACAGGGCACAAAACTGACATGCTACTGGCATTCAACGACCTGAGACGTAGCTCTAACACATCTCCAGTTTGCAAACAAACAGCCTTCCAACTTGGAAGGTTCACGGTTCGGTAGGATCGAATGTGGCTGTTGGTTTGCGCACTGGAGATGTATTAGAGCTAGGTGTCAGGCTGTTGAATGTCTCAGTGGCCTGCCTGCATCCCTCTGTCACTCTGTATCTCTATCTCTCTGTATCCCTATCTCTCTGTATCCATATCTCTCTATATCTCTGTATCTCTATCTCTCTGAATCTCTCTCTGTATCTCTATCTCTCTATCTCTCTGTCCCTCTGTCTCTCTATCTCCCTGTCTCTCTGTATCTCTATCTCTCTCTATCTCTCTGTCTCTCTGTCTCTCTATCTCTATCTCCCTGTGTTCCTATCTCTTGTATCTCCATCTCTCTGTCTCTCTATCTCTCTGTCTCTTTATATCTCTGGCTCTCAATCTCTCTCTATCTCTGTTCCATCAGATATACATAAACGTACAACTCAACCTACCACCGAACCCACAACTCAACCCACCACCCAACCCACAACCCAACCCACAACTCAACCCACCACCCAACCCACCACCCAACCCACAACCCAACCCACAACTCAACCCACCACCCAACCCACCACCCAAACCACCACCCAAACCACAACCCAAACCACAACCCAACCCACCACCCAAACCACAACCCAAACCACAACCAAACCCACCACCCAAACCACAACCCAAACTACCACCAAACCCGGAACCCAACCCACCACCCAAACTACAACCAACCCCACCACCCAAACCACAACCAAACCCACCCCTCAGCCCACCACCCAACCCACCATCGAACCCACCACCAAACCCGCAACCAAGCCCATCCCCCAACCCACAACCCAAACCACAACCAAACCTACCACCCAGCCCACCACACAAACCACAACCCAAACTACAACCAAACCCACCACCCAACCCACCACCCAACCCACCACCCAACCCACCACCCAACCCACCACCCAAACCACAACCCAAACCACAACCAAACTCACCACCCAAACCACAATTCAACCTACCACCCAAACCACAACCCAAGCCACAACCCAAACTACCACCAAACCCGGAACCCAACCCACCACCCAAACTACAACCAACCCCACCACCCAATCCACCACCCAAACCACAACCCAAACCACAACCAAACTCACCACTCAGCCCACCACCCAACCCACCATCGAACCCACCACCAAACCCGCAACCAAGCCCATCCCCCAACCCACAACCCAAACCACAACCAAACCTACCACCCAGCCCACCACACAAACCACAACCCAAACCACAACCAAACCCACCACCCAACCCACCACCCAACCCACCACCCAACCCACCACCCAACCCACCACCCAACCCACCACCCAACCCACCATCCAAACCACAGCCAAACCCACCACCCAACCCACCACCCAACCCACCACCGAACCCGCAACCCAACCCACCACCCAAACCACCCCCCAAACCACAATCCAAACCACAACCAAACCCACCACCCAACCCATAACCAAACCCATCCAAAACCAAACAGCCCAACCCACAACCAAACCTACAGCCCAACCCACAGCTCAACCCACAGCCCAACCCACAGACCAACCCACAGACCAACCCACACCCAAACCCACAGCCAAACCCATCCGCAAACCCACAGTCCAACCCACAGCCCTAACCACACCCCTCCTCACAACTCAAAACACTTCCCAGCCCGCCACCCTGCCCCCCACCCAAGCCACAACCTTCCCCACGGCCCACCGCACAGCCCACCGCACAGCCCACCCCACAGCCCACCCCACAACCTTCCCCACGGCCCACCGCACAGCGCACCCCACAGCCCACCCCACAACCTTCCCCACGGCCCACCGCACAGCCCACCCCACAGCCCACCGCACAGCCCACCCCACAGCCCACCGCACAGCCCACCGCACAACCTTCCCCACGGCCCACCCCACAGCCCACCCCACAGCCCACCCCACAGCCCAACACCCAATCCAACCTACCAAACAGCCGAAAAGTCAATCTTCAAATGTGACAGGCAAAGAGATGGCAAACGAAACGCAGACGCAGGCTCCTGGTGTGGTAACCATGGATGCCATTCCGCCATCGGTCACTGCAAAAGGTGAGATGGCAAAGTAATGTTTTCACACAGAGTGCACGCATTGAAGACCAAGACGATGGGCATGCGAATCATCAGGCTCGTGCTGTAGAGTAAAATTTAATATTCTAAAAGTTGCCTTCCTCCCTTTGAACACTGGTAGTGAGTGCAGTCCAGTCACACAGATAACGCACACAGAGCAACGCGCTAATGGAGTCACCGAACTTCAGTTCCTGGTTGAATATGGATTCAACCAGGAACTGAAGTTCGGTGACAAATTTTAACTGCACGTAGTTGACAATAAAATCAGACCCCGTACCTTTTGTGCTCTTCTGTCCTTTGTATCGGGAGGGGGGGGGGGTCAAGGTCTATAACGACCAAACATCACCCGGCATGGCCAAATTTCCGATTTCGCTCAAAGTTGGCTCCTTGTATCCCTGGGTGGACCTCATTCACCCACTACGACAGTTTGGTGCCCAGTTTCTGGCATTTTGGGCGAAGTCAAAAGTTTGACTAAAATACACCCTGAAACAAGGTACACATATGTAACACGCATACTCAGTCTCAACTCTCAAAGCACATGGTTACGTGAGTTATCATCAGTGTTCCTTGTCTCACACGGAGGAGAAGAAGACCCAGGCAGTGCGAGTAGGCGCACAGCTATCCATGCGTTCCTACGGTGTACTATCTATGTGTATACTCATAACGTGTGGTAAAGTAGCCATACCACACACATGTGTTCCCGTCAGGTAGCTAGCGGCCTGCGCCGATAATAATGCGCAGTCACATCGCACTGCACCTCGCCCCGTTGTAAACCATGGTGAATGTGTTGTCGTTCTCCCTGCCGTTGCAGCCTCTGTTTGCGCCACTCCGCCGGTGATATCCAATGGTGTTGCCGTGAGGACGAGCGGTGCTCTGGGTGCCACGGCGTTGGTGCAGTGCAACGAGGGCTTCACACTTTCCGGCAGTTCCATGACCATGTGCATGGCCAATGGCTCATGGTCGCTTCCCATCGGCAAGTGCTCCGGTAAGGATCACTCTCATGTGCCTACAGTAGGGTCCGGCGGATTCTGCCGGCAGAAAAATTGGCAGAATTCGGTACTTTTTCTGGTAGGTTTCATGCTTGTTTGGTATGTGGATAAAGAAATGGAGCAGAATTCGAGGAATTGCCCGCCATAAGGTTTGTATGGTTCTGCCAATTTCACTGCTTTTCGAGCAGAATCTGCCACTTTTTCGAGCAGAATCCGCCGGTCCCTAGCCTACAGCCACACAGACAAGCATACATGTACACACTGACAAGCATACATGTTAGGGCCGAAACGATTGCCCATTTTACCTAAACGATTAACCAATAACACTAACGATCGATTTATTGGTTTTACCGATTTTCCGAACAAGTTTTATACGTGCCATGTTGGACATCAGTATACAGCAAAAACAATTAAATTTGTTCAACTATATACAGGTACGTATGGGTGAAAGATCCACACAGGCCCCAAAAAGACCAAAATGAAATTTGCAACATGATATGAGCAGTGTTCCTCTGCCATTAAACATCAACGATCAGTCGTCTGTCATCTACAATGGAGAAGGGTCGACTGGAATCGACAATCCAGTCGATGATCGATTCCGTCAACATGCCTGAGCGCCTGCTGTCGCACGTTCGCAAGTTATCTGTGCCGAAGAACGACGTGACGGGCTTCATATCCAGCACTGTTCGTCGCATTGTCACTGCGCTCAACATTGCTGGTAGTCGCCGTTGCTGTCGACTGGGTTGCTGATCCTTTCCCTACCGCAGCGGCGTACTGGTCTTTATGAGCAGAAATCAGGTGCTGGAACAAGTTGGTTGTGCCGCTTTGACGGACGAACTCGCGGCTGCACGAATTGCATCTCGCTACGCTATCAGCTTCCTCGAAATATGCCCACGCTGGCGATCTCTTGGTCAGGTTAACTTTTGCTTTTCCAGGCGGCAGCATTGTCACTGCTCTCCTCGCCAAAAAATCAAAACTAACTAAGTTTTTGACAAGAACTGAACAAATTAGAAGGACGGCAGCCACACTCACAGTTTCGCTACAACCTAACAGTAATGAAGCTTTCCGGTTGTTACATTTTCCGGCTACGCTGACTAGTGCAGTGAATGTAGTGACTATGTACGACTACCCAAAAAGGATCAAGCGTGCGGACCTACGGCTTCATGCACGTCTACTTCGACGTTCATGTACTTGTGCGCATGACGCGCGTGCATGATGCCATGCATGGTCTGCATGTACTGACGTCATGACCGCTCTCGCACTGTACAGTCATAATCGTTATCGATCATAATATGATATAACGATTATCGATTTCATCCATAACGAGTGATATACGAGTAATCGGTATAATCGTTTCGGCCCTAATACATGTACACACACACACACACACACACACACACACACACACACACACACACACACACACACACACACACACACATTTGAATTGAATACTTTGGGATCCTCGGTGGAAAACAACCAACTTCATTTCTCACGTTTATAGAAAAGAAAAAAGGACCAAGAAACTACTTTTTTCTTTACTATAAATGTTTTATCCTTTGCTCTCCATCCGAGTCAATTTCTCATTTTATGATTTTTTTTAAGTATGACTGTACTTCTCTCATAATTATTTTGTTCGTTCTTAGTAGAAACGGGAGGTTTTTCCTCTGGTGAGAAGGCAGAGTTGCCTCTGCTCTAAACGAATTGAAATAAAAGAAACAAAGAAACAAAAATAAAACGCTATGCTCTTCATTCTGGCTTTTCTGCAGTATTAAAAATATAATTTTTAAATCACGCTTCACCTGAGACTGAGTTAGACTGAATTTTCAGCAGCCGTAGGATAATGGTGTAGGGTGGTGGCGTTCCAACGGATACTGAAACTCATAACAGCATACTGTAATGATAAAATTTATGAGCAACTTAAATGAGCAAAAACGTGGCTTTTTGTCACTTTTGAATTTTTTTTATAAAGCTTTCTGTACCTCGACATCACTGCGCAAAGAAACTTCAGTCAAACATGTTCATCCGTCACAGAGCTAGGGCTGTTTGAATTAACAAGCAACTGTATTTACATCCCCTTCTACAGTACTCGCAGCAGCCAGGTACGGTATAGTGGGACGGTCAAAGACCGTTATTGACAAACAGAGCCTACCAGGTTCAAGTCCTGCTTGGAAGCGAAAGAATTTTTTCCAGTCGTGCTGCAACCCACAGTTAGTAGGTAACTGGTGGCCAGGGAAACATGGACGCAGCGGATGGAACTTTCCGTCATGGCTTTGATCACTTTGGTGGTGGGTCTAGTCTACTCACCTCCCACCGCTTAGGAGCTGCATCTGCGCCTTTAATCTTTGCAGTGCGGTGGCGTTCCTATGGATGCTGAAAACTCAGCCTAACCGAGTCTCGAGCACATTACTTGGAAAGTTAAGTACATGAGTATTGTATTTATTTCACGGTTCGCTCGAGACTCGGTGAGGCTGAGTTTTCAGCATCCATAGGAACGCCACCGCACTGCAAAGATCAAAGGCGCAGATGCAGCTCCTAAGCGGTGGGAGGTGAGGAAATACGGTATAATTATTACATTACTGGATAATCCAATTGAGCTTGATTTTCCAGTAAACCGTCTGAAAAGATGGCGACAGAACATTCAAGGAACAAAGCATGTAGCTATAGCTTATTCTGTTTCTATGTGTGTCAAGTGTCAAGTTCAACACTAAAACCAGGCTTTTGTGCCAACAGTCACGTGCATCTTGAAAATCAGGCTTGTATTAAAAACGGGTTTCTATATGAGACTTCAGCGGAGGCGTTTGTTAGCACGCTAGGCACACCACAGGGTGATGGGCTGAGCCCGGTTCTGTTTGTTTGCTACCTGGAAGCAGCACTGAGGGAGACTCGAAGCAAACTACCACCACGGCCAGACACTGATGCAGCAATACCACAGGAAACAGGATATGCCGATGACATTTCCTCCTATTCGACTGAGCGACAATGGCTTGCCAACTCCCTACCCGTGATAGCTGACGGCCTGGGTGACTGGTCACTCAACGTTAACAGCAGCAAAACAGAGTGGCTTCACATCTCTGCCTCCACCACCGAATGGCGAAGATCGAAGCAACTTGGCTCTCTCATGGGGGAAGAGGAGGACTTGAGCCGACGAATGGACCAAGCATCAACATCATATGGCCGCATGTATTCGCTCTGGATACGACGTCAACTTGTATCCGAGGAAACCAGGCTTCGTCTCTACAATGCCATCGTCCTACCAACACTGTTAGACAACTGCGAAACCTGGGGACTGACAGAGGCTGCACTGGAGAGGCTGAACGCCTTCCATAGACGTCAACTACGGAACTTGTTCGGAATTAGGTATCCTGCCATCATCTCCAACAAAGACCTATATTCCAGAGCACACACACAGCCACTTTCGCACACCGTTGCTGTCTGCCGTTTCCGGATGTTGGGTCATGTTCTGAGGATGCCCTCAGATGCCCCGCCACAGCAGGCAATGGACAACTACTTCCGTCGAGATGTCACCGGTGTGCGTGGACGCCCGAAATCGAACCTGGCCACGGCAGTCAAGGCAAGCACAGCTGCCAGAGACATGCCACTGAAGACCATGACTGATCTGAGTGGGCTCAGAATGCACGCTTTGGACAAGCAATCATGGAGGGAACTCTCAGCCTGAGCTGGTTTTGCTCACGGCTGCAAGGCACGGGGTAGTGAACCCAGGACAGAAGCGGACCAGGCATCATGACTTTGCACATCTATCGTTATGCTGCTTCATTACGCGACCTGTTTTATTATTATTATTATTTTATGGCTCAACATCCGAGTTTCAAATTATTATAAGAGACAGGCTTTAAAAAAAGGTTTGCTCCCCACACCGGAGCTCGCGCTATTCCGCCGACTTTACTTGACACTTTGTCAAAACGTTTGAGGCCTTGTCCCCAAACGTCTGATTGCTACAAAAGCTAGAGGGGTGAGTTGGTTGGAATACGAACTTTCTTACAAACAAGAACACCAAAACTAATTTGAATACAGCAAAAAACGAAGGTATAAATCAAAGTATGAAGCGCAGGAGTAGCATCATGAGTACGAAGAAATTCATGAGGCAGCAGTGCATTGACATGACATGCACAACCATACTAATACATCATTTTATATTCGTGGGATGATTGAATCCGCGACACTCCGACAAGAAAGAAAGTAGTACACCTCATGAGATAATGAAGACTGGGTGGATTACACTGAGATGTAGTGATGGTGTTTTACAAAAGTATCTAGAGTCTAAGAAGTACTGCTACAGTCAAAATGCACTAGTATGACAAGCGAAGAACTACTTCAAAGTACATGGAACCTCATTACACAGAAGAGAAATGCACGTACGTAGATGTATTAGGAGAATTGTACGGGATTTATACTCCCGCCGGAGTAATTGTAAATAGAGGGAGAGTCATACATACGCGAACCGTAAAAGCAGTCTCATCATGATGTAAGGCACACATAGCTTGATGTTACCCACTTGGCGATCTTCTCACGTGCTGCGTCGGCCGACGCTCGAGGAGGACGCTTTGAAGTCACAACAGGTAGCGGAGGGGCATCATCCACTGGAGCCGGATCAGTAACATCAGAAGACACAGGCTGCTGACCTGGAGTGGAAGCATCAACTGGAATAACGTGCCTACACTCCAGGGAATATAGACGGGACAATGGGCGCTTGACGGTGTTGCCGGTTGACATGATGACTTGAGCTGTTCGAATCTGTCCATCCGTGGGACTACAGATGATCTTCGTGATACGACCCAGCTTCCATAGACAACGTGGGGTAGATTCCTCTTCGACGAGCACTACCTCGCCCAACTGGGGATGTGACGCTGTCTGTTGATGGCTTGCAGACGCTCGTTTGTCTGCACAGGATATTCTCTCTTGAAGGACTTGCAGATATTCCTTCTTCCACATCTGCCAGAACACTTCGCTTTGACGTTGCTGTCGTCCCCATTCTTGAAGAAGACGGGTGGAGGGATTGGCAGAGTCTGGGACGAAATCAGGTTCATCCAGGGATGTTGAGAGAGGTATCGCAGTGGGGCACTCACCGACTAAGAAATGAGCTGGGGTCAAAACATTGACCTTGCCCTCGTAGTCAGCTGTGACTGAGGTCAGTGGTCTGCTGTTCACGGCAGCTTCGGCTTCAGCCAGGAGTGTCACAAGTTGATCGAGGTAAATGCGCTGGCGTCCTAATGCCTTTCGCAGACAACGCTTTACCAGCCCAACCATCCTTTCATACACACCACCTTGCCATGGCGCGAAGGCGGTGGCGAACTTCCAGCATATACCGTGACTGTTGAGGAAGTTGAAAACGTCGGTATCCTCTGCAGCTGATTGCCAGAATTCATCGAGTGCGGTGCTTGCAGACTTAAACTGTGAAGCATTGTCAGAGTAGAGAAGTCTGGGGACACCACGTCGCGCAATAAATCGTCGAAAACAGCTGATGAACTGAATGGTGGACATGTTGCTCACCCATTCCAGGTGCACAGCACGTACCGACAAACATGTCAGGAGGCAGACCCAGACCTTCACAGCTGTTGTACCTTCAGACTGCTTGACGAGGATGGGCCCGAAATAGTCAAGACCCACGTACTCGAACGGCCGGGCTGCTGGTGTCACGCGTTCCTTTGGCAGTGGCGGCGGAACTGGCAGCTTGTACGGAGGTCCCTCGTGCTTTCGGCACGTGGTACAACGTCGAATGATAGAACTAACCGCACGGCGGCCCTGGGGCACCCAGAAATTCAGACGGAGTTGAGCCAACGTGTGGGATACTCCAGCGTGGAGCAGTCGACAGTGGAGGTCCGTTATGATGAGCTGCGTCAGGCGATGAGTATTCGGCAGCAGGGGCTGAGCAAAGGGAGAGACAGTATAGTCAGCCTTAGGAGCGCGTCCGTGACAGCGCAAGACGCCAAATTGATCAACCGTAATGCCAAGCTGACTGCGGATGACACATTTGCGATTGGTAACAAAGCTGTTGAAGACGTCACCAAAGCACTGGTATTGTGATACACGAGTGACCAGAGTGAGGATGAGACGACGAATACCAGCGTTGAGGTGTGCGGAGGAGGCAATTGCTTGCATCAACGCAAACAAGAGGGGATGGCTGGTGTGAATAGTGGAGCGATAGCCAGAGGATAAGCGGGACCATAGATACTGGTGAAGAAATCGGCAGCAGTAGAAGATAACACGAATCAGACGCTCCAAAGAAGATGACCGGTCAAGTAGCTGAACAAGGCAGGTTGACCATGCGACCAGATCTGATGTAGTGACATCCAAGCTGTTGGTGTTGAGGAGAGTGGCAGCATGAACGACTTTTGAACCACGCTCTTCAGCTGCAACCTGCTGTAGGATGTCAGGTGTGACTAGCAAGTGCTGATCTCCTGGCCACTCCGCCACGTCAAGTCGAAGCCAAGCAGGACCCTGCCACCAGAGTGTGTTGCTGGAGAGATCTGCAGTACTCTGGCCGCGTGTTGCAACATCAGCTGGGTTGAAGCTTGATGGCACATATCGATAGTCGAGGTTGGGAATCTGCCGGATTTCCTGGATGCGATTGTCGACAAAGGTTGACAAGTCCTTTGTTGACTGGAGCCAGTGCAAGACACACTTCGAGTCACACCATAGAACTTGTGAGCTGAGCGAGAGCTGCAGATGTTGACGGATGAATGCAGCCATGCGAGCACCGATGAGGACACCAAGGAGCTCCAGACGTGGGATGGTGAGTGACTTGTCCTTGGCACACTTGCCTTTGTTGAAGGAAGATGGTGGCAGACGCATCTTACTGTACACCAGTACAGTATGGACGTTGGAGTTGCGCTGAATGCGGAGGTAAGCTGCTGCAGCGTACGCATGTTGAGATGCATCCGTGAAGATATGCAGCTGCATGTCGCCATCATGGTACCGGTGATACCTTGGAATAGCCATGTCGGATAACCCATCCATCTGTTGCACTAGACCAAGCCACTCTTCTTGAACATCGGGAGGTAGCGCATCATCCCACGTGACCGACAGACCCCACAGCCGTTGCAAGAATATCCGAGCTGGAAGGAGGACGGGCGTCACGAGACCCAAGGGGTCGTACACTGCTGAGACGGCGTGAAGGACTGCGCGTTTAGTGATGCTGCACTCCGTCTTGGTGAGTTTGGTACAGCCGGGTATAGAAACGGTGTCATTTTCCGTGTCCCACTTGAGACCAAGTACTTTCACGTAGCGAGACGTTACACGGTCTTGCTCCGGTATAGCAGAACGAACAGCATCACTGTTGGTGGTGAACTCACGCAAGTTCATTGAGGCTGACTTGAAGATGTCCTTGGCGGCAGTGTAGGCAGCGATAGCGGCGCTCTCCAGATCCATGCCGAGGATGATATTGTCGACATAAATGTTGTCGGAAATAGCTGTGGCGAGGGGCGTGCCTTGCGTGCTGAGATGATGGCGTACGGTGGCTTCGAGCAGGAACGGGCTCGAAATCACTCCAAACGGCATACGTCGAAACCGATAAACGCTCAGGTTGTCCTTGGTAGGAGCCGGGTTTGAAGGATCCTGAAACCAAAGGAACCGCGTGACATCTCGATCAGACTGCCTGATGCTTAGCTGCAGAAAGGCTTTCTCAATGTCAGCCAATAGGACAATAGGGTGGCAGCGGAAACGAAGCAGCATGCCACATAGGCTGGGTAGATTGATTGGACCGCGATGCATACACTCGTTGAGGCTCTTGGACCGTTTCGAGGATTTTGCAGAGGCATCATAGACGATACGCAACTTCGTTGTGGCCTTCGACGGTGTGATGACGGGCTGATGAGGCAAATAGTGTGTGGCATTTGCCGTACGGAGAGAGGATTTCGGAACAAGCTCAATGATACCAGCTGTGACTTGAGACTGGATGATCTTGTTGTACTGTGCCAAAAGGTCATTGTCGGAAGCCAGTCGCTTGGCCAGAGACGTTAACCGACCTAAGGCGAGACCAAAGTTGTCAGATACTTCAGGAGGCTCTGCTTTCCACGGCCACGCGATCTCATATCGCTTGCCCTCATACCTGACATGAGTGTCAAAGTGACGTTGAGCGAGCTCGTCAGAGGTGACATGAGGAGAATCCGTGATACCTATGGTGTCAAGAGACCACATCCGAGAAAGATCAGGATACGGCATCATGGACGATGGAGCAACATAGTTACCCAAAGACGACGGATGCTGGCGAGCAGAGGTAAGTGTGGAGCACAGAAGTACACTACTGGCAGACTCGGAGTGGTCCGTCTCCACGGTCGACTTCCCAGCAACGAGGTATCCAAGACGGGACGGTATAACATGAAGGCCAGATGGTAGAGAAACGGAAGGCCCGTTGATTAGTTCCCAGAAATGGGCAGCTCCAATCAGCAGGTCAATCTTACACGTTGACGATTCAGAAGAGATGGGCTCCGCGAGAGCATCACCGGCAACCGCCAATATAGTGGCGTAATCTTCATCTGAGAGCCGACAGTGTCGAATTGGATCGGTAATCTTCTGCATGGTGTTAGCTTCCATGGTCAGACGAGAGCCATCATGGAGTTCAAGATCGAACTCGACCGTTGTTGTGTTGAGCTGTACAGGCTGCGATGAGGCGAATGTGGAGACAACTAGGCACTCTTGCCGACCTGCGGGCAAGCCTAGTCGTGTGGCTGCGTCTACACTGAGGAATGTAGACTGAGAACCGCTGTCCAGAAGGACCGTAACTTGTTGAGATTCACCTGAACCAGAGTGGATAGATGTCCTGGCAGTCATCAAGCGAGTCTGGCTTGCTGGGACTGTTGGACCAGGGAGTTGCCGAGTGGCAGCTACATTAGAGGACACCCGCAGAGATGATGAGGAGCCACTAGAAGTAGTAGCAGATTGCTGTTGTTGAGGATTCCCAGTACGGCTCTGCTGGGAATCACCATACCGTGCCGTCTGACGTCCAGCAGAGCAGATTGCTGTGTTATGGTGATTCGACCGGAGGCAATGCCGACATTGTCGTTGCCGGGTGCAGACCGAACTGGTATGACCTGAGCCCAAGCAACGAAAACAGAGACGCAACCCCAACAAGCGATTCTTACGGGCCTCTGGAGTAGCGAACTTCTGACACGAGTCGTGTCTGTGTGTAGCACCACAGAAGACACATGGCCTGCGAGACTGTTGTCCAGAAGCTGTGGGTACTCGATGCTGTTGTGCTGTCGCCACAGGAAGAGCGCTCCCAGATACAGGACCAGGCGCTGGCGCGGCCGGGACGCTGCCGTCACTGCGAGAGGTAGAAGATGTGGCAGACCGCTGGTAGGCCCTGTCATGTAAGCTGACATACCTCTTCAAAGCCCGGCGGAGCTCTGATACACTCCATGCTTGAGCCGCCTCCGACAGGGGTCGCCATTCTTCCAACTTGGTTGTGACACTAATAGGAAACTTCGACAGTATTTGTTGAGCGACCAGCCGCTGAGTGGCCAGAACCTCTCCTTGAGCTTCCAGCTGGAGGCACACATTCTCAATCATCTCACACTTCGCCTTGATGTCGCTATGACTGGATGTGGATGCCGGCATATGTTGCAACTTGTGGTACAACTTGGTGATGATGACGTCAGCTCTGCCGAACTCATCCTGAAGCGTTTTCAGGGCCACGGGATAGTTCTGGTCAGTAACAGCTATTCCAGCAATTAGACGGCAAGCAGACCCTTTTAATGATGACTTGAGATATGTGAATTTGGTGACGTTCGGGAGCTGCTGCGAGTCAACAGATGCGACATACATATCCCAAAAGACGGGCCAGTCCAGAATGTCGCCACTGAAGCTAGGCAAAGACAATTTCGGGAGGTTCACCTGGGTATACGTAGTTGACCCTGGCTGCATGGGTGACTGAGCCATCGTGGTCGGCTGAACGGTTTGAACCGCAGCAATAGCAGCTTGCCTGGCAGCTTCAGCGACCATGGTGGTCATGGTTGCAATACTAGACGGAGCTGCAGCATCAACAGCACGTGGCATCGGACTAGCGACTGGCGAGAATGAACTAAGGCTGAGTGAAGCCATGCTTAGCTCATCAGAGGAATCATCATCACTGCTGTCATCCAACATAACAGTATGTGCTGACATAGGAGTGTGGGATGGCAAAGGAGTAAATTCTACTTTGCTGGCACCAGAACTAGACTTCTGCTGGACAGAGCTTTGCTGTGGTGGTTTCAGAGCTGACAGAATACTATGGGTAGACACTGGAGCTGCTGTCACACTGTGTAGAGCAAAGGGCAGCTCACTGCAGGCAGCTGTACTGGTAGTCCCAGGCTGGAGCTGCGGTGTGTAGAAGTTAGGAACTGGTGGCATGGTGTGACAGTCGGTGCGTGACGGTGACAAGCTCCCGCTACATGTATCCAAATGATGAGATGCAGGGGTGCGTGTGTGTGCACTGCTACGAAGTGATTGTGACGCTGGTGCTGATGCTAATGTTCCGGTACATGTGTGACTGTCAGTAATGGTTGCCGCAGAAACTGAATGCAATGAAGAAGAATGGGCAGGCAAACGAGAGAGACGTGAAACGGTAGCCTCAACCGGGTCAGGAAAGTTCGCCATGGCCTCAGGAGCCGTACGCATGATGGAGCTCCTCACCTTTCTCAAGATACCACACAAGTCGTCAAATTCTGACTCCCAGCTGTCAAGCTCGTCCAGTTCGTCTTCAGCAGAGTCCATTTCTTCGTATGCTGTCCGAAGGGCCGCTACAACTTCCTCAAGTTGTAGTGAAAGCGACTGGGCCTCCCCCCAATCGGCTGCCAAATACTGAGTATTGGAACTTGACTCAGCGCTAAACTCGCGCGCAAGGCGAGTGTGTACGCGGACAAAACGTCTGCGCAAGTTCGCTCTACGGCGAAGCAACTGCTCAACATCGGAGCTTGCTTGGGTGGCCATCCCGAAACAAGCTGATGTCGAACGAAAGTTGTGATCGTGACTATCCTGGTCACAGCACCATGTCAAAACGTTTGAGGCCTTGTCCCCAAACGTCTGATTGCTACAAAAGCTAGAGGGGTGAGTTGGTTGGAATACGAACTTTCTTACAAACAAGAACACCAAAACTAATTTGAATACAGCAAAAAACGAAGGTATAAATCAAAGTATGAAGCGCAGGAGTAGCATCATGAGTACGAAGAAATTCATGAGGCAGCAGTGCATTGACATGACATGCACAACCATACTAATACATCATTTTATATTCGTGGGATGATTGAATCCGCGACAACTTGACTGACTCACGACTGCCATCCAGAGCACACGAGAAGTCCAACGAACCTTCGACTCGGCAAACCTGCAAGAAAGCACCACTCCCTGCTCAATACACAGTGTTTCGGGGAATTCACCCCTCATCAGTTGAGCTTGAGTAGGCTGAGGAAGATTGTGCCTGAAGAGCACCACTTATATAGTGCTCTCCAGGCACAAACATCACCAGGGATACAAACTTACAGAGACGCTCCGCTTCCAGCGCGACAAACACCTCGTGAACACCAGACAGCAGCGTGAGTCAGTGTCGCTCCTGGACGGTGACGCGCTGGAAGCGGAGCGTCTCTGTAAGTTTGTATCCCTGGTGATGTTTGTGCCTGGAGAGCACTATATAAGTGGTGCTCTTCAGGCACAATCTTCCTCAGCCTACTCAAGCTCAACTGATGAGGGGTGAATTCCCCGAAACACTGTGTATTGAGCAGGGAGTGGTGCTTTCTTGCAGGTTTGCCGAGTCGAAGGTTCGTTGGACTTCTCGTGTGCTCTGGATGGCAGTCGTGAGTCAGTCAAGTGTCAAGTAAAGTCGGCGGAATAGCGCGAGCTCCGGTGTGGGGAGCAAACCTTTCTTACAAAATCATCGCCGAAGTCGCAACCACTACTTCAGACAGGCTTTAATACAAGACAATAATGGTGTTTATCTTCCTCATGGGATGTCATTGGAGGCAAAGATACTTGTCGAAAAAAGAGGATGAGAAATGGGAAAAGTGCTCATGTGTCCCTAAAAATCCCCGCCCTTAAAAAAATTTCCCCTTTTAAAAATTAATTTCACGGTTCGCGTGAGACTCGGCTGAAAGCCGAGTTTTCCGCATCCGCCGTGGGAACGCCACCACCCTCTAGGATCAAAGGCGCAGATGCAGCGCCTAAACGGTGGGAGGTGAGTAGATCAGACCCACCACCAAGTGGTCAAAGACCGAAATCCCATTAGCTGCATCCATGTTACCCTCGTGCCAGGCCACGAGTTCCCAATTAACTGTGGGTCGCAGCACGGCTGGAAAAATTCCTTCCGCTTCCAAGCAGGACTTGAACCTGGTACCCTCTGTTTCTCAATCATGGTCTTAGACCATCCCACTATGCCTGCCTTTTAGTTCTCCTAAAAATGGCACATCCTCTTTGTTCTGCCCAAACCAGGCATAACATTCTTTCTTTTTTTTCAATTCCCAAACCTACTGGAAGCCAGAGTACATGACATGTTATAAGAGAGATAGGAGGGGTAAAATGCACAGTGAAGTCAGCCGTGTAGCCGCCCGTGTTTCCAGGTTGCCCGGAAACCCCCTCCGCGGTTGCAGCGCAGACGCCGAAACCTTCGAAAACTACAGCAAATCTCTCCTGATCCTGAGTGCGTACATGTGCAGTCATGGGAGGTACAAACTACTGACAGTGCGGTGCATGCTGCACGCATGCACTTGAGTGAGGCGTGAAGCTATGCTAGTTTGCGAGCGCTTCGTGCGCACTACTAGCTGGCCAACTACATGTACCTGACTACGGTCATTGTAAAAGTTCTCTTTCATGTTGTGTATTTCAGTACAAATTCTTAGGTGTGAATGCTTTTGACGGGGGATCTGCCCCCGCCCTCCCCCACAAGATGCTCTGCCCACTTGATCCACCAGGACCCATCTGGAAACCGCCTCCCAGACCCTTCCAGCTACATGTACGCGCCTGGAAGTGAGTTTATAGATAGAACAGAAAGGCTCCGGGCTGTCCCAAAAGAGCGCTCACAATGCCCAAGGGGCAGAGCTACATACATGTACAAGAAGAAGAGGATGGGGAATTCATTGCACCGCTCCGAGGTTTACGCACCAGGTGAGCAGCAGGCACCAACTCCAGACCACAAGCGTTGTCTGATGATCGCCTGGTAAATGAAACTCAGAGTAACAAACAAGTATTCATCCTCTTCTTCTTCTTCTTCTTCTTCTTCTTCTTATACCTGGGGTGATATAGGGCTTCGTCAACCATGGTACACACTATTTTGGTCAAGTGCCGGTTTTCGTTAGACGGCTTGATCTGTGTTTTACTTGTATGTCGTGCGCGTGCTCCATACCTGTTCACTTGTATGTAGTGCTTGTGCTCCATACCTGCTCACTTGTATGTAGTGCTTGTGCTCCATACCTGCTCACTTGTATGTAGTGCTCAGTGTGCTCCATACCTGCTCACTTGTATGTAGTGCTTGTGCTCCATACCTGCTCACCAGTGCTGTTACGTCTATAACATGTAATTTAAAAAAAATTAGAAGTGGAGTGAAATTTCGGTGCCAGGGACCTGCCAGGTTTCAGGTGTAATTTAGAATTAGGTGACCAGCCTACCCTTCACATACAGTGCATACTCTGCAGTCCTTTACTTGTAATCTAACTTAGGAGCCTGGTTTCTCTACCGAGATTAAAGTTACACCAAAAGTAACGTGTTCGCCAGTACTCACTTCTTCATACTATTTAGTAGCTTTTAGGGCTGAAACGATCGTGGATTTTCAAGTATCGATTACTCGTTAGCTTAACGATCGAGTAATCGATTATAATCGTTACCAAATAGAGTCATAATTCTGTGCAAACATTACTCTGTTTCCACAAACTATGCCTTCATAATACCAACAAATCTGCATTAGTGAAAGGGTAGCTCCGAAACATGGCAGTTTTGAAGTCAATTTTAACCTCAGAACATGAACCATACCCCTGGCAACTGCATACTCCCAGCGGAAACTGATTCAAACTTCACAAAACGAGGGTTTACACTACTTTCTTGACACAAATTTAAAAAACGCAAAATAATCGTAATCGGTAATCTAAACGATTGCTCGATCGTTAGAGTTATCAAACGAGTACTCGATTATTCGGTATAATCGTTTCAGCCCTAGTAGCTTTGCATGGTAAGCATGGAAAAGCTCTGCTCATTCTCCTACTTTTCATGCATCCGTGTACATCTGGCAACTTAAAATTGCCATGCATGTTAAACCAGCAAATGTTTGCGATGGGCCGGAGCTGAGGGATGTCGGCAGATGCAGATTATAATAATGACGCCGGTCTACAGCAAACTGATGCAGTCTCTAACTCTAGCATGGCAAGCGCACACAACCCTCTACCCCGACCGAACCTGATTGCATCTCCGTCTGGTGTGCGTGTGTGTGTGTGTGTGTGTGCGTGTGTGTGTGTGTGCGTGTGTGTATGTGTGCACGTGTGTGTGGACGTCATGCACTTGTGCGTTTTGTTGTTGCTTTGCCACTCTAGCTGGATCGGCACAATTATTGTCAACGCAATCCAGTTATATCCTAATTGCAGTCGTGATCGTACTAGCCATATTAGGTACAGTTGGCATCGTAGTCAAGGGTAAGGGCAGAGTGCCCGGAGTCAGCGCACGCACTAAGTCAGACTCCTTTAATCTTGTGAAAAGGTACCCTTCCCCGTGGGATTCACCAGTACCTCACCACGACGCAGACGCAAGCGTATATTCAGTCTACGGCCATGGCAAGAGATTCTCCCGTCCGAATCTGTACCAAGAGCTGAGACCGTTCCAAAGCTGAACCGCGCACCACCAAGCTCGGCCGGCCACGACCAAGACCGAGTGGAAACACAAGGCGAAAGACTGACATCTACCACCCGCTGCAGCGTCTGATTAGGGACTCCCTCCCCCCCCCCCCCTCCTCTCCCCCATCAGCACTCTGCATGTGGTTGGCCATTGGGAGAAAGGATCATCTTGTCCTGCTGTGCCCTTTTCCTCCATGCAATTCCACTCTGTGCAGCTGCCTGAATGGTGAATACCATCGGTGTAAAAAATGAATTACTAGCCATCCCTCCTATAGACATACTGCCCATTGATATCATTAATCCCACATTACTTATTTACTTAGAATTTTTTTTTTTATTTAGTTGTTCTTAGAGTTGCACGTGACATGCACTTTTTTCACAAGAACAACACTTCGTCGTTGACCCCACAGTATTTTTGCCTTCTTCGCCTGGCAGCATGCAGGTAGTTTGAAGCAAGGATTACTCTAGCTTTACACTTTACTTCACACTCCGCTCTGCGGCTACTGTTCTGCAGTGAACGCGGCTAGAATGTAGGTTATCCTGCTCGACCCTGCACACATCCTCAGCATGCAGCGGGCACGGTACGCAGAAGATTCAATTTTTTATTCGTGAATCGAAATGTAATATTCCCCACTTCGTTCTCTATCGCACTTTTCAGGCGCAAACTATCTAATGCTCCAAGGCTGTACACTAAGCAATTGTTCCATATTTCCACCGACAAGCGGAACATGCGGATTGAAATTCTGGAGCTAAAATAATTGTACAATCATGTACATCGACCTACTACGTGTTATGGTGATTGCTGATATTTTCACCCGTCGATTATTTCTTTCCTTTCTCAGTTCATGTTCTTGTTGTGTATCGTTTCAATATCTTTCTATCTTTCCTGTTTCGTTCCCCCAAACTTCTTTCTTCTTTGTGAAGTAATAGTGCATGTATTTCAAAATGGTTGGTTGCCCGCAATGTTCCAGGGCGTGTGCTTTTCCCCGTCAACTAATTGACTGGGCCCTCGACTGACTCACGACAGGCTTGAGGCCCGGTCCACACATATTGGCCCAGGACACGGGGGAGGGTGCTTGAGCCCCGGTCCACACATCATGGCCCAGGTCACGGGGTGGGGGTTGGGGGTGCTAGCCCCGGTCTACACATCATGGCCCAGGACACGGGTGGGGGGGGGGGGTTCAGCCTGGGACACATATGAAGGCCTAGAAGGGACGTTTCAGCCCTGGGCCACACATGGCCAGGAAGGCAGACAGACAGATAGATAGAGATAGATAGATAGAGATAATTAGAGATAGATAGATGAGAGAGAGAGAGAGAGAGAGAGAGAGAGAGAGAGAGAGGCGTTAAAGCCCCAGGCCACACATCAAGGTCCAGAAGGGGTTGTTGCAGCCCCGTAGCAGACACCATGGCCCAGGAGAGGGGGGGCTCATACGAGGAGATGCTAGCTCATGCGAGGACATGCTACTTCAAGCGTGGAGATGTTTTTGAATCTGGATCTATGCTCCCCTTCTGTTCTTCAGAACGAAGTATTGCTCTCCGACAGGATTAGGCTGCGCTCTTCTTACCTGAACATGATGTTTCCTCAGTATGCAAGCTGTTTTGCCAGCCGAAAAGTTCTTTTCAATTGCTCACAACCTGCATTAAAGGGGAAGTTAAGGCAAAAATCAAAATTTCACCAGTTGTAGTCTTCGGGGTGCTGAGTCGAATGGTCTTGGTCCGAGAAAGCTGAGACGCTCCCTTCCTACTTGAATCCCAATCGAACTCGCGCACTTCCACCGAAACTGAGTGACTGTGCCCTACTAGATGGGGATTTGTATGCAAAATGTCACTAAAAGCGCCATTTCGTTCTTATAAAAGCACGGATGACCGCGATTGGCCCATATGTTGTACTCTTTTGGACGCTGAGTCGACTGGTTTTGGTCCGAAAAGGCTGCGATGCAGTGTTCCTCCTTTATTCCCAATCGAACATGGTTGAACAAGTGGTCACGTGCTCCTGGGTGCCCAAATCACCTGGTCACCACGCCAGCAGGCGACAACTTTCACACCAAGGTTCAACTTGAGTTCAACTCGAGTGACAGGACAGCACCCAAAAAAGGTCAAACAGGCTAGTAAGTTGTACCCTGCAGGCACGGTGACGAGGTGACTAGTGTACGCAGGAGCACTTGACCGCTTGTTCAACCATGTTCGATTGGGAATAAAGGAGGAACGCTGCATCGCAGCCTTTTCGGACCAAAACCAGTCGACTCAGCGTCCAAAAGAGTACAACATATGGGCCAATCGCGGTCATCAGTGCTTTTATAAGAACGAAATGGCGCTTTTAGTGTCATTTTGCATACAAATCCCCATCTAGTAGGGCGCAGTCACCCAGTTATTCGACTCAGCACCCCGAAGACTACAACTGGTGAAATTTTGATTTTTGCCTTAACTTCCCCTTTAAAATGTTAGCTGTTTCTACGATGTTACTATGGGCAACCAAATGGTCGAGCCTACCGTAAAAGTCTGTAATTAAAGGGGACGTACATGTATACCCTGAAATCAAAATTTCACCAGTTGTAGTCTTCGGGGTGCTGAGTCGAATGGTCTTGGTCTGAGGAAGCTGAGACGCTCCCTTCCTCCTTTATTCCCAATCGAACTCGCGCACTTCCACAGAAACTGAGTGACTGCGCCCTACTACAAAAATATAGATGGGGATTTGTAGGCAAAATGTCACTAAAAGCGCCATTTTGTTCTTAAAAAAGCACGGATGACTGGGATTGGCCCATATGTTGTAGTATTTTGGACGCTCAGTCGACTGGTTTTGGTCCGAAAAGGCTGCAATGCAGCGTTCGGCCCATATTCACAATCGAACCCGGTTGAGTAAGCGTTCACATGCTCATGCGTACACCTGTCACCTGGTCACCGTACCTGCGCTGCAGGTTACAACTTTCACACCAAGGTTCAACTCAACGGATCAAAGGGTCAACTCGAGTGACAGGAACTACGGGTGAAAGGGGTGCTCCGGATACCCGTCTGTTTAGCTGCTGATCCGTTAGCAAACGAGTGCCCGTTTTATGGTGAAAATTTGAACAAATACCCCCTTCATCTTTTTGACTCTTCTGTTGAAGTCAAGTTCAGCCCGATAAACATACTGCCTGAAATAAGTACCGGTATGGTTCACACATGCCTCGCTTACTAGTACCACGTACATGTACATGAAAAAAGAACTTGTCCACTACCCGCAAGCGAGGTCCGAAATTTAGTTCGCGCGCGAAAGTTAGTACGGGTGTGACCACTAAATTCGAAAGTATTAGTAGAGAGGTTCTGCTATACGTGAAACGTAGAGAAATCACGTAGAGAACAGGTGTCTGGGTTAGAGTCTACGGCTTCGCGTGTTTCGGGTCCAGATTTCTACGCGTAGATGAGGCTCTAGCGCTCTCTGCGTTGTGGCACACGCAAACAAAATGCGTACGGATCTGCTGCATGGGTATCGATCAACTGCATGCAGAAAACTGCCAAATATGGAAGGGGAAATTCCCAGTACACATTCCACGTGACATCTCTACGTGAAGCGTGGAGCAGAACAGGATTTCTTTACATTACGGGAACACGAGGAGAGTTCGTGTGATTCGTTGCGTCGCGTTCCCGAAACGTAGAGCGGAACCTCATTTGTACGTACTTCTTGATGGACCTTTACGGTAGTTTAAAAAATCAAGAGGAAAGTAATAGCGGCATTGGCGACAGCATCACCTGATGGGTTGAGAAACACATCAAGCAAAGACATTCGCACCGGTGGGCCACCACTTCGCCCATATATCCCCAGTGTCGAATGCATAGCAGCTGGAAAGAATATTCCGAAATCCAGAACCTCAACGCCGAGTGATTCTGTGCCG
>NC_088648.1:25202633-25205133 GCF_964019385.1 Sycon ciliatum
GACTGTCCCTACTCAACATTATCTCGCAGGTAATGGAAGGCATTTTGAACCTCGCAATCATGAACTTTCTGAATGGCCATAATAATCTGCCTGCAAAGCAATATGAATTCCGCCGACACCTTGGAACTGCAGATGTCCTGACGCTACTACATCATCAATGGAGTAGAGCTGCCGGTTCGGGAGGCTCATCTCAAGTTCTTGCAGTAGACATACAGTGTACTCGCGATAAGTCACGCACAGTGTCCTGGAAGAGAAAATGCGCGCCTTACCGCGAGTGTGCGACTTACATTATGCACCACGTCATGTCAGCGAGTGTGCGACTTACATTATGCACCACGTCATGTCAGCGAGTGTGCGACTTACATTATGCACCACGTCATGTCAGCGAGTGTGCGACTTACATTATGCACCACGTCATGTCAGCGAGTGTGCGACTTACATTATGCACCACGTCATGTCAGCGAGTGTGCGACTTACATTATGCACCACGTCATGTCAGCGAGTGTGCGACTTACATTATGCACCACGTCATGTCAGCGAGTGTGCGACTTACATTATGCACCACGTCATGTCAGCGAGTGTGCGACTTACATTATGCACCACGTCATGTCAGCGAGTGTGCGACTTACATTATGCACCACGTCATGTCAGCGAGTGTGCGACTTACATTATGCACCACGTCATGTCAGCGAGTGTGCGACTTACATTATGCACCACGTCATGTCAGCGAGTGTGCGACTTACATTATGCACCACGTCATGTCAGCGAGTGTGCGACTTACATTATGCACCACGTCATGTCAGCGAGTGTGCGACTTACATTATGCACCACGTCATGTCAGCGAGTGTGCGACTTACATTATGCACCACGTCATGTCAGCGAGTGTGCGACTTACATTATGCACCACGTCATGTCAGCGAGTGTGCGACTTACATTATGCACCACGTCATGTCAGCGAGTGTGCGACTTACATTATGCACCACGTCATGTCAGCGAGTGTGCGACTTACATTATGCACCACGTCATGTCAGCGAGTGTGCGACTTACATTATGCACCACGTCATGTCAGCGAGTGTGCGACTTACATTATGCACCACGTCATGTCAGCGAGTGTGCGACTTACATTATGCACCACGTCATGTCAGCGAGTGTGCGACTTACATTATGCACCACGTCATGTCAGCGAGTGTGCGACTTACATTATGCACCACGTCATGTCAGCGAGTGTGCGACTTACATTATGCACCACGTCATGTCAGCGAGTGTGCGACTTACATTATGCACCACGTCATGTCAGGGGCGTCGGAAGGCACAGTAACACCGGGTGTAAGCGACCGCTGGGCTTAGCGACCACCTGCTCTTAACCGCCGTTTTTCCATGCACCAACAGCTCTACACAGACACTGTGGGACCTGGTTCTAAAGACCACCTGACTTTAACGACCGCTTTTCCTTGCACTGTGGGGTGGTCGCTTAAACCAGATTGTACTGTAGCTTAGTGTGGTACGGTCAAAGTCTAACTTACTCGGGGGAGAGTGGTTGCTGAGCCGAAAAACTTGGAAGTTTAGATCCCAGATCAGTGTATTTTATTGATTTACGGGATGACTGGGCCAAAAGTGGTACGGTCAATACCGTAGTGACCGTACCGTGTCCGATGCCCCCTGAATGTATATGTACAGGCTTCTGCATATGGACATGCGTGCTGAACACGCGTACAAGCACTGAGCTGCATGCGCACTGTACACTGTACACTGACTGGACACGAGACGTGCAGTTGCGCTCACTGAAATCCGACCCAACGTGCAAAGCTGGCGCCCTCGACTTCCACGGCCCTTGACGCCCTCGAAATGGAATGAATACGGCTGGGCGTACACATGTACACATACAATGATGTAATCGGAACTGGTCCAGGGCGCCAGCTTTGCACTTTTGGTCGGGTTTCAGTGAGCGCAACTGTAGATCTACTTACGTACCACTGCATGAAGTCATGATCGAGAAAGTAACGAAGTTCCGTTTATAGTTTTCGCACTCTTTGTTTGATAATTGTGGTAGAGATTTGACAAGACGCACTTCTGTTTCCATCGTGCAATACTTCGTTTCCCTTTGCTTGACGATGCCTCCTCATAAGAAAACGAAAGAACAGCGAACAGTGGCTGATCGACTGCGTTTGGTTTGTCTCTACCGTGAGAGTGGAAAAACCTGCGATCGAAAATTTGCGAATTTGAACAATGTTCCGGAGGCGACGTTCCGCGGCTGGCTGAGGGATGCTGAAGCTGGCAAGCTCGCTGATGCAAATCCGTCTGGTCCACAGGGAGTCCGCAACAGAAGTTCCCAGCTCGGGAAAATTGAGGAGCGACTAGTGAATTATATTTTGCTTCGAAGGGAGAAGTTTGTGACTGACAAGCTTGGATTGTCGTGGGTGGTGCTGATGGAGAAGGCTCTCAACTTCGCTAAGCAAGAGCTTGGCGATGATGCCGACTCCTTTACCGCTAGTTCTGGATT